>NW_011494816.1:3622889-3657655 GCF_000754665.1 Bison bison bison | reverse complement strand
TCTTTAGTTCTTCTTCACTTTCTGCCATAAGGGTGGTGTCATCTGCATATCTGAGGTTATTGATATTTCTCCCCACAATCTTGATTCCAGCTTGTGCTTCCTCCAGCCCAGTGTTTCTCATGATATACTCTGCATATAAGTTAAATAAGCAGGGTGACAATGTACAGCCTTGACATACTTCTTTTCCTATTTGTAACCGGTCTGTTGTTCCATGTCCAGTTCTAACTGTTGCTTCTTGACCTGCATACAGGTTTCTCAAGTGGCAGGTCAGGTGATCTGGTATTCCCATCTCTTTCAGAATTTTCCACAGTTTATTTTGATCCACACAGTCAAAGGCTTTGGCATAGTCAATAAAGGAGAAATGGATGTTTTTCTGGAATTCTCTTGCTTTTTCAATGATCCAGCAGATGTTGGCAATTTGATCTCTGGTTCCTCTGCCTTTTCTAAAACCAGCTTAAACATCAGAAAGTTAATGGTTCATGTATTGCTGAAGCCTGGCTTGGAGAATTTTGAACATTACTAGAGTATGAGATGAGTACAATTGTGTGGGAGTTTGAGCATTTTTTGGCATTGCCTTTCTTTGGGATTGGAATGAAGACTGACCTTTTCCAGTCCTGTGGCTACTGCTGAGTTTTCCAAATTTACTGGCATATTGAGTGCAGCACTTTCACAGCATCATCAACTGAAATGCCATCACCTCCACTAGCTTTGTTCGTAGTGATGCTTCCTAAGGCCCACTTGACTTCACAGTCCAGGCTATCTGGCTCTAGGTGAGTGATCACACCATCATGATTATCTGGGTCGTGAAGATCTTTTTTGTACAGTTCTTTTGTGTATTCTTGCCACCTCTTCTTAATATCTTCTGCTTCTGTTAGGTCCATACCATTTCTGTCCTTTATTGAGCCCATCTTTGCATGAAATGTTCCCTTGGTATCTCTAATTTTTTTTTAAAGAGGTCTCTAGTCTTTCCCATTCTATTATTTTCCTCTATTTCTTTGCATTGATCACTGAGGAAGGCTGTCTTATCTCTCCTTGCTATTCTTTGGAACTCTGCATTCAAATGGGTATATCTTTCCTTTTCTCCTTTGCTTTTCACTTCTGTTCTTTTCACAGCTATTTGTAAGGCCTCCCCAGACAGCCGTTTTGCTTTTTTGCATTTCTTTTTCTTGGGGATGGTTTTGATCCCTGTCTCCTGTACGATGTCACAAACCTCCATCCATGTTCATCCAGTGCCCTGTCTATCAGATCTAGGCCCTTAAATCTATTTCTCACTTCCACTGTATAATCATATGGGATTTGATTTAGGTCATACCTGAATGGTCTAGTGGTTTTCCCCACTTTCTTCAATTTAAGTTTGAATTTGGCAATAAGGAGTTCATGATCTGAGCCACAGTCAGCTCCCGGTCTTGTTTTTGCTGACTGTATAGAGCTTCTCCATCTTTATCCAGCCTTAAATTCCACCGCATATATCCAGTCCTCAGGCATACTTTCCTGGTAATTGCCATACATGTAAGTCAGGTCCTATAGCTATCTGGGGATAAAATCTTGCCTACTTGGGCTATTTGATCCTAGTTATGAGTCTGGGGTCGAGGAGAAATCAGAGTAGGTCCTAAGGAGTACTTACATTGTCTTCTAAGGTACCTACAAAGTTGGGAGACATGGGCCTTTATCTTCCTACCTGGGCCAGAGGATTCAGAGGAATCTTGGGATTCAGGCATCCCAGATGAATCTACCTAGATATCTTCACCCCAGATCTTAAGGTCCTACTTCTTTTCCATCAAAACTCAAGTCTTATATGGAGACTTTCTTACACTGAGAATTTGGCCTTCTAAAATTCTCTTTCTTAAAATTCTCCCTGATAATTAACTCTGATCACTGACTGCAAGAGATGAGGGTCTCTTTAAAAGCTAACAGTGAGGTCCTTTGCTTTAAATTGCTGGTTAATAGATCTTAGGTCATTTTCTTTTATCAGTCTTTCATCAGACTCTTAGCAACAGTCACCCACTTCCACAATCCTTATAGTTGCTATTTCTCCTATATTTGTTAAATGTCTTAGACATTGCTCCACTTAAACTGAGCATCCCCTTCCTTCCACTTGTGCATGCTGTTGCTTCAGTTGTGTCCAACTCTTTGCAACCCCAAGGACTGTAGCCCGGCAGGCTCCTCTGTCCATGGGATTCTCTAGGCAAGAATACTGGAGTGGGTTGCCATGCCCTCCTCCTGCCATGCCCTCCTTGACCCAGGGGTGGAACCCGTGGCTCTTCCATCTCCTGCATTGGCAGGCGGGTTCTTTACCATTTGTGCCAACTGGGAAGCCCTCCTTCCTCCTAAATTCCATCCCAATTGACTACAGATAAAAATCTTTGCTGGGAAAGATTGAAGACTGGAGGAGAAGGGAACGACAGAGGATGAGATGGTTGGATGTCATCAGCGACTCGATGGACATGAGTTTGAGTAAGCTCTGGGAACTGGTGATGGACAGGGAAGCCTGGCCTGCTGCAGTCCATGGGGTCACAAAGAGTCGGACACAACCAAGCGACTGAATGGAACTGATGCAAGGAAATCTGTACTCTGTCTACCACATTGCCATCCAGTGCTCATGTCATCCAACTTCAGAGTCAACGTCCATCCCTAGAATCTGCTTTCTAGGACTACTCTTGGCTCCAAATGTCTTAGGTTAGGCTCTGTAGAAGCAGAACATGAGGGATTTGCTTTTAGGAGAAGAGAGATAGAGCAGCCTAGGAGAGGGAAGAAAAACTAAAGAAGGATGTGGATTCAAAGACTGGTATTGTTCTAATTCCACAGAGAAACTCTGAAATAACTGTGCCCCATTAGTCTTTTGAGGCAAAGGATTATGTCAGTCATTGACAGTTCTTCTCCCCACTTCCTTTACTGCCAAAAGAGATGGCTCCTCCTTGCTTGAGAACAAGTTCCAGAAAGGGGACAACCCTGAGTTATTATCAGCCACCACTGGCAGGAGCTGGAGGATGGCTGCATCAACTGGTGAAAAAGGGTTTGAGTTGGTACTAACAGCATCCCTCATAAAAAATACGTATTTTTCTTAAGCTATGGAGACCTGCATATATGTAGCACTCATATTATCTTCAAATAATAATAATACATCTTTATAATTCCTTATCTACAAGTCCAAAACCCCAACTAAATTCAAGACAGCTTGAGAGAAAAGTCTATTTTTAATAAACTTGGTGCAAATGCTGCAGAAATATAACACTGTTGGATTATAGGGTACTGCCTCAGATTCAGCTGGGGAGTTACTTGTAAGACATATGTCCTATATTACATTTCTTTATCCCAAAATACTAATTCTGAAAAAAAATCTGGCTCTGAGCACTTTACATATGAAATTATGGACCTGTAGCTACCATTTGTCAAGGTATTAGCATTACATCTGTCAAAAGTAATCCTTAACAACCCTGAAATGGAAATTTCCCCATTTTTCAGATGAGGGATCAGAGGCACAGAAAGGTTAACTCACTCATTCAAGGTCACAAGCTAGCAAATGGAAAAGTCAGATCTGTGAGACTTTAAAGTCTGCTCCTTCCCAGTACACCATGGCATCTGCTAGTGACATCATTTCTAGTTTATGTAATATTAGCTGTCAGTAATCTGTGATGTTTTGCAAAGAGCACTGTGAGCTCTAGCAATTCTACTACCTGAACATATTTCTGTAGATTTGATGATTTTCTGCCCCCAGGGATTCTGAGTGAATCCGTGCACACTGCCATAGGTGGATTTCTATCATTGCTGTTCAACATTTATGGAGAGTTTTGTGCTTTAGCTTTGCACAAAAATGATAGTTTTCTATTTTACTTACTAGCATTTATTCCTCTGACAGAATAATTTGCACAGGATTAGAAAAGGACTGCTTATAAATACATCATTGTTGTCATTGTTCAGTCACTCAGTCATGTCCAATGACCCTTTGTGACCCCATGGACTGCAGGACGCCAGGCTTCCCTGTCCTTCACCATTTCCCAGAGCTTGCTCAAACTCATGTCCATTGAGTCAGTGATGCCAGCCAACCATCTCATCCTCTGTCATCCCCTTCTCCTCCTGCCTTCAATCTTTCCCAACATCAGGGTCTTTACTAATGTGTTGGCTCTTGGCATCAGGTGGCCAAAGTATTGGAGCTTCAGCTTCAGAATCAGTCCTTCCAGTGAATATTCAGGACTGATCTCCTTTAGGATTGACTGGTTTGATCTCTTTGCAGTCCAAGGGACTCTCAAGAGTCTCAACACCACAGTTCAAAAGCATACATTCTGCACTCAGCCTTCTTTATGGTACATCATGGTCAGGTGAAAGGAAAACTGGTTTGGGAGTCAGATATAAATTCAAATCTAGTTTTTGCTACTTCATTCATTCACTCGAGCTTCAGGCTTCTATTTTGACTGTCAGGCTTCTATTATGACTGAATACTATAAGGTGGATTTTTTGCAAAATATGTACCAAGCAATATAAGAAATCAAAGTTCCCTTATGTAGATAACAAAAAATGTTTGTGAAAATGTAATTTTTTTTCTTTCACAAAATGAGTATAAGAACATTCATATCTTGTATATCCTTTGTGGACTGACTGATCACCAAGTTCAGGTTATCTTGATGGTGAGTGTATCCAGGGAGCCAGAATCTAGGCCAATGGTTAATTTCCCAATGCTCATTTTATATAATTAACTCTTACAGTGATATTGGGCTATCTTTCCCACACGCAGCTCCTGGAGCAAGTGGGACAGCAAATAGGACACAGAGATGGCTCTGTGTTGCATGGCTTCCTTAGTAAGGCTCTGTGCTATCTGCCGGAGGCAATTTTTTCCTACACCAGGGGCCACCCAGCCCTGACATTCATAAAGGTACAAGAGTATTTTTACCTTGCCCCCTGTATTATTTTATCTTTTTTTTTAATTCTTGAAGGATTGTTTATTTTTTTAATCTATGTATTTTTAACTAAAGGATAATTACTTTACAGTGAATGTTGCATTGGTTCCTGCCATACATCAACATGAATCTGTCATAGTATTTTACTTTTTATCTTACTTTTCTTTTCCCCCTCAGAGGCTTGAGGTATATTTTGGAAAACAATGAAAAACAATGAAACTCATTTGACAATTGGCTTGAGATTCATTTCCTTAACCTTATTGCCTGGGTGGTGCTAGTGGTAAAGAATCTGCCTGCCAATACAGGAGACAGAAGAGACCCAGGCTCCATCCCTGAGTTGGGAAGATCCCCTTGGGAGTGCATGGCAGCCCACTCCAGTATTCTTGCCTGGAAAATCCCATAGACAGAGGAGCCTGGCAGGCCACAGTCCATAGGGTCGCAAAGAGCCAGACATGACTAAAGTGACTTAGCACCCACACACAATAAAATACATAGGACCAAAACCCAAGGCAAGGACTTGTGGTTCAGTGATTCAGATTACATGCTCCCAATGCAGGGGGCCCGGGTTTGATTCCTGGTCATGAAATTAGATCCCACATGTTGCTCCTAAAAGACCCTGCATGCTACTAGGACTTTCCAGATGGTCTTAGTGGTAAAGAACCTGCCTGCCAATGAAGGAGACATAAGAGACTCGGGTTCGATTCCTGGGTCAGGAAGATCCCCTGGAGGAGGGCATGGAAATCTGCTCCAGTATTCTTGCCTGGAGAATCTAATGGACAGAGGAGCCTGGCGGGCTGCAGTCCATAGGATCGCAAAGAGTTGGACACAACTGAAGCGACTTAGCACTCACACACCCTGCTACTAAAGACCCCTTATGCCATAACTAAGACCCAGCACAGCCAAATAAATTCAAACAAAACACCCCCAAGGCATAAGAATGTGAAGTTTTCCACAGCTTTGGTTGTGTTCTGTTCCTCAAGACATCATCCAATCATGGTCTCTAATTTATTAAACTACATAATCACTTTTTATATCACAGATGAGCTTGTTCAATGGATTAGAAGAATTTAATTTTGGCTAATTTCAACTCAAGTTTGCATATACTGGTCTCCAAGTGTAGTGGGAATTCCTAATAATGTGCTTTCACAGCCTTGAGCAATTTCACAAAAATAGCACTTGGAAAAACAGTATCAGTTAAGAAACTATGTTATGATTATTCTTCATGTTTTTCTTAGAATAATAACCTTGTTACAAACCCCAAGGCCAGACCCCATAAGGGATTATGATTGGGATCATGAATGCATGGACTTTGGAACACCGGGTCAGTGTCAGGTATGAACCCTGCCTTTGCACTTGCTGATGGTTCCCGAGACTTTCCCAGAAGGGAATGGCCTGGGGTAAAAACAAGGAGAGCTGGACTATGTCAGTGTAGTGTCTTGGGAAAGAAAGATCAAAGAAAGTTTTGTAGTCTGCAATTAGAAATAAAAGCTGGACTCAGAGTGGACTCTGAACCGCAGTCCAATAGAGACTGCGGGTACCCTGACCATTGCCCCAGATTTTGTGTTCTGTTTTCATACTTGTCACTCACTCCCGGACCTTTAGGGCAACATTCAAGTACTATTTTAGAGGCAAAATGGTAAGTGGCACTAATACCTCATCTGCACACACACCCTCATCCACCCTGACTCGTTTTCTCCTTTGTTCTATATAGAACACTTTTTAAGAGCTAGGCATTCTCCCCCTCTGGATGGCTGTGTTGGTTGGAGTCCTCCTGGAAGCAAGACCGAGATAAAGTGCAATGAATCTATTGGGGGTAACATCTGTGGAAGATAAGCAGAGGAGCAGAGTGTAAAGTGACTGAGGGTCAGACCTTTTACAATGTTTCTTTCCTCTCTGAGTCATTTTCCTTCCCAAATAAAATTTAGCCAATATCTGGATTTTAAATATACTAATCATGAACTCCAGCACTAAAGAGGCACATACTCACTATGTTTAAGTGAGTAAATCCCCTTTTCCAAGGCGGTTATTAGTGTGGGTCCTCAAAGAATCCAAGATGGGATTATCATACACAAGTTTTATTAGGGGAGATTCCTCTGTAAAAGAGAACAGGCAGAGAACTGGGACAGGCTGGGATTGCTGTCAGACTACCATATAAATCTGACCCTAAGTGAAAGAGAGAAGAAAAGACACCCTCCAGATTTCCCTACAGTTAGAGGCAGGTTTGGCAAAGCCATATGGAATCCCCAAGCCAAAATAAGTGATCAGAGGAGTCCTATGTCTTCCAGATACAGATCTGCCTTAGTATTCTGCCATACTCAATAATTGGGTCAGCCCCTGGAAGGCACAGACTCAGTACAAATGTGGCAATGGATTTCACAATTCAGCAACTGGAGTCTTGGTCAATTACCCTCCCTGGTTGGAATTCTCCAAGTCACATTCTCATGGCTACCACCTCAATATAATCATTAAAATATTTTGTAATGCATACATACAAGGGTAGCCATCGGCTTTACTTTTTAAAAATCATCTAGGGTGAAATTGGATAGCTTTACACCAATCATTTTATTTAATTCCAACAACAACTTTGAGATAGATACTAATATTATCTTTGTTTTATCAGTGAGGAAAATATGGATCAGCAAGATTGGAGAACTTGTCCAAGATCACACGATTTGCAAGTGTTCTGGCTGGAATTTAAACACAATTAGATTTGTCTAACTCTAAACCCAGTGTGACAGGCATTGTGTTTGGGTGTGAGTTAGTGAACAAGATAAAAGTCAACCTTCAGAGAGTTTACAGTGCCGATAATCCTTCTCTGCTCCTAGTCTTCATAGCTATAATTTATTGATTATTTCTCTGTGCTAGTCACTATGCTCAGTGCCCTACCGACAGTAGCTTCCTTAGTCCTCAACACACTTCCTGTTGAATGAAGTTTAGAAAAATCATAGCTATAAACTATAGCTAATATTTATTGAGCTCTCACAATAACCTTACGTAGTAGGTGCTCTTTTTATTTTCATTTTACAGATGGGAAAACTGAATTAAAGCACCATTGGTTTAATAGCTTTCCCAAGGTGGAGTGGTGGAGTCAAACCCAGGTACTCTGGTCTCAGAGCTTGTTTACTTAACTACTATGCTGAACTACTCAATGACAGGAGAGCTGGATTTGCATCTCTAGCCTGTTTTACTGACTTCAAAATATTTTCTGCCCAAATGATACATTGCTCTGTTACTTAATTGTTCCTCATTCAGTTATACTTTTTTTTTTTCTTTTGGATCAAGCACTTTCTCAACACACTCACTGAGAGTACTACATGCTGCGGCCGCTGCCTGTGTGCTCAGTCGTGTTGGACCCTTTGCAACCCGATGGACTGTCCCCCGCCAGGCTCCTCTGTCCATGGGATTCTCCAGGCAAGACTACTGGAGTGGGTTGCCATGTACTCCTCCAGGGGATCTTCCTGACCCAAGGATTGAACTCGAGTCTCCTGCATTGGCAGGAGGATTCTTTACCACTGAGCCACCGAGCCACCTGGGAAGCCCCCATAAGCTACATATATGTACTATATGTGACATACCCAAACAAAGAAGGATTATGGATCCATAAAAGAAAAAAGTAAGGAAGGGACTTCCCTAGTGGTTCAGTGGCTAAGACTCCACACTCCAAATGCAGAGGTCCCGAGTTTGATCCCTGGTCAAGGAACTAGATCAGATCCTACATGCCACAACTAAGGATCCTGTATGACGCAGTGAAGATCCTATATGCTGCAACTGAGACCCAGCATAGCCAAGTAAATTAAACAAATAAATAAAATTTTGTTTTAAAAAAGAACAGAAGAGCTTATTATGATACAGCATAATCTCTGGGATATATTGTTAAGTGAAAAAAAAGCAAAGTACAGAAGAGTACTGTTGGCCCACCCTAATCTTATAGGAAGGAAGGGAACTATGAAACAAATGGTCTGAACTCTCAAAAAATGTCAGTGTGATGAGCGACCAAAAAAAAAAAATTAAGAGGTAAATATGAAAAGACAATAAAGAGACTTGACAAACAAAAGCAACTTTTCATTCCCCAGTAGGTTCCTGGATCTGGGGAGAGAAGAGTTCTAAAGTGTTAAGTCCTGAACTGTAAAGGGTCTGAGGTATTTCCCCACTTTCAGTTTTACACACACACACACACACACACACACACACACACACAGAGGAACATGATACCTCTGGATCTGGATCAGAAATAGAACTGTTTTTACTGATATAACAATCTTAGCACCAGTTTTCTGTGTCCAATTTTCCCATGGGGTGACAGAAAGAGAGCCTGATGTAATCTGTACATACAGTGCAGTTTGTACTATGTACGAGACTCCAAATTTATGAATCCTAGAGCTTATCTAGCATGGCCTTCACAGCTGCCCATCCTTCCCTCCAGAAGTGAAGAGAAATGTTTGCTCTGGAATGCAATAAATCCTATTTAGGGAGAGGTTGGAATGATCACTACCTTTCTGGACAAAAGAGCTATGGGGAGAGAGAAAACTTTAATTCTCCAGAAGTTTCTATCTCCAGGGTTGCTATTCAGTCATCCTTTAACCCAGGTTGCCAGAATTTGTTTTCTCAGCCCTAACCATGCAGAAATGTGAAAATATTTGTGGAGAGGTTGTTTCTTGACCTACGGGACTTAGTGGGACAAGGAGTGAAATCTGCATTTGAACTATATATTAGACAAAAATTTGGAATGAATGTCAAATTTCCTGAAATTGATAATTGTATTATGATCTATTTTAAAATTTCCTTTTTCTTAGGAGTAAAGGGTCATGATGTCTGCAACTCCCACACAGTTAAAAAATTTATTCAAAGCAATAAGTTAAAATGTTGATTATTAAACCTAGGAAGTTGAGTTCATGGATATTTATTTAAACTTTCTGTATGTATGAGTTTTTCCACAAAAAGGAGTTTGGGGGGAAAGACATAATTTCTATTCTCAAGGAGCTCACAGATTAAAGGAGAGGATCAGTAAATGTAGGTAAATTTGATGGGTGAAAACCCAACCTTTCTTTCTATGCTTATGTTGCTGTTTATCTTTCTTCCCAGCTGAATTTTTGTAAGGTATATGTAAGCAGAGACACCTTTCCTACACTAGTCTAATTAGTATTCACTTAGGCTCTGAGCCTGTTCAATGTATTTCTGTTGAGTGACTCTTTCCTATTAACAACACTTCAGTGCTTCATCATAACCTTATAGAGGCAATTAGCCTGGCATTACAAATCCTTTACTTAGCCTCATCAATGACTAAGTATTTCAAAATATTGTTCTCTCTCATGCTTCCATACTTTTATAATTCTTGCTTCCTCTTCTGAAATGCTCTTTCCCTTCTCTGATTGTCAGATGCATCCTACTATTATTTAGGACTTAGCTGAAATGCCACTTACTCTGTGTTTTCATAACACTTTGTATGTGACTCTCAGCATATCATCACTATCATCATCATCATTATAGCATCCCCCATGCCTCTTTACACACACACACACACACACACAATTATGGACATTCTGAATCCTTAAACAACCCCCGAGGAAGGTATCATTATCCTCTTTGTATAGAAGAAGAGACTAGTTCAAAGATATAAAGGGGTTTGCTTAGTTGCATAGCTAGTAAGTTAATGAGCCTGCTTTCCAAACCCAGGTGTGTCTAATGCCAAAGCTATTATAATTGTTTTTTCCACATAATTTCCTCAGAGGAAATGACTTGTGATTTCTGTTTATTTCCCCAGGGCTTACAATGTAACTGGTTAGTAGCAGACACTCCATAATATATCTTTGTGGAAAATTGTTGGTGCACACCATGTCAGATCCTACTTCCATAAGCTCTTAGTATTTTCCCACCTAAATACCCTACCTCCTCTCTGCCTATTTAAATTCTATCTATCCTTTGAAATGCCTACTCTGTGGATCCTCCAATTGTTTCAGCCTACACGTAGCTCTTTCCCGTTTCAATAATGCCAGCCTACACATTTTTGCCCTGGATTACGTTCTACCCTGCACTGGGCTTGTATTGTCTTATTCATGGCTAGCTTCTCAGAACAAGGACAGAATCTTCTCTTTGGAATGCCTCAGAGCACATAACACAGGTCTGATCACTAAGCTCTTTGCTTAGAAGACTTCTTTCATCTACAGCCAAATAGCCTTCAGTAACATTGGGAGGTTACATTCAGTTCTACACATATTTGGAAGTGGCAGCTGAATTCCTACTCTGAATAAGATCCTTCCCTCATTAGATAGGAAACTGATTTTTGTGGAGGCACAATCTTATTATTAACATTGGATAAAGATTGAAAACTGAATTGAAAACTAACTATATCGGATTCACCATCATAAGTTCAAGTTCTACTGTAAGTTCCAGAACCCTTCAATTGCACTCTAGATTGTTCCACTGAAACCCCCAAGATCTATTTTGTGAACTCCAAACTCTAACACTGGACGTCTAGGCCTACTCTGAGCATATCTGATTCTACTAATGCAAACCATACTCTACTGCTAAGTCACTTCAGTCGTGTCCGACTCTGTGTGACCCCATAGATGGCAGCCCACCAGGCTCCCCCGTCCCTGGGATTCTCCAGGCAAGAACACTGGAGTGGGTTGCCGTACTCTACTATCATCCCATAAAATTAATCTATCGACTATAGATTCTACTCTGGGAACCCAGTTTATATTTAGAATTCCAGGTTGTATTCTGTGAGTCCTATGTTCTCCCCCTGGGCAAACAGATTCCAGTATTAAATAAAGCCTAAGATTTTGCTTTTGGAATTATAGCATCTATTTTGGCAATACTAGATTCTATTCCCTAGATTCTAGATTAAAATATTCCAGTAACCCCAGAGTCTCTTGTCAAGGCCCAAGATTCTAACATTAGAATTCCAGGTTCTATTCTTTGAATCACATATCCTACTTTTGGAATGTGATATTGTACTCTCTGAACTCAAGATCCTTTTAAAAATAGATTTATGTATTTTTATTTTTTGGCTGTGATGGGTCATCATTTGCTGCATGCAGGCTTTGTCTAGTTGCAGAGAGCAAGGGCTACTCTCTAGTTGCAGTGCATGGGCTTCTCATTGTGGTGGCTTCTCTTGTTGCAGAGCACAGGCTCTAGGTGCACGGGCTTCAGTAGTGTCCACACATGGCTCAGAAGTTGTGGTGTATGGGCTTATTTGTGCTATGACATGTGGAATCTTCCCAGACCAGGGATCCAACCTGTGTCCCTTGCATTACAAGGCAGATCTTTAACCTATGGACCACCAGGGAAGCCCTGAACTCAAGATCTTAATATTTGACTTTACATTCTACTACTTCAATTGAAGATTTCATTATTTGAATCTCAATTTCGAATCTTGGAACTCAAGGATCTGCTAATTCTGGATTCTGCCATGAAAACCCTAGGTCTTTGTCTCCCCAGAAAAATTCAAACGTTAAAACTCAAGGTTCTACTCTCAGAAACTAAAATTATACTATATAAACTTTACTTGCAGAATAGATTACATTATCAGGATTAAACCTGAAGGTTCAGAGCTGAGTCTGAAATTCTGGTTGTAAAATTTTGAACTCCAATTATTGAGATGAAATTGAGGTCTTCATTTGGAGCTCTAAATTCAGGATGAAATCATTTATGTTTTATTCAGTTTTTATTGCATGAGTCCCTTAGTCTACCACTGGACATAAAAATCACTCAAGATGCTGCTATTGGCATAATTTCTATTAGTTAAACCTCAGGTTTTACTAATAGAATTTAAAGTTCTTCTAAACTATAGAATCTAGAGGTACTTCTAATAGTACTTAAAAGCACGAGCTCTGGAGGCATACTTGCTTATGGTCAGATACCATCTATCTCTGTGCTTCCCAGGTGTGACCTTTGGAAAATTATTTAACCTCTCTATGCCTCAGTTTCCTCATTTGTAAAATAGGGATGATAATAATAGTACTCCCCTGACAGGTTTTCTGTGAGCATTTACATGTAATAATAACAACAGCAAAAACAATAATAATACAGGCAAAGGACTTAGAACAATGCTTGGCACATGTGTCTGTGTGCTGCTGTCGTGTCTGACTCTTTGAGACCCGATGACTGTAGCTCCCTAGGCTCCACTGTCCATAGGACTTACCAGGCAAGAATACTGGAGTGGGTTGCCATTTCCTCCTCCAGGGGATCTTCCCTACCCCAGGGGTTGAACCCATGTCTCTTGCATCTCCTGCATTGGCAGGCAGATTCTCTACCAACTGCACTACCCAGGAAGCCCAATAATGACAATGACAATGATCATACAGATAAAGGACTTAGAACAATGCTTGGCACATAGTAAGCACTTAATTAGCGTTAGTGATTAGCATTGTTACTACTGAAGGCTGATTCTAATACTAATCTAATATGCTAGATTTCAATTTTGGAATTTCATAATTCAATACTATACCTTAGGTTCCACCGTGACAACTCAAGATTCTCTATTGGAATGCAACATGTGCTCTCTGAACCCCGTATTCTGTGCTTGGATTTCAGGCTAAGCATTCAAACTTCAATACTGTATTATTGGGACTTAAAGTTCCAATCTCAGAGCCCAAGATTCTAATAATATTATAAATTCCATATTCTATTCTTGTAACCCCACATTCAAGTTAGGAACCATTGGTTTCTTTCTCTGAAATTGAAATTCCTCTATTGGACCTCTAGATTTTACTCTCATAACTGGAGTTTTATTTTTTTCCAGAGATTTTACTATTAGAACTCCAGGCTCCTGATTCAAAGTCTGAGACTCGAGTACTGAATTCCTGTACCTACTATTGAAACTTCAGGTTTTATTCTCTGAACCTGGGCATTCTACAGTTAGAACTCAGCTGCTACTTGGAACCCCAAAATTATACTACTGGAAGAATAGGGTTTATTCTCTGAACTTGAATCCTACAATTAGATTCCAAAATCACAATCAGAAATTCTACTTCTGGGGAATTCCCTGGTGGTCCAGTGGTTAGGACACAACACATTCACAGTTATGTCCTGGGTTCAACCCCTGGTCAGGGAACTAAAATTCTGCAAGCTGTATGCAGTGCAGCTGGAAAGAAAAAGAGAAATTCTACTGGAATCTCAATAATAGCAACCTAGGATTCTATGCTGGAACACAGGTTCTAACTTGCAAATTTTATACTTTATTTTGGACCTTTCAGTTCTATCAAAGTCTGAGATTCTAATACTGAACTCCAGGTACCAAACTGGAATTTCAGATTTTACTATTTTATTCCAGATTTCATTCTTATGACCCCAGATTTGACTCTTGGTTTTCTAGCTTCTCTTTAGAGGATGCCATGAAATGTTTCTTGAGAATTTTCTAGGCATTCTTACTTGACTCTACACTGTCCTGAACTGTAGTGTCAAATCAGAATTCCTGGGATAACAAATCTCCTGATGAATAGAGTCCTCTGGCAATGGCTACCACAACAGAGAACCAGGTTAGCCTATGGCAAAATTAAGTTAATGACACTTCCTATAGTCCCTCTTCCTTCCCCTATCTGCCATCTCATCTTTGTGGCTCTTCTTCAGGTCCCCTGGCTTAAAACTCAACGTTCAAAAAACTAACATCACGGCATCCGGTCTCATCACTTCATGGCAAATAGATGGGGAAACAATGGAAACAGTGACAGACTATTTTCTTGGGCTCCAAAATCACTGCAGAGGGTGACTGCAGCCATAAAATTAAAAGATGCTTGCTCCTTGGAAGAAAGCTATGACAAACCTAGACAGCATATTAAAAAGCAGAGACATTGCCAACAAAGGTCCATCTAGTCAAAGCTATGGTTTTTCTAGTAGTCATGTATGGATGTGAGAATTTTACCATAAAGAAAGCTGAGTGCTGAAAAATTGATGCTTTTGAACTTTCGTGTTGGAGAAGACTCTTGAGAGTCCCTTGGACTGCAAGGAGATCAAACCAGTCAATCCTAAAGGAAATCAACCCTGAATATTCATTGGAAGGACTGATTCTGAAGCTGAAGCTCCAATACTTTGGCCACCTGATGTGAAGAGCTGACTTATTAGAAAAGACCCTGATGCTGGGAAAGATTGAAGGCAGGAGGAGAAGGGGACCTCAGAGGATGAGATGGTTGGATGGCATCACTGACTTGATGGACATAAGTTTGAGCAAGCTCTGGGAATTGGTGATGGTCAGGGAAGACTGGCATGCTGCAGTCCATGGGGTCTCAAAGAGTCATCAGACACAACTGAGTAACTGAACTGAACTTCAGGTCCCCATTGCCCTGTGCACACTCACTGCATCCATCCAATCCACTTAGGTCAAGTGGTTTTGAAATACATTCATATTTTAAACTTTTTACACTGAAATGCAAATGAATTATTTAATACATTCCCCAAACCCTACCCTCCATTTAAATATTTAAAGTTTAAAATCTCAACCAAAGAGATGAAGCTCCTAATGTAACACTACACACATTTTCAAAAAAGGAGGGAGGTAATTTGGAAGGAAAATCAGAGTCTCTGGTGGACCCTTGAAATCAACTTACCTAATTGATTGATCGGTCTTTTCAGGTGGTGCTAGAGGTAAAGAATCTTCCTGCCAATGTAGGAGGCAAGTGGCAGCCCACTCCAGTATTCTTACCTGGAAAATTCCATGGACAGAGAAGCCTGGCGGGCTACAGTCCATGGGGCCCGCAAAGAGTCAGACACAGCTTAGCGACTGAACAATTGATTGATAATGAAAAGATTCTGGGATTTGGGAAAGCTCCCTTATTTCTCACTTCAATTGTAAAGTGGGAATTAAAAAGTCATGTAGATAGTATACATTAAAAAAGTGCTTTATGAACATTACCCAAGTATTAGTTGCTGTTGTCCCTTTTGTAAAGAACACCTCCTTGACTGCTTTGATCGTGACTACTGTGCCACCTGTTGGACATAGCTTGAATTACACCACTGTTTTTCTAAGTGTCACTCTCGATTTTCTTAGGTACACTTGAAGATCCTTAAGATTAAAAAATATATGTATTCCCTTGATTGGTTTCACTGAATTTATAATAAATGATTTAAGATTGATGAGTTAAAAAAAAAAAGATTAATGAGTTCAACAAATATCTACTGAACTTTTATCAAGTGGATAGGGCCAAGGACACAGAGGGAAAAGTCTTAATGCCTACTACCAAGGGAATGAGAGATATGCCAGTGTGTTAGGGAAGACATCACAAAGTAGGTGATCTCCTACCTACTCTGTGCCGGGGAACTGAATCATGGGAACTAAGAAGTGCTGATCCCATAAGAGCAGAACTAGCAAGCCCCTCAGAAGTTATGTCCAGTATCCTCACTGTGCAGATAAGGAAGCAGGCCCAGAGAGAAGCAGTGATTTGCCCAAGGGTCACAGTGTATTAAAAAGCAGAGACATCACTTTGCTGACAGTATAGTCCATATAGTCAAAGGTCCATCTAGTCAAAGCTATGGTTTTTCCAGTAGTTATATATGGATGTGAGCGTTGGACCATAAAGAAGGCTGAGCGCCGAAGAATTTATACTTTCAAATTGTGGTGTTGGGGAAGACTCTTGAGAGTCCCTTGACCACAAGAGATCAAATTAGTCAATCCTAAAGGGAAAAGACTCTGATTCTGGGAGGGATTGGGGGCAGGAGGAGAAGGGGATGACAGAGGATGAGATGGCTGGCTGGCATCACTGACTCGACGGACGTGAGTCTGGGTGAACTCCGGGAGTTGGTGATGGACAGGGAGGCCTGGCATGCTGCGATTCATGGGGTCGCAAAGAGTCAGACATGACTGAGTGACTGAACTGAACTGAAAGGAAATCAACCTTGAATACTCATTGGAAGGACTGATGCTGAAGTTCCAATTCTTTGGCCACCTGATGCAAAGAGCTGACTCACTGAAAAAGACCCTGATGCTGGGTAATACTGAAGGCAAGAGGAGAAGGAGATGACAGAGGATGAGGTGGTTGGGTGGCATCATTGCCTTGATGGACATGAGTTTGAGCAAACTCAGGGAGATAATGAAGGACAGGGAAGTCTGGCACGATGCAGTTCATGGAATTGCAAAGAGTTGGACAAGACTTAGCAACTGAACAACAATACATGGCAGTGAGGCAGACTTTAGGGACCCTGACTAACTGGGATTTGCTTCTCTTTAATTCATGACAGAATATCCTTTCCTAAAAGCATGCATTTAAGAGTAGAGATCACCTGGAGAAGAAAGGGGACAGAGCGGGAGGAATAGGAGCCTTGACTCCTGGGGACAATCTGACCCTCTCTCCAGTTTTTCTAGGAGCTGGCTTAAGAGGTTGTTAGTGGGAAGACAATTGTTTCTGACAGGGAACTCCTAGGAGCAGAAATGAGATTTGCCCCTCCTTCCCCTACTCAAAATTCCTTTACTCATGTGGAATTTATTTGATATGGCATATTCCAGTATCATTGGGCCCATCAAAGAAATAGCAGAGTCCAGTTCTGTGGGAGCTATAGGCTGGGAGTCAGATGACCTGGTTCTACCTCAACTCTGACACTATCATTCTGGGTGGTGATACTTGCAAGCTCCTCCCTTTCTCTGAATTTTAATTTTTAGTTTTCTCATCTGTGCAGTGGGATATTTGTACCCAACCACCTGTAAGGAGTCTTTCAGTCTGCAATTATAGTTTTTTTTTTAAATTGCTAAACATTTCATTTATTCATTTATTTTTATTGGAGTATAATTGCTTCACAATGTTGTGTTAGTTTCTGCTGTACAACAAAGCGAGTCGGCTATGTGTATACATATATCCCCTCCATGTTGAGAACGACACCTTTCTAGGGCTTCAATTTTTCATGTTGCCCAATAGGAAGCTCCCTACTAACTGGCATCAAGGGGTTCTGATGGCCTGGTCTTGTGCTGAGTCAAACACAGTTTTCTAGTTGACATAACCTCCTCTAACCATTGGAGAAGGCAATGGCACCCCACTCCAGTACTCTTGCCTGGAAAATCCCATGGACGGAGGAGCCTGGTGGGCTGCAGTCCATGGGGTCGAGAAGAGTCGGACGCGACTGAGCGACTTCACTTTCACTTTTCACTTTCATGCATTGGAGAAGGAAATGGCAACCTACTCCAGTGTTCTTGCCTAGAGAATCCCAGGGATGGGGGAGCCTGGTAGGCTGCCGTCTATGGGGTCACACAGAGTCGGACATGACTGAAGTGACTTAGCAGCAGCAGCCTCTAACCATAGCAGTTCCATGCTAGCCTGATCTCTTTCATCTGGAAAAATAAAAAGCCTTTTAGACAGGAGCTTTATCATGCTAATCACTCTGACACCAACTCTGGTTTCCTTACTTGGCATATTGAAAGTGAAAGTTGCTCAGTTGAGTCTGTCTCTCTGTGACCCCACAGACTACACAGTCCATGGAATTCTCCAGGCCGGAATACTGGAGTGGGTATACTTTCCCTTCTCCAGGGTATCTTTCCAACCCAGGGATCGAACCCAGGTCTCCTGCATTGCAGGCGGATTCTTTACCAACCAAGTGAATATGAGATGATCATTATTATGCAGAGGGAAGGATGATATGGAAGCTGAACCTCTCTGAATCTCAGCTTCTTCATCTATAAATTTTTAAAAATATCTGTAAAACACTGACATCACGCGGTTGTCATGAGGCCTAAATAAGAGACTGTATTTGACAGTAACAAGCATATATTTCAAATGCATTCATATTGTTTGGATTTCTGAGACTCCTGTTCCCAGTTTCAAATATTGTTTCTACAATTCCAGTGCCTCTCAGCAGCCAGTGATCTTTTAGACATAAGTTGGGTCATATCCCTCCCCTGGTTGAAAAGCCTTCAAGGCTTCCTACTGTCTGTAAGATAAAATCCCAACTTCTTACCATAAGCTACATGTCCTTTGTGATCTGACGTTTGCCTCTCTCTGGTCTCGCTCCTTGCCACTCACTCCTTACTCTGGCCACTCCAGCCGCACTGGCTAACTCAGGTTCCCAGGTCACTGTGCACGTGGCTTCCTGGTTAAATGCTCCTTGGCCTGCAGGTCCCAACTTACATGCCACTTCCTCAGTAACAAGTTTCCTGGACCCTCCTGAATAACGGCTTCTCAAAGATCTTTTTGCCCAAGTTCTTCCCTCTCCTAACAATCTATTTTTTATTACAAATGACTAACTAGTAATAATCCTCTGAATACTTCTAGGCCTGTGCTGTGGTACTTTTGTACCATGGAAGACAACTCAATTGTGTGTCAGTATATTTGGGTTCCAGTCCTAAAATTTGTTTCATGAATATGAGCACCCTGTCTCTTTGAGCCTCATTTCCTCATCTATAAAATAGCTTTACTAATCCCCTACCCTACTCACCAATACAGGGCTATTAAGGGGCTCAAACAAGATGGTGCATGTACAAAGGCCTTGCAAATTGTAAAGGGCTGTATTTAAAAGTAAAGGTCTATTATTATTAATAATCCTCTCAAGAGAGACTCTGGGTAAATAAGATAATACTGAAGTAATATTTCAAGTGATTGAGGCCAAGGAGAGAGCTTTGGCCTGGAGGCCAAGTTTGAACCTGATCCTCTCCCATGGGGCCAGGTCTCTTGTTTAATCCCTTATTGAAGAGAGAAGCCTGAATATCTCCCCGGTCTCTTTAATGCCTCAGGGTGTAAGCAGAGAAAAGTCCAAAAATAAGACATGGCTGGTTTGCCTGCCCTGTTGCTGTCTGCCAGGATAGGGAGAAGCACCTGGCACGTCTCTTCTTGTGTCCTGATTCTTCTCGCGCCTCTTTCCCCTAGGGGAGGTACACAGCATTATTAGGACTCTGGAGAAAAAGGGCTTTTTTATTAGCTAAACTGATAGCCACTGTTTTATACACTGTTGCTGCCCATGGTCACTCTGGCATGTCATGGAAAATATATTTTCCTGGATACCCAGGGAGGTGGTGTCAAAGTGTAAAAGAACAGAACATGATTCAAAGGTTGACCATCCATTCATTCACTTGTCTGTAACCTTGGGCAGGTCCTGGGTCTCATGCCCCTAACATGTAAAATGATAATAGATTATAGGATCATTGATGTCCTTTCTAGCCTGTGGTGTGCTGGATGAAGTCCAATTTATCCATTTTTTTCCTTTGACTGCTTGTACTTTTGGTGTTGTATTTACGAAGTGTTAGTCACTCAGTCGTAGATGTAAATCTTTGTGACTTTGAATTGGGGGTGATGTCTTAAATATTCAAGGTCACAAAGATTTACATCTATGTTTGCTTCTAAGAGTTTTATAGTTTTAGGTTTTACATATGGGTCTTTATTCCATTTTGAGTTCATTTTGTATATGATGTAAGGCAGGGTCTGACTTCATTCCTTTGCATGTGGATATCCAGTTGTCTGAACACTATATGTTCAAAGGCTATTCTTTCCTTGTTGAGTGGTATAGCACATTATAATTGAAAACATTCAAAACACAGAGAATTAAACTGTTTTGTTTCTTTGTAAAAAATTATTAAGAGTAATTTAAACAGTGCTTGCCTTCCTGCTTTATATCTTAAAATATGAGTGAGCAACTTTTGTATAAGTAGAACGTGGTCCTACTTCTCTCTAAGTTTGGATCCACTTTCAACATTGCATTCTTTGTACTTCCAACATTGTAAAGTATCTCTAAACTTTTTAAAGTGAAGTGTTTTGCCAGGGTTACTTTCTCTAAGACACCTTCAGTCTTTCGCTCACAACCACTTCCCTCAATGATATCAATAAGCTTGCCTTCACTAAGTTTCTCTGGGGACACACATCTAGTGCCTTGCAAATGAAAGAAGTATCAGTATTTCCATGCTCAACTATTTCTTCTATAATTCTATGTTCAATTAAAGTTTCGCTTTCAGTCTTATCATTTTTTGTTACCTTGCTTCATTTTTTTTTTGGTTAATTCCCTTTTTTGATTATTAATTTGTTTTTTTGATTATTGATTTCTGTAAATGTCATGTGGGTTTTGTCACTAGTAAAAGAAGAGGCAACACAATACATACTTTATTGTCTGTGTAAAAACTGAAAAACAATGGCTGTACTGTGATCAATTCCTGATACTTTGAAAGAAGTGATGTGATTGACCACAAGTCATAAAGTGCATCTGTTATTTATATAGTGCTTTGTGAACCAAAGAGACAGCAGCAAAGTTTGAGCTTAGTGCAATTACTTGCAGTTAATATACTGTGATGAATTGAAATGTGAACTGTCTTGTTGGACTGATGTTATTTAACTAAACTGTGGAGAAGGCAATGGCACCGCACTCTAGTACTCTTGCCTGGAAAACCCCATAGACAGAGGAGCCTGGTAGGCTGCAGTCCATGGGATTACTAGGAGTCGGACACGACTGAGCGACTTCACTTTCACTTTTCACTTTCATGCATTGGAGAAGGAAATGGCAACCCACTCCAGTGTTCTTGCCTGGAGAATCCCAGGAACGGGGGAGCCTGGTGGGCTGCTGTCTATGGGGTCGCACAGAATTGGACACGACTGAAACAACTTAGCAGCAGCAGTGGGAACTAAAATTTGCACATTTCAAAACTTTGCAAAGCAAGTTGCCTGTATGGATTACTCTAACATAATGTTTATATAACTTTTCAAAATGGCCACATTTAACAACTAGCTCACAAAGTTGCTTAAAATTTAACAATTGGCTCTCATGAGCCAATAAAGCTGGCTCCACCCTATCACTGTTTTCAGCTTATATATTCCTCAATGAGTCTAATCCTTCCTTTCTTCAGCCAAAACACATATTAACACATACATATGGTGTGGTGTGCAAGAGAGTTCCAGAAAAACATCTATTTCTGCTTTATTGACTATGCCAAAGCCTTTGACTGTGTGGATCACAATAAACTGTGGAAAATTCTTCAAGAGATGGGAATACCAGACCACCTGATCTGCCTCTTGAGAAATTTGTATGCAGGTCAGGAAGCAACAGTTAGAACTGGACATGGAACAACAGACTGGTTCCAAATAGGAAAAGGAGTACGTCAAGGCTGTATATTGTCACCCTGTTTATTTAACTTATATGCAGAGTACATCATGAGAAACGCTGGACTGGAAGAAACACAAGCTGGAATCAAGATTGCTGGGAGAAATATCAATAACCTCAGATATGCAGATGATACCACCCTTATGGCAGAAAGTGAAGAGGAACTCAAAAGCCTCTTGATGAAAGTGAAAGTGGAGAGTGAAAAAGTTGGCTTAAAGCTCAACATTCAGAAAACGAAGATCATGCCATCTGGTCTCATCACTTCATGGGAAATAGATGGGGAAACAGTGGAAACAGTGTCAGACTTTATTTTTTTCTGGGCTCCAAAATCACTGCAGATGGTGACTGTAGCCATGAAATTAAAAGACGCTTACTCCTTGGAAGGAAAGTTATGACCAACCTAGATAGCATATTCAAAAGGAGAGACATTACTTTGCCAACAAAGGTCCGTCTAGTCAAGGCTATGGTTTTTCCTGTGGTCATGTACGGATGTGAGAGTTAGACTGTGAAGAAGGCTGAGCGCCGAAGAATTGATGCTTTTGAACTGTGGTGTTGGAGAAGACTCTTGAGAGTCCCTTGGACTGCCAGGAGATCCAACCAGTCCATTCTGAAGGAGATCAGCCCTGGGATTTCTTTGGAAGGAACGATGCTAAAGCTGAAACTCCAGTACTCTGGCCACCTCATGCGAAGAGTTGACTCATTGGAAAAGACTCTGATGCTGGGAGGGATTGGGGGCAAGAGGAGAAGGGGACAACAGAGGATGAGATGGCTGGATGGCATCACTGACTCGATGGACATGAGTCTTAGTGAACTCAGGGAGTTGGTGATGGACAGGGAGGCCTGGCGTGCTGCAGTTCATGGGGTCGCAAAGAGTCGGACACGACTGAGCAACTGATCTGATCTGATCTGATCTGATGGTGTGGTGTGGTTTAGTTGCTCAGTTTCCGACTCGTTGCAACCCCATGGACTGTAGCCTGCCAGGCTCCTCTGTCCATGGAATTCTCCAGGCAAGAATAATGCAGTGGGTTGCCATTTCCTTCTCCAGGGGGTCTTCCCAATGCAGGGATGGAACCTGGTTCTCCTACACTGCAGGCAGATTCTTTACTGACTGAGCCACCAGGGAAGCCCAACACACGCATATAAATACACTTAAAACTAAGCAAAATGTCCTTTTTTTCCACCTCTGTATCCCTATAGTGTCTGGATCATAGTTAAAAATCAGTGTTTGTAGGACTGAGCTGAATTCATATGAGAACACACACACATGTTATTTGCTCATATGCACAACTGGGGTGTGGCTTGTGAGTAGCTACAAGCTACTTTTATCACACAATAAACCTTGTGAGTCATCAGGCTATAATGGATACTGACTATTTGGCTGGTCTACTCTGCTCCAAAATATTTTTTGTTTATTTGATTTTCTGACAGTGAGAGGATACATGTGCATTGGAAAGAATAGGAAGGCATATAAAGAAACTATTAACTCTCTTCTGGAGCTGACAGAGATGGGAAACAGTGTTTGAGGTTGAAAAGATGAGAAAAGACAAGGGAAGATAATTTACCTTGAGTGTTTACCATGTACGTGGCACTTTCTTGATGATGCTTTCAACCACATGCCATACAAATGAGTAAAACAAGACTCAGAATAAGTGGCTACCTTCAGTCAAATAGCCTGAAGTCAGTGGAACTGTGATTTAAACTCAGATTTGCCAACTCCAAAGTGCAGGTTCTTTCCACTATACTATACTATTTCTGTACATGGCCAGTAGTATGGAATAGGCTGGTATGCTGAAGCAGCCCTGATTGAACTGGACACCCTGAGGTAAGGCCCAGAGATTGAAAGACCTAAATAACAATTTTCTTCTTCAGTCCAGTCCATGTTTATGTGATTAGAACCCAGGTGTCCAGTCTCTAACCCAGATCTTTTCATTGTACATACCTGCCATGTTGCCTCATATGTAACCTTATGAGAAAACCCATAATAAACATTCCCCAGTCTCAAATGTATCTCCATACTTTCTTTCTAGGACCAGAGAATGGCAGTGTGAGTCATCACAGGCAGAGGGTTAATAATTATGCGTATGGAAACACCCTCTTGTGTTGTTATTCAGTCAAATTTGACTCACAGGAAGATACTTCACTCACATTATAAATGTTTCCAGTGGTTTTCCCCTCCCTGGTGGCTGGTGCACATTCCCACTCGGTGTGTGGGAGGAGGTGTGGTGGTGCTGAAGCAACAGGAACATCGTAGTCAGATGGACCAGACTTGGAATCTTAGCTCTGCCACTTACAGTCACCTGGAACAAGTAACCTGTTTCTTACTTTGTCAACATGTTGAAGCAGCAGTCATCATTTTTTCTCTCAAGCCCGCTATTTCCCACGGTTGTGGCCCAGTCTGATAGCCATAGACCGACCACCCAGTTGCCTAAGCCAGAAATCTGAGTCACCATTGACTTCTCCCTCTTTTTCACATACTGATTCAATCATGAGTTTGATCATTTTGCCTTGTGAAATCTCCATTCTCCCTACTCTACCTTAATTCAGGTCACCATCGCTTTTGCCTAGATTATTGCAATAGACACTTATAAATGGCTTCTATGTCTCCAAATTTGTGTCCTCTACTCTATTTTCTTTTTATTTAATATTTATTTTGGGGATATGCTGGGTCTTCATTGCTGCCCACAGGCTTTCTCCAGTTGCAGCAAGCAGGAGCTACTCTCTAGTTGCGGGACATGGGCTTCTCACTGCAGTGGCTTCTTTTGTTGCAGAGCATGGGCTCTAGGGTGTTCAAGCTCAGCAGCTGTGGTGCATGTGCTTAGCTGCCCTGTGGCATGTGGAAACTTCCTGGACCAGGGATCAAGCCCGTCTCCTGCACTGGCCGGTGGATTCTTAACCACTGGACCACCAGGGAAGTCTCTAATCTATTTTCTATACAGTGGATAGAGTAATCTTCTGTAAAAATCAGACCTACTAATCCCACTGACCAGTTTAAAAGCTCTAATGGCTTTCCCTCACCCATAAAGTTAAATGCAGAGTCTTTGATATTGATTATAAAGCCTTTCCTGACTTTGCTTCTGCCCTGGCTGTCATTCCTTCCCAACCCTGTCTACTCTGCCTCAGACAAAACTGTCTCTTAGTTCTTCAGACACATATTTTCTCTTGCCCCTAGCTTGTCGCACATTCCATTCCTGCTGCCTGGAGCACCCTTTCCCTAACTACCCACTTCGTGCCCCTCCACCCAATTTACCTAGCTAAGTTCTAGCCATTTTTCATGTCTCCATTTAGGTATCATTTCCCCTAAAAAAATATTGCCCAACCCCTAAGTTTAATTAAGATGCCCTGATTTTTGCTCCTATATAACACACTGTGCTTCTGCCTAAAATTCTAATTGCCTATTTTCTCATCTGCCTCCACCAATAGTCTGAACTTAAGGGCAGAGATAATATCTTGTTTACCATAGAACATACTATCTCATACATAGAAGTGTTCAATAAATATGTGATCAACTGAATGAATTAATGAATTGTTCTATGCTCTCACTGCCTAGACTCCTGGCTCTGTACCCTAG
The DNA here is from genome assembly GCF_000754665.1 of Bison bison bison. Taxonomy (NCBI): domain Eukaryota; kingdom Metazoa; phylum Chordata; class Mammalia; order Artiodactyla; family Bovidae; genus Bison; species Bison bison. The sequence goes on along the minus strand of NW_011494816.1, from coordinate 3,632,200 downwards.
ATTTTAGGATCTGTTTCTAGCCCTCTTTTCTGATTTAGGTGCCCTATTCTCTTCTTGTCCCCAGGTCTCTTAAGACTTTCAATCCTGAATATTCTTGTCAACACCCTCTGCAGTTCCATTTAGGATATTCCAGGGAATTGGAATATCCAAGGAATTAGGATATTCCAAGGAATCCAGGGTAACTGGGCTGGTCAACCCTGACCACAACTCAACACTTGCCCAGAGAGACTCAGATAATAACAACAGTTACCATAAATGAGTGCCTACTATATGCCAATCCTTGCAAATATAGCAGATATTAGCCTCATTTTATTGATGAAAAAAATGGTCCTCTGTTCATTGTTGTTGTTGTTCAGTCGCTAAGTTGTGTCTGACTCTTTGCCACCCATGGACTACAGCACGCCAGGCTTCCCTGTCCTTCACTATCTCCCAGAGTTTGCTCAAACTCATGTCCATTGAGTCAGTGATGCTAACTAACCATCTCATTCTCTACCACCCTCTTCTCCTTTTACCTTCAATCTTTCCCAGCATCAGGGTCTTTTCCAATGAGTTGGCTTTTCACATTAGGTGGCCAAAGTATTGGACAGTCAGCTTCAACATCAATCTTTCCAATGAATATTCAGGGTTGATTTCCTTTAGGATTACTGGTTTGATCTCCTTGCAATCCAAGGGACTCTCAAGAGTCTTCTCCAGCACCACAATTCAAAAGCATCAATTCTTTGGTGCTCAGCCTTCTTTTGGTCCAACTCTCTGATCTGTACATGAATACAGAAAAAGCTTTGACTATATGGACCTTTGTTGGCAAAGTAATGTCTCTGCTTTTTAATATGCTCTCTAGGTTTGTCATAGCTTTCCTTTAAAGGAGCAAGTGTCTTTTAATTTTATGGCTGCAGTCACCATCCACAGTGATTTTGGAGCCCAAGAAAATAAAACCTGTTACTGCTTCCACTTCTTCCCCATTTACTCAGGATTTGAACCCAGATCTGTCTTGTTCCAAAGCTTTCTGTACAACAGATCATTTAAACTGTTATTCTTTTATTGTAATCTCTTACTGTATCAGATTTGACAGAAAAATACATGTGTTGGTGGGCTTCCCTAGTGGCTCAGTGGTTAAGAATCTGCCTGCCAATGCAAGAGATGTGGGTTTGATCTCTGGGTTGGGAAGATCCCCTGGAGAAGGGAATGGCAACCCACTCCAGTATTCTTGCCTGGAGAATCCCATGGACAGAGGAGCCTGGCGGGCTACAGTCCATGGAGTTGCAAAGGGATGGACATGACTGAGTACAAATGCAACATTGGGAAGAGAGAAAGACATCTGTAGTACTGAGGCACAACCCCTTGGTAGGGTAGTTTGGTGCTATCTTTTTTGCAAATTATTTTTTATTGATGTATATTTGCTTTATATTGTTGTGATAGTTTCTGCTGGACAACAATGTGAATCAGCTAAATGTACACATACATCCTCTCTTTTGGATTCCCTTCCATTTAGATCACCACAGAGGATTGAGTTCCCTGTGTTATACAGTAGACTCTCATTAATTTTCTATTGTATACACAGTAGTGTATATATGTCAGCTACAATCTCCAAGTTCATCCCACTTTCCCACCCCGTCCCCGTATCCATATGTCCTTTCTCTGTCTGTCTTCTTTTCTGCTTTGCAAATAAGTTCACGTGTAACATCTGTCTAGATTCCACATGTAAGCAATATTATACAATATTTGTTTTTCTTTTTCTGACGTACTTCACTTTGTTTGACAGTTTCCAGGTCCATCCACATCTCTGTAAATTGTAGTTTTCATGGTTGAGTAATAGGCGCTATCTAATAAAACTACATGTGCATTTATCTCTTGAGCCAGAAATATCAATTCTTCTAAGAATTTCCCCTGAAGATACATCTACAACATTATAAAAACATAGATGAACAAAATTATTTGTTGTTACATTGTTTGTAATGCAAAATACTGGAAACAACATAAATACCTACATGTAGGAGAAAGTGTAGAATAAACTATGGAAGAATAAACTATAGACATGGTTCTCAAACATTTTGGTAACAGGCCCCCTTTACTCCCTTATAAATTATGGAAGACTGCAGAAATCTTTTGTCTGTGTGGATACCTGTTAATATTTATCATCTTAGAAATTAAAACTGAGAAAATAATGTAAAGAATTATTCATTTATTTAAAATAATAGTGAACTCATTATATGTTAACATAAGCAACTTATTTTAGTGAAAAAATAATTGTATTTTTCACAACAAAAATATATTATGAAAACTGGCATTATTTACATTTTTGTAAATTCCACCCCTGCCCCCAACCAGAGTACCCATCCCCCTGCAGTGGAAGCTCAGAGTCCTAACCACTAGACTGCCAGGGAATTCCCTTTAAATCTCTTTAAAGTCAGTCAATTAGAAGACAGCAGGATTATCATATCTACTTCTGCACTCAATCTCTTGGGATATGTTGAGTTGCTGTATGTGAAGAAAATCTGTCCTTAAAGGATACATAATTAGAAAAGTGAGGAGTACATTAACAGTCATTTCAGATAATAGTGGATATTTTCTTTGACACTACTTTAAAACTTGACAAGTGGTAATTTCTTTATATAATATATACATATATATATACATATACATATATATGTATGAAAAGTGAAAGTGTTTGTCGCTCAGTTGTGTCTGATTCTTCGGGAGCCCATGGACTGTAGCCTGCCAGGCTTCTCTGTCCACAGAATTCTCCAGGCAAGAATACTAGAGTGGGTAGCCATTCCCTTCTCCAGGGGATCCTCCCAACCCAGCAACTGAACCCGAGTCCCCTGCATTGCAGGGAGATTTTTTATCATCTAGTCACCAGGGAAGCCCATTCATGTGAAGAAAAAATATTTATATATACATATATATGTATATTTTTTATTTTGTTGCATCAGGTCTTAGTTGCGGCATGCAGGATCTTACAGTTGTAGCATGTGGGATTTAGTTCCCTGACCAGGGATCAAACCTGGGCTCTCTGCATTGGGAGCCTGAAGTCTTAGCCACTGGACCACCAGCAAAGTCCTGACACTACAATATAGGATCTGAAACCATATCAATTAATTTTTTGCATGCGTTTCCTTTAAAATATTTTGGTCTATATTACATTTTAAAGGGATATTTTACCCACATATATATTTGTAAAATCATGCATTGGTCATCTGAAAAAAAATACTAGGATGCTGAGTTATGTAGACCTTCCAAATGTTGACATATTTCATTACACAATTAAAACAAAAAACTCCACAACACTTGTTAATAATCACCCATCTTTTCAGAAAAGTTTGGGAAGCTGTCAAGTTTATGTTGGTAGAAAGCTTGAATTCTATCCTTGGCAACAAATACTGCTAGTTCCTTTCCTTGAAGTGACAAGCTCACTTCAGCCATTTTCTAGAAAATGACTGCCAAATTCTCAAGTCTGAATACCAGAGTTAATCTGTTCTTTAAAATAAAAATGAGGTTCAAGTAAAAGTGGAGTGTGTGTGTTTGTGAATTCTCTAGCTCTACTTACTGAGAGAGTCTAGAAGCAATGGCATCATAGTGGCAGTGAGCACACCTACCACCTAGATCTTAATTTCTAAATACCTTCCTTCACTAAATAGAACTAAGGCTTTTAGAGGAAATGGGTGTTTCCAGGGCTGGGACTAGGAAAGCGCAAGGCCAGCCTGGGATATAGTGCCAGAAAGTAAAGTAAATGCCTAGAAGATGATGGAAAGATGATAAATGAACACAGAAGCCAACCAAATCTGAAACAATTTTTCCATCAAAAGAAATAATGAAGGTAATGATTATAAAATTCATAGAATAAAATAAAAATTGATGAGTTTATTCTGATATAAATCAACAAGTTGATTGATAAATGGGGGAGAAGCAAAAAGCTCGCCCATAGCGTAGGGAGGCAAAAAAAAAAAATGTATTGGGAATGATAATGATGGAATTAGAAATTTGGCAACAATAAAATCAATAACTATTTCAAGCAAGAGTTATCAACACATGTTAAAATTTGTAATCTCTCTAAAAGATATTTATTAATTACAAAGAGCAAAATAGTTACTGACACTGGATAAACCTGGCAGAAACCATCTTAATCAATCAAGTGATCATCATTAGTCATCAGTTCAGTTGCTCAGTTATGTCTGATGACTCTTTGAGACCCCATGGACTGCAACATGCCAGGCTTCCCTGTCCATCACCAACTCCCAAGCTTGCTCAAACTCATGGCCATCAAGTTGGTGATGCCATCCAACCATCTCACCCTCTGAGGTTCCCTTCTCCTCCTGCCTTCAATCTTTCCCAGCATCAGGGTCTTTCCAGTGACTCAGTTCTTTGTATCAGGTGGCCAAAGTATTGGAGCTTCAGCTTCAACATCAGTCCTTCCAATGAATATTCAGGATTGATTTCCTTTAGGATTGACTGGTTTGATCTCCTTGCTCTCCAAGGGACTCTCAAGAGTCTTCTCCAACACGACAGTTCAAAAGCATCAATTCTTTGGCACTCAGCTTTCTTTATGGTCCAACTCTCACATCCATACATGACTACTGGAAAAACCATATCTTTAACTAGATGGACCTTTGTCAGCAAAGTAATGTCTGCTTTTTAATATGCTCTCTAGTTTGGTCATAGCTTTTCTTCCAAGGAGCAAGCGTCTTTTAATTTCATGGCTGCATCACTCTCTGCAGTGATTTTGGAGCCCAAGAAAATAAAGTCACTGCTGCCATTGTTTCCCCATCTATTTGCCATGAAGTGATGGGACCAGATGCCATGATCTTTGTTTTCTGTATTTTGAGCTTTAAGTCAGCGTTTTCACTCTTTCACTTTCATCAAGAGGCTTTTCAGTCTTCACTTTCTGCCATAAGGGTGGTATCATCTGCATATCTGAGGTTATTGATATTTCCCCCTGCAATCTTGATTCCAATTTGTGCTTCATCTACCCTAGCATTTCCCATGATGTACTCTGCATATAAGTTAAATAAGTGGGGTGACAATATAGTCTTGACGTACTCCTTTCCCAGTTTTGAACCAGTTTCTTGTTCCATGTCTGGTTCTCACTGTTGCTTCTTGACCTGCATATAGATTTCTTAGGAGGGTAAGGTAGTAAGTGAACAAAACTGCTATTACTACCAGTGATGGGATGTACAGTTAGCATATGACTTCTGATATGATGCATTGAGAAGGACACAACATCAATTCTGTAGTACTCCTGCCAAAAATGCATAATTTGAATCTAATCAAGAAGAAATAGCAAGCTAAAATTGAGGGATATTTTACAAAATAAATGGCATATATTCTGTAAAAATGTCAAGATCATAAAAAACAAAGACTGATAAATAGTTTCAGATGAAAGAATATTAAAAAAAAATTGACACTAATTATAATGTGTTATCCTGCACTGAATCCTGGGCCAGAAAAAAATATTTTATTTTTCTGTAAAGAATACTAGTGGGACAACTGGCAAAATTTGAACAGAGTCATAGATTAAGTCACAGTGCTGTATCAATATTTTCTGATTTTGATAATTGTATTGTGATATCTGTACTATTTTGGGGAAATACACTTAAAATATTTAGGAATAAATGGATCAGAAAATAATTATAATACTTTCTTTAAATGTATTTATATCTATCTCTCTGTAGAGACAGAATAAAGAGTGAGAAAGGAGCACGCATGCACAGAAGAAAGGTAGAATAAAGCAAATGTGGTTAGATATGGGAGTCCTGGATTGAGAGGATCCCCTGGAGGAAGGTATAGCAACCCACTCCAGTATTCTTGCCTGGACAATCCCATGGACAGAGAAGCCTTGCAGGCCACAGTTCATAGGGTTGCAAAGAGTCAGACATGACTAAAGCGACTTAGCACCCACCCACAATAAAATGTATAGAACCAAAACCCAAGGTAGGGACCTGTGGTTCAGTGGTTAAGATTTCATGCTCCCAATGCATGGAGCCAGGGTTCGATTCCTGGTCAGGAAATTAGATCCCACATGCTGCCCCTAAAAGACCCCATATTCTACTAGGGCTTCCCAGATGGCCTTAGTGGTAAAGAACCCACCTGCTAATGCAGGAGACATAAGAGACCCAGGTTCGATTCCTGGGTCGGGAAGACCCCCTGAAGGAGGGCATGGGAACCCACTCGAGTAATCTTGCCTGGAGTATCCCCATGGACAGAGGAGCCTGGCAGGGTACAGCCCATGGGGTCGCAAAGAGTCGGACAAGACTGAGCAACAAAGCACAGCACAGCACAAGGGTGAAAGATATATGGGGTTTTTTTTTTTTGGTAGTATTTTTGCAACTTTTCTTTAAATATGAAATTATTTCAAAACAGAAAGTTAAAAAAAATCTCATAAACATACATTTTGTATTACTTGTTCTAAATATTATATGTTTCAGAAATATATAGAAAAATGATTGGCATCATCAATGGTCTTTTTTACTTAACACTTCACTTGATATTGAATCACAAGCAGTATTAAATATCTTTTAAAACTCTTCAAAAATGCAATTAGTAGATGCACAATATTTGTATTGAGATTCTGTAATTCATTTAAGGTTTTCCTTACATTTTTGTGTCATAAACCTACAGTAAAATCTATAATAAACATCTTTTTGCACCTATCTTTCTTCACATATTTGATTACTTCCTTAATGTAGTTATTCGGAAAGTGGGAACTGCTTTCTTCCTTTTGAAATGACTCAAGTGACCTAACCAACTCCCAAATGTTCCCAATTTTTCTTTTTGTGTTGCTTTACTGACCTGACTTCTGGTTTCGTCTAGGGCTCTCCTGTTTGGTAACAAGTAAATTTTGTTTGAATAACAAGTGAATTTTGGTTTGAACCCTGGCTGTGATTGGTCAGAGGGGTTGGGGAGACCATAGGTAGCAACAGCAAGCTGGGCTGCAGGGCAATCACCTGTTGAAGGAGAGTCTTACTCTTTAGTGGACCCTGGAAGTTAACAGGAAAGGCCTAAAAAGTAATTGAGTGGGTAGGTTGCATTAGTCTAGTGCACATCAGGCTAAACCACTGTTTAGTTCAGCTTAACATCCCCTGATGTACAAGCTGGATTTAAAAAAGACAGAGGAACCCGAGATTAAATTGCCAACATCCTTTGGATCATAGACAAAGCAAGGGAATTCCAGAAAAATATCTAGTTCTGCTTCATTGACTATGCTAAAGCCTTTGACTGTGTGGATCACAGCAAACTGTGGAAAATACTGAAAGAGATGGGAATACCAGACTACCTTATCTGTCTTCTGAGAAATCTGTATACAGGACAAGAAGCAACAGTTAGAACCGGACATGGAACAATGGACTGGTTCAAAATTGGGAAAGGAGTATGTCAAGGCTGTATATTGTCACCCTGCTTATTTAACTTAAATGCAAAGTACATCATGCAAAATGCCAGGCTGGATGACTCACAAGCTGGAATCAAGATTGCCAGGAGAAATATCAACAACTTCAGATATGCAGATGATACCACTGTAATGGCAGAAAGTGAAGAGAAACTAAAGAACCTCTTGATGGTGAGGTGAATGAAAAAGCTGGCTTAAAACTCAACTTTAAAAAAACTAAGATAATGGCATCTGGTCCCATCACTTCATGGCAAATAGAAGGGCAAAAAGTAGAAACAGTAACAGATTTTATTTTCTTGGGCTCCAAAATCACTGCAGGCAGTGACTGCAGCCATGAAATTAAAAAGACGCTTGCTCCTTGGAAGAAAAAGTATGACAAACCTAGACAGCATATTAAAAAGCAGAGACATCACTTTGCAGTCCATATAGTCAAAGTTACGGTTTTTCCAGTAGTCATGTATGGATGTGAGAGTTAGCTGAAAGTGTCCAATTCTTTGGGACCCCATGGACTATAGCCTGCCAGGCTCCTTTGCCCATGGAATTCTCCAGGCAAGAACACTGGAGTGGGTTGCCATTCTCTTCTCCAGGGGATCTTCCCAACCCAGGGACTGAACCTGGTCTCCTGCATTGCAGGCAGATTCTTTACCATATGAGCCACCAGGGAAGCTGGTGCCAAAGAACTGCTGCTTTTCAACTGCGGTAATGGAGAAGATGATTGAGAGTCCCTTGGACATCAAGGAGATCAAACTAGTCAATCCTAAAGGAAATCAACCCTGAATCTTTGGAAGGTCTGATGCTGAAGCTGAAGCTCCAATACTTTGGCCACCTGATGGGAAGAGCTGATCATTGGAAAAGAACCTGATGCTGGGAAAGATTGAAGGCAGGAGGAGAAGGGGATGACAGTGGATGAGACGGTTGGATGGCAACACTGACTCAATGACGTGAGTTTGAGTAAACTCTGGGAGATAGTGAAGGACAGAGAAGCCTGGTGTGCTGCAGTTCTTGGGATCACAGATTCGGACATGACTGAACAGAACAATAATATCCCCTGAGGCGTACTCTGTGTTTAGACTGGTTGTGGGAACACAGAAATGAATGAAACATTCACAATCTGATAGGGAAAACATACAAGCAAACAGATATTGACAGGGTAGTAATGAGTACTTAGGAGAAGGCAATGGCACCCCACTCCAGCACTCTTGCCTGGAAAATCCCATGGATGGAGGAGCCTGATGGGCTGCAGTCCATGGGGTTGCTGAGAGTCGGATATGACTGAGAGACTTCGCTTTCACTTTTCACTTTCATGCATTGGAGAAGGAAATGGCAACCCACTCCAGTGTTCTTGCCTGGAGAATCCCAGGGATGGGGGAGCCTGGTGGGCTGCCGTCTATGGGGTCGCACAGAGTCGGACACGACTGAAGCGACTTAGTAGTAGTAGTAATGAGTACTTATAAATTGGAAAGCACAACGATTATCAAAAACATGGAAGAGATTTTGTGCTGAGCAATCCGAGAACCGTGAAGTTCCAGATGTTCAAGCTGGTTTTAGAAAAGGCAGAGGAACCAGAGATCAAATTGCCAACATCCACTGGATCATTGAAAAAGCAAGAGAGTTCCAGAAAAACATCTATTTCTGCTTTATTGACTATGCCAAAGCCTTTGACTGTGTGGATCACAATAAACTGTGGAAAATTCTGAAAGAGATGGGAATACCAGACCACCTGACCTGCCTCTTGAGAAACCTGTATGTAGTTAGAACTGGACATGGAACAATAGACTGGTTCCAAATAGGAAAAGGAGTATGTCAAGGCTGATTATTGTCACCCTGCTTATTTAACTTATATGCAGAGTACATCATGAGAAATGCTGGACTGGAAGAAACACAAGCTGGAATCAAGATTGCTGGGAGAAATCTCAATAAACTCAGATATGCA
>NW_011494816.1:3619098-3622789 GCF_000754665.1 Bison bison bison | reverse complement strand
AGATATGCAGATGACACCACCCTTATGGCAGAAAGTGAAGAGGAACTAAAAAGCCTCTTGATGAAAGGGAAAGAGGAGAGTGAAAAAGTTGGCTTAAAATTCAACATTCAGAAAACTAAGATCATGGCATCTGGTCCCATCACTTCATGGGAAATAGATGGGGAAACAGTGGAAACAGTGTCAGACTTTATTTTTCTGGGCTCCAAAATCACTGCAGATGGTGACTGCAGCCATGAAATTAAAAGACGCTTATTCCTTGGAAGGAAAGTTATGACCAACCTAGATAGCACATTCAAAAGCAGAGACATTACTTTGCCAACAAAGGTCCATCTAGTCAAGGCTATGGTTTTTCCAGTGGTCATGTATGGATGTGAGAGTTGGACTGTGAAGAAAGCTGAGCACGGAAGAATTGATGCTTTTGAACTGTGGTGTTGGAGAAGACTCTTGAGAGTCCCTTGGACTGCCAGGAGATCCAACCAGTCCATTCTAAAGGATATCAGGCCTGGGTGTTCATTGGAAGGACTGATACTAAAGCTGAAACTTCAATACTTTGGCCACCTCATGTGAAGAGTTGACTCATTGGAAAAGACCCTGATGCTGGGAGGGATTGGAGGCAGGAGGAGAAGGGGACGACAGAGGATTAGATGGCTGGATGGCATCACCGACTCGATGGACAGGAGTTTGAGTAAACTCTGGGAGTTGGTGATGGACAGGGAGGCCTGATGTGCTGCGATTCATGGAGTCACAAAAAGTCGGACATGACTGAATGACTGAACTGAACTGATACAGTAATATTCCTGTACACAAATATAATACTAATTCCTCCTTCTTCCTTCCCTTCTTTCTTTGTATTCAGTGCATCTACAGAAGTGGAATTGGAGAGAAGGAGAGAAAATCAATTATTATGTAACAGATAGAGGGACTTCCCCAGTGTTTCAGTGGTTATGACTCCACGCTTCCAATGCAGAGGGTGTGGGTTTGATCCTTGCTCAGGGAATGAAGATTCCTCATGCCACATGGTGAAAAAATTAAAGTTAAAAAAAAAAGAAGTATAATTTATCAGGCGTAGTGACCAGTTGTCCAGGATAGAGACACAAAAGTTAATGATGATTCCTATGCCATTCACCAAGCCAGAAAATGAATAACTTTGCTCTGAATTTTCTTTTCTCAGCCTATAATTGACAAATAAAAGGACTGAGTTTTAAAGAACAAATTTTAAGGAGCAAGGAAAATTTTGTTTGGGGTGCTATACTTTAAACTCACTTGAAGAAACCATTCTTAGAAATATGCGCTTTCTATAGGATGAGTGAGTGAAGTCGCTCAGTCGTGTCCGACTCTTTGCGACCCCATGGACTATAGCCTACCAGGCTCCTCTGTACATGGGATTTTCCAGGCAACAGTACTGGAGTCGATTGCCATTTCTTTCTCCAGTGGATCTTCCCGACCCAGGGATCGAACCCAGGTCTCCCACATTGTAGACAGATGCTTTACTGTCTGAGCCACCAGGGAATTCCTTCTATAGGATATACATGGTCTAAAAGTGAAAGTGTGTTTACCAGGCTGGGAATAAGGAGGTGTATTACTGTCACTGGATAGGAGTGGAAATCAATAGAAAAATTGAGGGTAGGGTAACCAAATCAATTGACAGCAGGTCAATGTGGATTAAAATGAAAGAGATTTACAGTAGAGGATAACAGATGAAAGACATTTCAGAAGCAGAGAGCAGATTGGGTAGGAAGTATTGAAACCATGGAATAAAAGCATAGATGAAAGGATCTAAAATGGACTACTATAATCAGAGAAATGGTAGTGATGATCAAGGCAGCCTCTTTGAGCAACATAATTTGAATATAAGGGGAGAAAGTGTGAAGCAAGAGGAAATTGGTCCTGGGAACAAATGAATCATCTTCACGTAGTAGCTACACCCTGTGCAGCATGATTATTCATAAACAAATGCAGATTTCCTGCTGGTGGTAGTGAACTAGGCTTGAAAAGCACAGTGCTAATGTTAGGTTGCCAAACTAATCTTAATTAAACAGCCCATTTCTCTAGATCGAAAAGTTTTAGCAACTGTTGTAGCCTTACAGCATTTTCAGACTATTGCATAAAGGACTGTTAGAGCACCAGATGATACTTGAAGCAGGAATTTCAGGGTCTAATTCCAACTTTTCCTTACACTGGATGTATTTCACATGTAAAATGGTGATAGTGTAGTACTTAATTCATAGAACTGTTGTGAGAATGAATCATATTTTCCTTCTGAGCCCCAGTTTCTCTTGTTATAAAAAGGGGATAGTGACTTTTTTTGCAATGTGACTCAGAAGTAGGTGGCAAAGGCACATGCTGGAACAGCTTTCATTGATTGGAAGAGAGCTGTTAGGTTATATTTTCTCTGAGGTGGCTGCTCAATTATTATTTGAAAGTTCCCAGAGACCTTATATAATTTTCTCATTAAGATTTATTATTATTAGGACATAACCTAAGGTAAGGTGAGATTGCCTTGTAATTCTTTTTTCATACAGAAAAATATACTGGTTCTATGCTGATATCTGCCATGCAACAGAATGTCATAGGATCCAGTATACTGGCTCTATTAGCCTTCCGTGGAGGGATGTTATATAAATTCAACAGTGAAATTTAGGGAGATTTTACCCAGTCCAAGAATATTACACCTTTTTTTCATACACCCAAGGAAGACTGCAAGGGTGTTTTGGAACCAACCATAGTAGGAACTAACATTTATTGAGTATCTTTCATGGGCCAGTTCCTTTACATAAATTCTGTCTTATCTTCACAACAACCAGCAAGGTAGGCATCAGAAAACCAAGGTTCTGAAACATTATATAATTCGCCCATGGTCATAAAGTTACCCACGACAGAACTGCAATGGGCTGTATCAGGACCTGTCTGCCGTCAAAGTCCCTACTTGTTCCACTATACCACTTTATGACAAAATGGTCTATTTGGAAAAAGTGGGGACCAGAGGATTTAAAGAATTTCTCAGTTTCCCTATTTTCCCTCTGACAGTCTTTTCGTTGGTTTTGTTTTTGGTTCTGATGTTTGCACTCTAGAGTTTGAGTGGGCTCGAATGTGGGGTGTCTGTAAACAGAACAATTCCACAGCCCCTCCACAGTCCCGGCTATGTAACAATTTCCTTCCTGCAAAACCTCACCTGGGATTTGGCAGGGGTTGCGGGAGGAAGAGTAGAGATGGAGGCAGGGGAGTAGGTTAGTTAGAATAAATGGATAGTTCTTCTCTTACCTTTAAGTTACTTATGAATTTCCGGACAACTCATTGGTTAACTCTTCTCTTGCTCGGGATATTATTACTATTTTCTATTTTGGGGGACGTTAGGGGTTACGGGTTTGGAATCTGAAGGAAATTCCTCATATGATCTGCCACTAGACCCAAAATATGTTAAGGTCAAAGACAATTCCTTCGTCTGTTTTGGGAGAGGACTGGGTGGGGGGTGGGGTGGTGGGAGGGAGGTTGATTCTGGGTCACTTCTTATATCCAGACACACTGAAGGGATTAGGAGGGATGCCCCTTGAATCACGAGAGATGAAAACAAGAAGACCGCCTCACATTCCCGCTCTCAGGTGAAGGTCCGAGTGCCAGGATTGTTCACGTACCTTCTGGAGAGAAGGAAAAGGTGCAAAGATGCTCAGGGCCTGAAGACTGGGAAGTGGGG
>NW_011494816.1:3613001-3618437 GCF_000754665.1 Bison bison bison | reverse complement strand
GAAGCTGGAAGCGCGTGGGGGGCGACTAGGCCCCGCGACGCCGGGAAGCCCTCGCTCCGGCCTGGGCAGCGGGGCGGCCGGGTGTGTGAAGCCGGGGGCTGGCAGGGTCGCTGGCCACCTTTGGATTGGCCGCGGGCCTGGGAAAGCGCAGCCTCTTCAGGGCCCGGCACGTACATCCCGGAGGGAGGCAGAGGACGCCTGTTTGCGAACAGCCTGGGCTTTTCCGCGCCGGGTGCTGAGTCCCGCAGAGTCCCGGGGGGAGGGCGGGAGGGCAGGGTGAGAGAACCGGCGCCGAAAGTGCGGGGCCCCGAAAGCCCTTGGAACTCCTGGAGTGTCATTCCCCCACCTGACTGGGCTGAAAACAACCGCTTGCGTCTTATTTGAGGTGAAATTTCATGGGAGCTCAGCTCTGCCTTCTTCTGTTACATTTTGCTCCTAAGCGTGGTCTGCCTTGGAGAAAGCCCTATTCCAGCTTTGAGATGTTAAGTTTCCTAGATAAATACTCACAATTAGAAAAACATCGTGTGTATTTTTTTTTAAACAAAGGTCTGGTCCCCCATCCCCACCCCTGCCATAAGAGAGTGTAAATATTTTAATGCCTCAGTCCTCGTTACAAAATTGTCTCCCTAAATAGATCCATAGGATGAATGACAAGAGGATTTTAAAGTCATGCTAACTATCTTAATAACATACCTGATAGAAATAGGACATATTCTAAATTTTAGTAGGTAAATGATTTGTCGTAGTATTAATGTAAAAAGAAAAGTTAGTGATCATGATTTGATACCGTAGTCAGATATTTGAGTATTTATAGTTAATGATAAACGTGGTTCGGATTATTCTTGTTTTCTATTATGCATGTGAAGGTTGTAGAATTAATTGCTTATAAAACTTATAATCCTGAAAAAAATATGCTTATTGTAGAAAATTCAGTAAGTACACAGAGGTGCGTGCCAACCCTCAGTAAATATTTAATAATGGGGGAAAATTCAGCCATAATCTGACAGAACATTTTGATGGCCACTTAAAGTTTAAAAATGGGCTTGTATTACTGGTGATTTTTAAGTGATAATTTCTGTGTTAGGTTCAGAGTTAACGGTTCCATTTTACTGTTGAACAACCAGTTATTTGTATTAGACCTATAAAGATGTTTTACTAAATTACATTGCAGTCATAGTCGATTTCCTCAATTAAAACAGAATTTAACATAGGTAACTACCTAAAAGACCCCTAATTTACCTCCTGTGCAGTGTGTGAAGCTCCAGGTGGTAGGACGTTTTGTGTGTGAAATGCTTTTGGGGGCCCTATCCTGTTAGATGCCATAGTCTAGTACTGTTTTTGGAAGATTTTTGCTTAAATATAACTGTAAAAAAATGGCCTTCATTAAAACATTTTGGGGAGGTAGATTAAGTTTAAACAAATCTAATTCAGTTCTTAATGTGTCTCTAAAGACTGCCAACATTAGAATCAGCTAAGAGTGCTTATTAAAATATGCAGATTGCTGGCCCCTTGAATCAGAATTTTTAGAGTTGGTGATGATCCAAGAGCTTCATTTTTATCAAGCTAGTCAGTTCTTAGTCCTTCTAAAGTTTAAGTATCACTGGTAAAATTAATTAACCTTGTCAAGCTAAATGAAGGTATCTGTTTTCTAGCAAATCTATAAGTCTTAAGTGGCAGTACAGTCATTTCTCATAGCAACAGATCATTTATTATCTCATACATGATGTGGTGTTATACTCTTAGAAAAATAATATTTTGAGGGACAGCTGATTCAATCAAACACATTTTTGAGAGCCTTTTCTGGTAGCTGTGGTGTTACAGTAGGATACCTGCCTACTTACCTTGGCTCTTAATCTTGGATTTCAGTGTCATTGTCTGTAAAATACAGATAGTTATTATATTTATGCAAGGCTTTTAGGGTAAATACATTTGGAAAAGTTTTGTAATCTGTAAAGATCTTTATAAAATTTTAGTTACCAATATTAAGTGTGAGGTCCTGTCTTTGGTGTTCTAAGAACCAGGAAATGACCAAGGTCTCTGCGAGCAACTAGGTAATTGTGGAAGCAGGACGTGTTTAATTAAATGTTATAAGGCAGAACCAGACAAGTGTAATCGAGGGGAACATGCTGGATCTCTCTTTAAAGCTTCTATGTTTAATCCAGTAGCTTGCTCTTTACAGATAGTAATAATTTTTATATATGTTCATTCCTTCTTCTGTTTCCTGATTCAGTGTTTTATTTTTTAAGGAAAAAATCGTATATGTTACTTGTGAGGAATAATTTTACATTAGCTCCTTTAGAAAGATGGTATGTGTGTGTGGGAGGCTCAAGAGGCAGGGAATATATATTACATGATTCTTTGGTGTGTTTATGAGTGAGTGAGTGATAGTCGCTCCGTTGTGTCTGACTCTTTGCAACCCCATGGACTGTAGGCTGCCAGGCTCCTTTGTCCATGGAGTTCTCCAGGCAACAATATTCAAGTGGGTTGCCATTTCCTTCTTCAAAAAAAAAAAAGAAGATGTGAGTGGAGTTGATCCCATTTCTTCCTCTGTTACATTCCATTCAATAAACTTTTATTTGGCACTTTTCTTGTACTTGCCACAGACTAGTAGCACAGGCACTGCTGCTGCTGCTAAGTCGCTTCAGTCGTGTCCGACTCTGTGCGACCCCATAGACGGCAGCCCACCAGGCGCCCCCGTCCCTGGGATTCTCCAGGCAAGATTATTTAAAAGATAACTGCTTGAATTTCAACTTAAATTCTCATGTTCCTAAATGGTGTGTTTTCTGGTTGTTAATTGCATGATGTGGTGCAGAGCATGGAGTCAGATGTGAGTATGAATCCTTTCTGCAGTGTTACCTACACCCTAGAGCAATGTGACATTTAGATCCTGAGTTTTTTCTTAGGTGCTGTTGGGGTAATAGTACCCCTTAGTACTCAGGCATTCCATGAGATAAAAGTAATCAAAAGCAGTTAGTTCAGTGTCTGTCACTTAGAAGGTGCTTAATAAATATTTAATTCCATTCCTTATTTTGGGGAAAACAAGAACAAAACCAGGCATTGGAATTTCTGTGTGACTTAAAACTTGGTAGCTTTAATTTTTTAGAGAATGAGTTTACTTTTGGACTTTAAAAACAAATTTTTTTTGATGGAAAACTATTTTGATCTTAACTATTACACATATTTTCCATTTCATTTTTAGCTAACAAATTAACTATTCCCTGTGTTTAGCTAAAAATTAGCCATCACCTGTGAAAATATACACATGTTACATTTTCAGAATTTTGTTGATTTTCAGTTATTCATTTTCAGAGTTTTGCATGATCTTTGGCTTTACTTACATTATATAGAACAATATTCTTGGTATATAATAATCACTGAGAGGTACATAGTTGCAGTTATTGAATAGAAATAGTTCTTATACTTAGTTTTCAAAAAGCAGTATCAGTTTATTGACGAATCTTCAAAACGTAGACTTTTCCTTACATACTGCTGTAGATTAGAACTAGATTTTTATAACATGTCAGATATGGGGTCCAGTCTTTTCTTATAACCCATTAACCCTGGACAAGTTTCTTACCCCTTATAAGCCTCAATTTATTCTCCTATAAAATGAAGCTGATAATGCCCACCTTATAGGATTATAGCAAGGATTAAATGATGTAATGTGTAAGTCAGATCTGTAATTCAACCCCATGAATCCTGGTAAATCAGTGTTACCCTGGAAGTGGGAAATATACGTCTTGTTTACTTCTATTTGAAAGAGCTTGGAAGGTGATTATTTATAGAGTTAACTATAAGAAAATAAAATCAGTATAATCAATATGTAACTATTAGATATTGCTAAATTAGGGAGAAGCTAAAGTATCAGAATTAGTATTTTAATTGTATAGTTAGTGGAATGTCTTACACTTTATAATACTCTCAGTCTTATTTAATAAAATAATTTAAATGTGTGCATGCATGTGTGTGTGTGCTCAGTCACTAAGTCGTGTCCAAGTTTGTCACTAAGTTTGTGACCCCATGGACTGTAGCCTGCCAAGCTCTTCTGTCCATGGGATATCCCAGGCAAGAATAATAGAGTGGGTTGCCATTTCCTTCTTCAGAGGATCTTGCTGACCCAAGGATTGAACCCGTGTCTCCTGCTTGGGCGGGTGGATTCTGAGCCACATTGTTGTTGCTGAGTTGTTTCCGACTCTGCTGTCCCATGAACTTCAGCATGCCAGGCTTCCCTGTCCATCATTGTTTCCTGGGGTTTGCTCAAACTCCTGTCCATTGAGTCAGTGATGCAATCCAGCCATCTCATCCTCTGTCATCCCCCTTTCCTCTTGCCCTCAATTTTTCCCAGCATCAGGGTCTTTTCCAGTGAGTCAGCTCTTGGCATCAGGTGGCCAGAGTATTGGAGCTTCAGCTTTAGCGTCAGTCCTTCCAATGAATGTTCAGGGTTGATTTCCTTTAGGATTGACTGGTTTGATCTCCTTGCTGTCCAAGGGACTTGCAGGAGTCTTCTCCAGCACTGTAGTTAGAAAGCATCAGTTCTTTGGCGCTCAGTCTTCTTTATGGTCCAACTCTCACATCCATACATGACTACTGGAATACCATAGTTTTGACTATCTGGACCTTTGTCAGCAAAGTGATGTCTCTGCTTTTTAATATGACATCTAGGTTTGTGATAGCTTTTCTTCCAAGGAGCAAGTGTCTTTTAATTTCGTGGCTGCAGTCACTGTCTGCAGTGATTTTGAAGCCCAAGAAAATAAAATCTGTCACTGTTTGCATTTTCCCCTCTTCTATTTGCCATTAGAGTGGTATCATCTGCATATCTGAAGTTGTTGATATTTCTCCTGGCATTTTTGATTCCAGCTTGTGATTCATCCAGTTCAGCATTTCACATGAGGTACTCTGCATATGAGTTAAATAAACAGGATGACAGTATACAGCCTTGATGTACTCTTTTCCCAGTTTTGAAACTGTCTGTTGTTCCATGTAAGGTTCTAATTCTATCACTGTTTCCATTGGAAGAAAAGCCTCGACAAACCTGGACAGCATATTAAAAAGCAGAGACATTACTTCACTGACAAAGGTCCATCTAGTCAAAGCTATGGTTTTTCCAATAGTCATATATGGATGTGAGAGTTGGACCATAAAGAAAGCTGAATGCTGAAGAATTGATGCTTTTGAACTGTGGTGTTGGAGAAGACTCTTGAGAGTCCCTTGGACTGCAAGGAGATCCAGCCAGTCAATCCTAAAGGAAATCAGTCCTGAATATTCATTGGAAGGATTGATGCTGAAGCAGAAGCTCTAATTCTTTGGCCACCTGATGCAAAGAACTGACTCATTGGAAAAGACCCTGATGTTGGGAAAGATTGAAGGCAGGAGGAGAAGGAGACAACAGAGGATGAGATGGTTGGATAGCATCACCGACTCGATGGACATAAGGTT
>NW_011494816.1:3592058-3612901 GCF_000754665.1 Bison bison bison | reverse complement strand
AATTCTTTGGCCACCTGATGCAAAGAACTGACTCATTGGAAAAGACCCTGATGTTGGGAAAGATTGAAGGCAGGAGGAGAAGGAGACAACAGAGGATGAGATGGTTGGATAGCATCACCGACTCGATGGACATAAGTTTGAGCAAGCTCCGGTAATTGGTGATGGACAGGGAAGCCTGCCGTGCTGCAGTCCATGGGGTTGCAAAGAATCGGACATTACTAAGTGACTGAACTGAACTGAAGGTTCTAATTGTTGCTTCTTGACATGAAGACAGGTTTCTCAGGAGACAGGTCAAGTGGTCTGGTATTTGCATCGCTCCAAGAATATTCCACAGTTTGTTGTGATCCACACTATGCTAAAGTCATAGTCAATGAAGCAGAACTAGATGTCTTTCTGAAACTTCCTTGCTTTCTTTAGCAAGGAATTTGATCTCTGGTTAGCAATTTGATCTCTGGTTCCTCTGCCTTTTTTAAACCCAGCTTGTATATCTGAAAGTTCTCGGTTGACGTACTGATGAAGCCTAGCTTGAAGGATTTTGAGCGTAATTTTACTGGCATGTGAAATGAACACAATTATTCAGTAGTTTGAACATTCTTTGGCATTACCCTTCTTTGGGATTGGAATGAAACTGACCTTTTCCAGTCCTGTGGCCACTGCTGAGTTTTCCAAATTTACTGCCATATTGAGTGCAGCATTTTAACAGCATCATCTTTTAGGATTTAAAATAGCTGGAATTCCATCACCTCCCCTAGCTTTGTTTGTAGTAGTTTTTCCTAAGGCCTACTTGACTTCACATTCCAGGATGTCTGGCTCTAGGTGAGTGACCACACCCATCGTGGTTATACTGGTCATTAAGACTTTTTTGTATAGTTCTTCTATATATTCTTGCCACATCTTAATATCTTCTGCTTCTATTAGGTCCTTGCCACTTCTGTCCTTTATTGTGTCCTTCCTTGCATGAACTATTCCCATGATATTTCAGATTTTCTTGAAGAGATCTCTAGTCTTTCCCATTCTATTATTTTCCTCTATTTCTTTGCATTGCTCAGTTAAGACCTTCTTATCTCTCCTTCCTATCTTCTGGAACTCTGCATTCAATTGGGTATATCTTTCCCTTTCTCCCTTTCTTTTCACTTCTCTTCTTTCCTTAGCATATTTGTAAAGCCTCTTCAGGCAATCACTTTGCCTTCTTGCATTTTTTTTTTCCTTTGGGATTTTCGTGGTCATTGCCTCTTGTACAGTGTTACGAACTTCTGTCCATAGTTCTTAAGGTACTCCGTCTGCCAGATCTAATCCCTTGAATCTATTAGCCACCCACTGTATGTTCATAAGGGATTTGATTTAGGTATACCCGAGTGACCTTGTGGTTTTCCCTACTTTATTCAATTTAAACCTGAATTTTGCAATAAGGACTCATGATCTGAGCCACAGTCAGCTCTGGGTTGTTTTTGCTGACTGTGTAGAGCTTCACCATCTTCAGCTGCAGAGGATATAATCAATCTGATTTCAGTATTGACTATCTGATGATGTCCATGTGTAGAGTTGTCTCTTGCATTCCCTATGACCAATGTGTTTTCTTGGCAAAACTCTGTTAGCCTTTGCCCAGCTTCATTTTGTACTCCAAGGCCAAATTTGCCTTGGTATCTCTTGACTTCCTGCTTTTGCATTCCAATCCCCTATGATGAAAAGGACACCTTTTTTTTTTTTTTTTGGTGTTATTTCTAGAAGGTCTTGTAGGTCTTTGTAGAAGTTGTCAACTTCAGCTTCTTCAGCATCAGTGTTTAGGACATGGACTTGGGTTACTGGGATGTTGAATGATCTGTCTTGGAAACAAACTGAGATCATTCTGTTGTTTTGAGATTGCACCCAAGTACTGCCATTTCTGACTCTTTTATTGACTATCAAATCTACTCCATTTCTTCTAAGAAATTCTTGCCACAGTAGTAGACATAATGGTCGTCTGAATTAAATTTTCCCACTCCCGTTCATTTTAGTTCACTGATTCCTAAGATGTCAGTGTTTACTTTTGCCATCTCCTGCTTGGTCACGTCCAATTTACCTTGATTCATGGACCTAACATTCCAGGTTCCTATGCAGTATTGTTACTTACAGCATTGAACTTTACTTTCACCACCAGACACATCCACAACTGTGCGTCGTTTCTTCTTTGGCCCAGCCTCTTCTTTCTTTCTGGAGTTCATAGTAGTTGTTCTCTGCTCTTCCCAAGTAGCATATTGGACACCTTCCAACCTGCGGGAGCTCCTCTTCTGGTGTCATATCTTTTTGCCTTTTTATATTGTTTATGGGGTTCTTGGGGCAAGAGTACTGGAGTGGTTTGCCATTTCCTTCTCCAGTGGACCATGTTTTGTCAGAACTCTTCTTTGTAACCCATCTGTCTTGAGTGGCTCTGCAAGGCATGGCTCATAGCTTCATTGAGTTACACAAGCCGCTTCACCACAATAAGGCTATGATCCATGCAGGGGTTTATGGATAATGCCAGTTTAATTTATCCATTCGATTTGGGTTGTTTCAGCTTTTTCACTATCATGAATTATGTTGCTTTGGATATTTCATGTGGTTTCATTTCTCTTGGGCATATACTTGGGAGTGAAATTGCCAGGGTCAAATGGTAACTGTTTAAACCTTTTTGAGGAACTGCACCATTTTACATTACCACAGGTTCTTCACATCCTCAAAACACGTTATCTGTCTTCTAAATTACCCTATAGCCATCCTAGTCGGTGTGAAGTGATAAGATAAGGCTTTTATTTGAGATTTGTAACTTTTATTTTCAGTCATTAGGTAAGTTGTTGAAACTTTTACTTGCAGATAAATTGCCAGATTCTTTGATGAGAAGGGGTTTTTGGCTTGAGGATGAATGCCGTGAACTTTTTAGTTTCATGTTTAGTCAACAGTGAGCTGGTTAACCACATTGGGTGGTGATGAAGATAGTGGTATGGGGACTTCAGCTAAAAGATTGAATTCTAAGAATTTTTGTCAATAAAATGCAGTTGTAAACCTTAGGTTTAGTTTTCTGTTAACTGCTAAAATATTTCTTAAAAGTTAAGAATACAGTTGCAAATTTACCTATTAACGTTTCTAAGCACTCAGTTCTGACAGGTTTTAAGGATTGTCATTACCTCCCCATGAGATGTAATTCTGTATAAATACAGATTAGTCAAAAATACAAATTATTTACAGCAAAGTTCTTTATACTTGTGTGTAGGATGGTCTCCTATTGTTTGTTCCCATTCAGGTTATTAAAACCTTTTCTGTGAGGTTTTGTTTGACACAGTTCAAAGTCAGCAGTAATGACTTGCTTATGTTTCTTAAGTTTTTTCAAACTAGTTAGGAAATTCTCCAGGGAACCATTGTTTGAGTAAACAATGTGTTTTGGGGCTTCATTCTACATACAGTGGATCACCTTCAGTATTTTCCCGTTTGATTATGATCACTGTTAGATCTTTTAATGCTAACTTTGAACTGAGTGAGCTGAAAGTTATACAAGATTGTATAATTGGTTTTTTCACAGTCTTATAGTTGCTTTGGATGCCATAATTTCTATATAGTTATTTAAAAAAAACAGTTCTGGAGTCTTTTGCTGGGATTAATGGAAAGGTAAACATTTCTGTTTGTAATATAGTTCTTTAACCTCTCATGGCAAGGTTTGGGAGCTTATCTGCTGGGATTCATTTTATTTAAATGAAGAAAGATAAATGATAAATGTTTTCATTATAATTTTAAACCTCAGCAGAGCCTATCTCAGAATTCCCTTTATTAAAATAAAGAGCAAGCAGTATCAAAATTTTGTGAAAATATTCTCTCAAGGTTTATGTAAATGTTAGTCTCCATTTCTCACTTTAAATTGAGAGAAACAATCTCTAAAAACACTGCCACTTTGAGAAAAAATTTTTAAACTTCAGAATTTCATCATTTAGACCTTCTTGTGATTCTGGTGATGTAATAGCTGTCCATAGTTTTTTTGTTTGTTTGTTTTTAAATTAGTAGCTAAAGTAAATTATTTTTGAAATTATTGTGAGGTCACTCAGAAATTTTTGCTCAGAGGTTAAAAAGAAAGATTGAAATTCTTTATTCTGGCACAGCCCTTCATGGTCTTCTTCCAGCCTGATCATTCCTCACTCTTATTTCTGCTTACCCCATTATCCAGTGCTCCCAGGCTAACAAAATTTTTCTTGATTTCTTTTGCCTTTTATTACTTATTTGTGTAATGTACAAAAGTTTTGTCAACAGTGTGCCATCTTTCTAATAGGTGTTTCATGTCTGTTATTTACAATTCTTTTTTTTTTTTAGAATTCTTAAAATGATCCTGTAATATCCATGGTGTCATGGATGTTGTACAACTGAAGAAACTGAGGCTTAGAGAGTTTTATTGACTTTCCTAAGCCCACATCCATGTAACTGACTGCAAAGTCCAGTCTTTTCATCAAGTGAACTTACCCATGTGTTCTGCATTTGTTTTATCCTAAGATTTTCCATACTGCTTTAGGAAGTATTCAAATTAGGAGAGCACAACTTTAGTTGATTGATTCTGGTGGATATTTGCCTTTGAAGTTGGCATTACTTTGCCAACAAAGGTCTGGCTAGTCAAGGCTATGGTTTTTCCTGTGGTCATGTATGGATGTGAGAGTTGGACTGTGAAGAAGGCTGAGCGCCGAAGAATTGATGCTTTTGAACTGTGGTGTTGGAGAAGACTCTTGAGAGTCCCTTGGCCTGCAAGGAGATCCAACCAGTCCATTGTGAAGGAGATCAGCCCTGGGATTTCTTTGGAAGGAATGATGCTAAAGCTGAAACTCCAGTACTTTGGCCACCTCATGTGAAGAGTTGACTCATTGGAAAAGACTCTGATGCTGGGAGGGATTGGGGGCAAGAGGAGAAGGGGACGACAGAGGATGAGATGGCTGGATGGCATCACGGACTCGATGGACGTGAGTCTCAGTGAACTCCGGGAGTTGGTGATGGACAGGGAGGCCTGGCGTGCTGCGATTCATGGGGTCGCAAAGAGTCAGACACGACTGAGCAACTGGACTGAACTGAACTGAACTGAACTGGCACGGAGCTATTTGTATTCGTTTTTTAAAATGTATATATGCGTGTATTTTGGGAATTTCAGCTTTCATACACTTATTTTTGAAGTAGATAAAGTGCCTGCCTGCTTTGTGATTAGTAGATAAGTATAATAACTGACCTCTGGACCTCATTTTTCTGATCTAAAATTGAGTGCTGGGCTAGATGTTAAGGCTCTTTCCACACTTAATAGTCTGTTCAATATTTCTAAAGAAGAGCTCAATGAAAAGATGGTTGGTATGTGAACAACTCTAGGCAGTGGTGACTAGATGTCATTAATGAAGTAACAGAACGGGTGGCAGTGGTCTATTGGTAGTGGCTGAGGAAGATAGGAGAATCAAGGTCAAGGGATTGTGATTTACAGAAATGTATTCCCTGAATGATTAAAGAGAATCTTCTGAATAAAAACACAGAAACTCTGGAAATTAGCTGGATGAATAGTTTGTGGCTAAGGTCTCTTCCCTCTCTACCTATTATTCCCCTTCTTTTGCCCTTTTTTTTTTTGTTGTTGTTGTTGTTTATTCTTTTTTGGCTGTGCCCTGCAGCTTGTGGGATCTTAGTTCCCCAACTAGGGATCAAACCCGCACCCTTGGCAGTGAAAGCACTGAGTCTTAACCACAGGACTGCCAGGGAATTCCCTCTTCTG
The DNA here is from genome assembly GCF_000754665.1 of Bison bison bison. Taxonomy (NCBI): domain Eukaryota; kingdom Metazoa; phylum Chordata; class Mammalia; order Artiodactyla; family Bovidae; genus Bison; species Bison bison. The sequence continues at coordinate 3,607,170 of NW_011494816.1, read as the reverse complement.
CCCTTTCTTGTGTTTTTATATTTGTGGAAAATGCATGTAAAACTGTTATGTGAAAATAACCAGGTCACCACTAGCACACTTGAAATAATTAAAGCTTTCATATTGCTCATAAAGTGGGAATTCAGTCATTAAAATGTGGACCCATTATTATGGATCTTAAGAGAATTTGTTTATAAAGTCAAGTAGGGTGTGTTTTGCCTTCAAAAAGGATGAAATGTATTTTAGTGATAACTTTTATATAGCCTACCCACCCTGAAAGTATTAGATATGCTAATATTGATATGTAGGTAATCAGGTGATGTTTTGGCTGGCTGGAGAATTGTTACTCAGCTAGAAAATGATCATGCTTTTCCTTGTTAGCTTCTGGAGTCTTTCAATCAGTGACTCTTGACTTAGCAAAAAAATAATCCTTGACCAGGAGCAAGGAAGTGTTCTTTAGTCAAATAAATTTGTTTTTGTTTTTTTTTCCCAGCATACTAGATCCCTCAGAGATTCGTAACTGCACATTAGTATTTTAAAAACTGAAGAGTAAAAGTAAAGAATTTGTTTCACTTTATTTAGCGGTCTCAGGCAATGGCACCTTACTCCAGTACTCTTGCCTGGAAAATCCCATGGATGAGGAGCCTGGTAGGCTGCAGTCCATGGGGTCGCTAAGAGTCGGACACAACTGAGCGACTTCAGTTTGACTTTTCACTTTCATGCTTTGGAGAAGGAAATGGCAACCCACTCCAGTATTCTTGCCTAGAGAGTCCCAGGGATGGGGGAGCCTGGTGGGCTGCCTTCTGTGGGGTCGCACAGAGTTGGACACGACTGAAGCGACTTAGCAGCAGTAGCAGTACCCAGACTAATTGACTGTGGAACCATTTTTTCCACATGATACTTAGTCGTACAGCTTTTACTGATCTAGATCAACTTTTATCTGTTTTATAAAGCCTCACTCTTCACAATATCCATGGCGATTTCAACCCTCCGGTGATTTGCCCTGATTATTTCTGAAGGACTTCATTCTGTTGTTGGTTACTGCTGATTATTAGAAAATTTCTTTTATAATTAAGATCTGCTTTTCTTTACTATCTATCCTTTTGTTGTTTTACCTCTGAAATTATACAGAATATACATTTGCTCTCATTTAATATCTGAAGATGACAAGATAATTTCTTGTCTTCCCTGGTATAATGACTCAAAGCTCACACTGTCTGGGTTCATATTTTAGTTTCACTGCTTTTGCCTTGTGATCTTGCACAAGTCATCACCTCTGTTTCCTCATCCATAAAGAGGGAATAACAGTAATACTTTAGTAGGCTAAATGGGATGGTCCATATAAAGAGCTAATTACATAGTGTGTTGGTGTGGTCCCCTGGGAATCACTGAGATGGATGCCTGTGAAGGGAAAGGGAGAGGAAACTGAACTGACCAAAGAGAGCCTCAGTCTATGATGCAAATCTGGGCTGGGGGCGGGAATCTCAGTCAACTCAATGGAACACCCACCACGTTTAGTCACTGGCTAGGAACTGCCCAGCCTTCCCTGGTGGCTTAGTGGTAAAGAATCTGCTTGCCAATGCAGGAAATGTGAGTTCGATCCCTGGGTGGGGAAGATCCCCTGGAAAAGGAAATGGCAGCCTACTCCAGTGCTCTTGCCTGGGACATCCCATGGACTGGGAAGCTTAGCGGGATACAGTCCATGGGGTTGCAAAGAATCGGACTAAACAAGGAGGAACTGCCCAAGAAGAGTTTGGCCTCCACTGGAAAGCTGAGATGAATTCTGATATGCTGCAGCTGGAGGCTCTTAGCTAATTGTACCCTTTGCACGTGAATGCAAGTTCTTTTTTGAAGGGAGAGGCAAGTGAATGCTATAGTCCTTTTTTTATGCTGTATGGATCTATGTCTCTAAACATTTTCTGAGAGCAACTCCTCCCTTTTCCATGGCCTTCTCTTCCTGATGGGAAAGTTAGAAGAAGTAGGCTTCCAACAGTGAGACAGGTGTCAGCCTTCATCTCTATAGCTAGTCTTAGGGTCACAGTGGTTCTCATTGTCTCCTCCACTACCCAGTCTGAATTCTTGCCATCAGCTATCACTTCTGAAGGTCTTGGTGGTTTATCTAGTGATACGACCCAAACCTTTTTGAGGGGTCTGAAAACCATACTCTTCTAAGGGTGAAGTAGTTGTGTTTTTCCATTCACAGTCACAATTGGGCAGGGGAGTATCAAGTGGTACCCAGTAGATCATCTGAATTCCACACATACTCCCTGATCCCATTATGTAACAGCAGCCCTACTTCTCCTGAGGATGAGGTTTAATTAGCTCTGCCATGGTAGTGATTCTTCTTGTTTCCTGGTCCCTGGACACACAGAGTCTCAAATGCTCAGGTATGATCCTTGATATATCTCCTGGCAAGTGTGCCCAGGACCTCTAACTCTGTAGAGCCCAGTGTTTGGGAATCCACTGGAGACTTCCAGTGGATCACTGGGTATGATGGTAAGTAGGGGATCATTTCGGCTTTTACCTTTTGGTTCTTGAACCCATGGGTTCTTAGACCCAGTTGGAAACATAGCTTTGAATCAGTACATATACTGCATCCCAGAGGATAGCACACCATTCTTGCCTCTGAGCTGGTACATTGGCTGTGTCCTTAGTAGGTCATTTCTATAATCTGTAAGCCTGGCTGCCTTTTTGTGGTGCTGTTATGTGATAAGACCACTTGATCCCATGGATATGGGCCCACTGCCATATTTACTTCATGATGAAGTGGTTCCCTTGGTTGGATGCTCCCTTATGTGGGATTTCATGTTTGTGGGTCAAGTACTCTCTAAGCCCTTTCTTAGTCATGTGGCTGGAGCTCTATTGGCAGGAAACACAAACCCATACCTGGAATAAGTATCTTTTGAATACTCGTGAGGATCAGTCACTGGCCCTTTCAAGAGGAAGTAACACAAGTGGTCAGCTTGTCATCTAGAGCCAGTTGGTCAGCTTGAGGTATAGTGCTGTACTGGGGGCTCAGTGTTGGTCTCTGTTGCTCATAGGGTGAATATTCAGAGTTGGCAGTAGCCTGATTAAGCCTTGGTGAGTGGGAGTCCATGCCTCCTTCTTTGTGTCCATCTTCACTTCTGTTAGAGTGGCTTCTCTGTTCATGTCTCCATATGCCAGTTCTGGGGTGGCTAATGTCAGCTGTCTGAGTCATTTTGTCTACTTACTTGCCTCTTCTGCATTGGATGCTTTCTGGTGGACATTAACACCTGGAAAAGATTTTCACACTTTATGTTCACTCCTGTATGTTAATTCATTTGTCTCCACTCACATCTTTTTGCATCTATTGTACCGTCTTTTTCCTTAAAGACCCCTAACTAGGTACTCAATCCATTTGCATTGCCCATAAGTCTCTATATTCTCATCTCAGGCCACTTTTCTTTCTGCACAAAGTGTATCAAAGCTCCATCTTAGGGAGACTTTCCCTTTCCACTGTCAAGGTCACCCCTAAGTGTAGCTGTAATAAAGCTGTTGGGTTTTTGTTTTTAAATTTTTATTTATTTATTTGGCTGCACGGGGTCTTATTTGTGGCATGTGATCTTTAGCTGTGGCATGTGGGATCTAACTGCCTGACCAGGAATCAAACCTGGGCCCCCTGCATTGGGAGCATGAAGTCTTAGCCACTGGACCACCAGGGAAGTCCCTGAAGCCTTTTTTTTTTTTCCCCCAGTGTGCATTCACATACTGACCTGATTTCTTGTAAGCTAAACTTTGGTTATGTCCTCCTTAAGTTGATTTCATGCTGCTGCTGCTTAGTCACTTCAGTCATGTCTGTCTCTGTGCGACCCTCTGGACTGTAGCCCACCAGGCTTCTCTGTCCATGGAATTCTCCAGGTAAGAGTACTGGAGTGGGTTGCCATGCCCTCCTCCAGGGGATCTTCCTAACCCATGGATCGAACCGGGGTCTCCTGCATTGCAGTTAGATTCTTTACCACTGAGCCACCAGGGAAGCCCCAAGTTGGTTTCATAGGATCCCCAAACAGTTATAGATGTGAGCTGAGGAAGGGTGCTGGCACAGCTGTGGTAGATGTCAGGGAAGTCTTGCCTGACTACTTACAGAGCTTACTTGTGCCCTGTGGTTCTACTTGGGTTTGATTTTTGTTATACTATTTCTGTCTCGTAATGGATTGGTGCTGAGCTCACTTGACTTTATGACTTGGAGAGCTTCCTGTTGAACCCTGCTTATGGGCAGTTCTGGACATACGGTGCCCAACAGTCAAGTGTTCTATCTCTTCCAGAGCCCAGTAGCACACCAGGAACTGTTTTACTAATAGCATGACTTTTCTGCAGAACTCCAGGGGCCTGCATTGTAACTCTCCTACTGGGGCTTGCTATAAATGCTGTACTGCAACTTTTCCCACCATTTATACCTCCAGTGGCATAGGAACTGCTTGCTGTACAACCTGGATCTACTGCAGAGTTGTTTATGCCACTCAAAGCTGACAGCCTTTCATACTACTCAGTACATGGGCCAGAGCAGTGTATAGAATGTGTTATATCTAGAATCTGAAGAAATCTACCAGACCTTGTGCTTCCCTTTTTTTTTTTTTTAAGTAGTGGAGATACAAGGTGCAGCTGTTTGTCTTTTGCTTTGGGGAACAGGGTGTTGGCATAACCTTAACCACTGGATCCCCAAAACTTCATTGAAATGGCAGACCCCTGAATAGTTGTAGTTTTTCTCTCATCCCTTTGGATAAATATCCTTTGACATGCTAGCCATCTCTTGTTCATTTTGCATGAACAACATCCTGTCGTTGATTTAAAAGGTTAGTGTTCTGAGTTCAGGTCTCTTCAGACTGTATTATGACAAGGTATGACAGTTAATGAAGCCCTGAGGCAAAACTGAGTGTATACTGTTGTTCACTCCACATGAAAGGAACTGTTTCTAATTGGGATAGAAAAGAGCTCATTAGCCAGATCAGTGGCTGCATGCCATGTTGTTGTTGTTCGGTCACTAAGTCGTATCCAACTCTTTTGTGACCCCATGGACTATTGTCTGCCAGGTTCCTCTGTCCATGGGCTTTCCCAGGCAAGAATACTGGAGTGGGTTGCCATTTCCTTCTCCAGGGGATTTTCCCAACCCAGGGATGGAACCTCCGTCTCCTGCATTGGCAGGCAGATTCATTACCACAGAACCATGAGGGAAGCCCATGTGCCATGTACCTGAGGCTTATATCTGCTGTAGCAAACATATTACCTCCAGCATGGTGGCTATGGGCTTCCCCAGTGGCTCAGTGGTACAGAATCCACCTGCAATGCAGGAGATGCAGGAGACCCAGGTTCGATCCCTGGGTCGGGAAGATTCCCTGGAGTAGGATGGCAACCCACTCCAGTATTCTTGCCTGGAAAATCCCATGGACAGAGGAACCTGGGGCGCTACAGTCCATGGGGTTGCAGAGAGCTGGACACAGCTGAGCACAGCAACATGATAGCCATGGCCATGGCTACTGCTTGGCTGAACGTGTGTTAGTCTCTAATTCTCTAGGATCCAGCTAGTTTCTTCACAGAACAGACTGGTGAATTAAACGTATGGAACGGACCACTACCCCTGTGTCTTTGAGACCCTTAAGGGTGGCATTAATATCTGCCATTCCTCTTACCTCCACCCCAACACAATATTTTTTTGATTTACTCTTTTGGCCAAGAAGTGGGCAGACATTTTTAAGTCTCATTTGGCTTTAAACTGCTAAGTATGGCAATCCCATTTATATATTCAGGGCCTGGGAAAATAATTGCTGGGTGGGTCAGTGGACAGTGGACCCACTGTAAAATAGACTTTGGCCAGGATTCTATTTATTACTTAGTTCCTAAATTCCTTCCCCTGTAGTAGAGCCATAATGATGTTCCAGGTTTCCAGATATCAACACTAACGTAGACTCTGTGGCCTGTAGTTCTTCAAATGCCTAGGTATTTTCCTTTCCCCACTATACCTATATCAGTTCAGTTCAGTTCAGTTCAGTCGCTCAGTTGTGTCTGACTCTTTGCGACTCCATGAACCGCAGCACACCAGGCCTCCCTGTCCATCACCAACTCCCGGAGTCCACCTAAACCCATGTCCATCGAGTCGGTGATGCCATCCAACCATCTCATCCTCTGTCGTCCCCTTCTCCTCCTGCCCTCAATCTTTCCCAGCATCAGGGTCTTTTTAAATGAGTCAGCTCTTCGCATCAAGTGGCCAAAATATTGGAGTTTCAGCTTCAACATCAGTCCTTCCAGTGAACACCCAGGACTGATCTCCTTTAGGATGGACTGGTTGGATCTCCGTTGCAGTCCAAGCAACTCTCAAGAGTCTTACACCACAGTTCAAAAACATCAATCCTTGGGCGCTCAGCATTCTTTATAGTCCAACTCTCACATCCATACATGACCACTGGAAAAACCATAGCCTTGACTAGACAGACCTTTGTTGACAAAGTAATGTCTCTGCTTTTTAATATGCTGTCTAGGTTGGTCATAACTTTCCTTCCAAGGAGTAAGCGTCTTTTAATTTCATGGCTTCAATCACCATCTGCAGTGATTTTGGAGCCCAGAAAAATAAAATCATCCATTGTTTCCACTGTTTCCCCATCTATTTCCCATGAAGTGATGGGACCAGATGCCATAATCTTAGTTTTCTGGATGTTGAGCTTTCACTTTCATCAAGAAGCTCTTTAGTCCTTCTTACCTTTCTGCCATAAGGGTGGTATCATCTCCATGTCTGAGGTTATTGATATTTCTCCTGGCAATCGTGATTCCAGCTTATGCTTCCTCCAGCCTAGCATTTCTCATGATGTACTCTGCATATAAATTAAATAAGCAGGGTGACAGTATATAGCCTTGACGTACTCCTTTTCCTATTTGGAACCAGTCTGTTGTTCCATGTCCAGTTCTAACTGTTGCTTCCTGACCTGCATATAGGTTTCTCAAGAGGCAGGTCAGGTGGTCTGGTATTCCCATCTCTTTTCAGACTTTTCCACAGTTTATTGTGATCCACACAGTCAAAGGCTTTGGCATAGTCAATAAAGCAGAAATAGATGTTTTTCTGGAATTCTCTTGCTTTTTCGATCATCCAGCAGATGTTGGCAATTTGATCTCTGGTTCCTCTGCCTTTTCTAATTGAACATCTGGAAATTCACAGTTCACATATTGCTGAAGCTCACCTGAATAAATAGTCCTAGATCCCTTTGGGGAAATATATGTATAATATTTGCTTCAAGGTCTTATTCCTGGGGACCCAGCCATCTTTTTAAATCCGTGGGTCTGGATCAGAAAACTGACTCAGGTCCAGGAATTAGGCAAGGAATAGTAACTATTTATTGAGGCAGGCACTCTCAGTTTTGTTCTTATCTGTTCTTGCTTGCTTTGATTGCGAATGTAGTAATAAGCAGATCTGTTGTTGATTGCCTATTTTGCTTTTATGACACCAAGTTCTTTAACTATCTCCACAGCTCCCTTTGGGTCAGGCTTTATTGGCTATCTCCTACCTTGCAAGTTATGATGATAGTGTGGTCCACTGGCTTCTGGTTTTTAGTGCCACCACCTGGCTGCTGTTGCTTCCAGGCCCCATCATTGCCTTCATCAATGAACCAATTTCTATGACAGCCTCTGCTGTAGAGTAGAGCCCCTTCTTAGTTATGCTAATGCCTGTCTCACTGTGTATTCTAGTGGCCTTGGTGAGTAGTGTGTCTAATGGACCGTCTTATGGAACATAGCTATCTGGTGATTCTTCTGACCTCACATAATATATCCACTCCAGCATTTCCCCCTTTCTGGAGCCTCTTAATCGCATCATCCATTCTCTGCCATGTTAATTCAGGCATCTAAACTTCATTTGGTGTGGGCTATTTTTCCCAGGCTTTTAGGAGTCACTGGCAGTGAGTTGCTGCTGCTGCTGCTGCTAAGTCGCTTCAGTCATGTCCGACTCTGGGCGACCCCATAGACTGCAGCCCACCAGGCTCCCCCTGTCCCTGGGATTCTCCAGGCAAGAACGCTGGAGTGGGTTGCCATTTCCTTCTCCAATGCATGAAAGTGAAAAGTGAAAAGTGAAAGTGAAGTGGCTCAGTCATGTCTGACTCTTAGCGACCCCATGGATTGCAGCCTACCAGGCTCCTCTGCCCATGGGATTTTCCAGGCAAGAGTACTGGAGTGGGTTGCCATTGCCTTGAGTTACCACATGCTAAATCCTTGTCGCAGTGGTAATCCCCATATTCTGCGACAGTGGCCCTCCTCCTAACCAGACTTTATCTTATTCAGTCATGTTTGACCTCCTTGATTAAACACTCTCAAAATCCATCACCGTGGGTATCCGCATTGATCCACCTGGTATATGTTGGCTAATTCTTGGAGCACCTTTGAGGTGTTGTCTCTTTTCTCTCTTATCAAGCCCAAGATGTCCTTAACAGGATTCACATTAATTATTATCATGGCAACCAGGAATGGAGGTTGGCGGCAGATTTTGAGGGGAGCTCTGGTTGCCTTGCAGGAGAGAGACCTCTGAAGTGTGTTCCTGTAGAGGGGGAAGTGCCAAAGTTTGGAGGCAACCATCTTGTTTATCCCTTCACCGTCTATCAGGCCTCCATGTTTTCCAAACCAGGACCCTGACCTTAAGCATAGCAAACTTGCCCTGACTGAGGATTCAGTCATCTTTGAAGGCTTGCAGCCTTTAATTATCTCTTTCTGCTCTTTCACTATAAATGATAAGGACTTCTTTGTGAGTTACCAGAGAGCCACACTTAATTTCCAATAGTCAGTTGCCCCTGCTAGCGAGTCAGTGCCACGTAACAGCCAGCCAATTCCGTTTTTCTTATTTGTACTGTGCCCCTTACACTTTTCAGTCATCACAGTTATTACACCAGATGGAATATTCCTCTTTGGAAACATTTTCCCAAGAAAGTTTTATCATTTTCCCAGGAAGGTTTTAGCATTTGGGCCACCAGCTTGTTCCAGGGACTGTCCATGCCTCGCACATCAACTGGATGAGATCCTTATTTCCAGCAGGACAGTAAGTGATCTAGTTTCCAAACCCCATTTCTTACCTTCTGCTTTCTCAGTCCGTTTCTTGTACCAGCTGTGCCAGCTGGAGTTCTGGAAGTGAACGTCAAGACAGAGTTAGGAATACAAGAGGTAAAAGGGAGAGTGGGTTCCCTGGTGGCTCAGTTGGTAAAGAATCCGCCTGCAATGCAGGGGACCTGGGTTCGATCCCTGGGTTGGGAAGATCCCCTGGAAGAGGGAATGGCTACCCACTCCAGTATTATGGCCTGGAGAATTCCATGGACTGTATAGTCCATGTGGTTGCGAAGAGTCGGACACGATTGAGCTACTTTCACGAGGGAGTGGGGGAGGACTCATATGAAAGGAAAGAGGGAGGAAACAGAATCTGCAGGAAGAGCTTTAGTGTGATTCTGATCTGACAGTCTCAGACCCAGTGAGGGCTCCATCAAATATTCTTCATTAGAGTGTCCTGTATTAGACAGAAATGTCCAGGCTTTAGTGCTGTGCTATGATCAGCTATCCTGGAAGAGAGTGGGCTTAGCTTGAAAGCTAGGGATCCTCAAGGGACTGTAGCTGGAAACTGCCATCTGACTTCTAGGCTATGCTATCAGTTACTGGAGGGCTGGAATCATATCTTGTAGTATTTATATCTCCTCTGAATCTCCTTCTGCTATTCACACTCTTTGTTATTCCCTCTTTTCTTTGAAGTATGTTCAATGGAAAAAGGGGCTGGCTGAGTTTGCATGTCAAATGATTGTGCAGATGCTTTCATAAGACACCATTACACTTTGGTATGCAGCACAAGTGCCTTATTCATACTTACCATTTTTTCACACAGAACATTAAAAAGACATTTACTCAAGAGTTGATTTAGCAAAATTAATAGTTTTATTGCTTCATCCATCATGTGAAACTGGCATTTTAATTTTTTTTAAAATTGAGAGTACATGACAGTGAAGAATATGACTACTAATACAATTTGGTGTTGCCGCCTTGATTCGCGCCCAAGTGTAGACAGCTCTTCCCACTTCTGCTTTTGCTCCTCACAAATATGTCCACCAGTGCATAGGTCAATACAGTGAAAAAGGCATACTAAGCTGTTATATCTTAGTGTTATTATGAAAAAATGTGTGTGCTTAGTCGCTCAGTTGTGTCCAACTCTTTGCCACCCCATGGACTATAGCCCTCCAGGCTCTTCTGTTCATGAAATTCTTTAGGCAAGAATACTGGAGCAGGTAGCCATTCACTTCTCCAGGGGATCTTCCCGAGCCAGGGATTGAACCTGGGTCTCATGTATTGCATGCAAATTATTTACCGGCTGAGCACAAGGGAAGCCCGTTACGAATTTTTTTTTTAATTGAGAGATGTAGCTCACGTTTAACATTATATTAGTTTCAGGTGTACAATAGAATGATCAGTATATGTATGAAAATAGTTTTGACCTCATATACTTTCTGGAAGATCTCCTGGAGTCTGTGGACCGTGCTTTAAGAACTTACTCAACTCATCCCATATTGTGCTTAGATGCCTTCAGGCAGCCTGAACTTTGCTTATAAGATTTCCTAGCTTGTTTTTAAACTTCCATAAATTCAACAGCATTGTTAGATAAACTCCATTGAGTGTTTGACTTAATCAGTCTAGTCAATTTTAGAAGTCAGAGAGTACTTAAGAGATTTTCTAGGCTAGTTTCTTCTTTGGATAGATGAGTGAACTGAGATCTAGGTTAGTACTTTTGTCTTTTAAGCTATTGATTTTATTTATCTAAATTGATTAAATTAAGAAACTTATGTTCTTGAATATCCTTTTTCAGGACCAATTTTGTTACACATGTTTGTCTAGATAAAGTACTTTCAGTTTTTAAGATATTCTAATTACACATGAAACTTTAAAAAATAACAAAAAAAAGACCATCCTAGACAAGTCAATATGCATACCTTGAAAAGAATAATTTATACAGCATACTCGTTCCTCAGATTCCACATTTATCTCAAATATCTCTTTCGATCTTTCTTACTTTCTCTCTGGTGAACTAAGTGCTGTGTCTCTGTATAGTCATCTCTCATGGAAAATATTGTTAGTCCCCTGACCCCCATTGGACTGGAAATTTCTTATTTTCAGAGCTCTTAAAATAACTCTTGAGCATACATAAGTGATTTGTAAATGTTTTTTTTTATTTTGCTGCACCATGTCGCTTGTGTGATCTTAGTTCCCTGACCAAGGATTGAACCTGGCACTTGGCAGTGAAAACATGGACTCCTAACCACTGGAGGAGAATTCCTAAATATATTATTTAAAAAAAAAATTTACTTGGCTGCGCTGGGTCTTCATTGCTGTGCGTGGGCTTTCTCTAGTTGGGGAAAGCAGGGGCTACTACTCTTTAGTTGCAGAACACGGGCTTCTCATTGCAGTGGCTTCTCTCAATGTAGAACACAGGCTCTGAAGTAGTTGCAGCTTGCGGACTCTAGAGTGCAGGCTCAATAGTTGGGGCATACAGGCTTAGTTACTCTGCAGCATGTGAAATCTTCCCGAATCAGGAATCAAACCCATGTCCCCTGCACTGGCATGGAGATTCTTAACGACTGGACCACCAGGGAAGTCCTAAATATATTCTTGAATAGATAGATACTTGGATGAATTCACAGACTGGCCAAAAGATAGATTTTCCTTTTTGTTCATGCATAAATTTACCAGTGTCCAAGGGACCTGTATGCAGATCAGGAAGCAACAGTTAGAACTGGACATGAAACAACAGACTGGTTCCAAATAGGAAAAGGAGTACGTCAAAGCTGTATATTGTCACCCTGCTTATTTAACGTATATGCAGAGTACATCATGAGAAATGCTGGGCTGGAAGAAGCACAAGCTGGAATCAAGATTGCCGGGAGAAATATCAATAACCTCAGATATGCAGATGACCCCACCCTTATGGCAGAAAGTGAAGAGGAACTAAAAAGCCTCTTGATGAAAGTGAAAGAGGAGAGTGAAAAAGTTAGCTTAAAGCTCAACATCCAGAAAACGAAGATCATGGCATCTGGTCCCATCACTTCATGGCAAATAGAGGGGGAAACAGTGGCTGATTTTATTTTTCTGGGCTCCAAAATCACTGCAGATGGTGACTGCAGCCATGAAATTAAAAGATGCTTATTCCTTGGAAGGAAAGTTATGACCAACCTAGATAGCATATTGAAAAGCAGAGACATTACTTTGCCAACAAAGTTCCTTCTAGTCAAGGCTATGGTTTTTCCAGTGGTCATGTATGGATGTGAGAGTTGGACTGTGAAGAAAGCTGAGCGCCAAAGAATTGATGCTTTTAAACTGTGGTGTTGGAGAAGACTCTTGAGAGTCCCTTGGACTGCCAGGAGATCCAACCAGTCCATTCGAAAGGAGATCAGTCCTGGGTGTTCTCTGGAAGGACTGATGCTAAAGCTGAAACTCCAATACTTTGGCCAACTCATGTGAAGAGTTGACTCATTGGAAAAGACTCTGATGCTGGGAGGGATTAGGGGCAGGAGGAGAAGGGGATGACAGAGGATTAGATGGCTGGATGGCATCACCGACTCAATGGACATGAGTTTGAGTGAACTCTGGGAGTTGGTGATGGACAGGGAGGCCTGGAGTGCTGCAGTTCATGGGGTCGCAAAGAGTTGGACATGACTGAGCGACTGGACTGAACTGAACTGAACTGAAGGGAAAGAAATACCTTAAACCTGCAGATATACCACTCTTACTGTGGATGAGTTTCAGCAATCCTTAAATTTATGAGCTTTATTTTCAGTGTTTAGGTGGAGTAGTAGTCCCGCCCCCCCACTTTGAAGCTTCATAATCACATGTATTTGTTGAGGTGTCTGCCCTCAACCTCCATATTTGTTATACTGGATGTTTCAAAGAGAGAATTGATGCACACCAGTGTCTTCCTTATCAGTTATGAGTTGTCTTTTATTGTGAAGGTTAACCAGAAGATGTGTTTTAAGTTTTTGAAAATTGTGAACATACTTTCAAAATTCCTTTATTGTTATGTGCTTTCCCTCTTCTGTTGCTCCTTCAGCCTTGTCTTTAACACAAGTTCATCAGAGCTTTTCCTTTTTAAACAATTCTTAAAAGACAGTTAAAGTATGGGTGGATGGGGCTGCAGATAGGAAGGACATCATGAAGTTTTATGAACTCATGTAACTGTTGGGCAATTTAATACAGTTTTTTTCCTTGGGAGAATACCTTTCTAGCTGCCAACTTTAAATTAGGTTATTTTCTTTTTCTGTTGTCCTTTTGGTGTTTCTTTAATGACAAGTGTGGATGCTTCCTAGCATGGGGTTCCTATTTTAGATTGCTTAGGGTGGTGTTGGAGAGAGCGTTACTTTTGCTCAAATATTTTTTGTAGTATTTTAAAAGCAACATGTTAAACAGGTCAACATGACATTTGTGACTTGACTTTAAAAGCTTTAAGGAAAATACTTGTGAAGTCAGCTTTAAAAAACATTTCTTTCTGTCCTGCTCGAAAATAAATTCTTTCTTGACTATCTAGGAAGATTATCACTGATAATGATCCTTTAGATTTAAGTAATTACTAATGCTCAGTATAAAATAATTGATAAAAAGCTTTATAAGTCAATTGATATACTATTTTTTTGTTTTGAGCAACTAGAAGCTTTTAGGTCTGTTTCCTTCTAGTATAGCACCACATGTCCGCAGATTTATGCTCCTCCTAAGAAGTGTTTGAAATTTTAATCATCTGCTTGTCCATTTAGGAGATAATAATTGTTCTTTACAGAATGCTTTCTTTTTTGATTTTCATAGCAATCAAATAAATGGTTAGGACAGATAATTTTATTATAAGGAATTAAAAAACAAGGTAAAAAGAGGTCAAGCAACTTTTGTAAGGTCACACCATGCTAAAAGATTGTAAACCAATGCGTAGAGTTTTTGAAAATTGTGAACATACTTTCAGAATTGCTTTATTGTTAGTAGCTTTCCCTCTTCTGTTATTCTTTCAACTTTGTCTTCAATACAGGTTTATCAGAGTTTTTCCTTTTTAAGCAATTCTTAAGAGACAGTTAAAGTATGGGGCTGCAGATAGGACATCATGGAGTTTTATGAACTCATGCACTCAGAATAAGGTTGGAAACTTATTCTGACAGAATTATCAATGCTTAGTGGAAGTTGTTATTGTTGTTTAGTCGCTAAGTCGTGTCTGACTCTTTGTGACCCCATGGACTGCAGTCCACCAGACATCTCTGTCCATGGGATTTCCCAGGCAAGAATACTGGATTGGGTTCCTTTTCCAGGGGATCTTCTCAACCAGGGATTAAACCCACATCTCCTGTATGGCAGGCAGTTTCTTAACCACTGAGCCACCTGGGAAGCCCTTAGTGTAGTTACTTTTCATGAAATTACAAGTTGGGAAATGTTCAAGAATGTCTTAAATTCCTCTGCTCAGCGCTGTTAGACAATTAGTACTAGTCCTTGATAAATCAAACAAAATACGCTGTTTTTGAGTTGGAGATTTTAATATATTATAGAGCTTTGCTAAACACTTTAAAATCCTTTGTTAAAAATAAAATTGCTTGATAACTGTGGCTTGATCAAGACAGTATGGTACTGGCACAAAGACAGAAATATTGATCAATGGAATAAAATAGAAAGCCCAGAGATAAATCCACGCACATATGGACACCTTATCTTCGACAAAGGAGGCAAGAATATACAATGGATTAAAGACAATCTCTTTAACAAGTGGTGCTGGGAAATCTGGTCAACCACTTGTAAAAGAATGAAACTGGACCACTTTCTAACACCATACACAAAAATAAACTCAAAATGGATTAAAGATCTAAACGTAAGACCAGAAACTATAAAACTCCTAGAGGAGAACATAGGCAAAACACTCTCTGACATACATCACAGCAGGATCCTCTATGACCCACCTCCCAGAATATTGGAAATAAAAGCAAAAATAAACAAATGGGACCTAATTAACCTTAAAAGCTTCTGCACATCAAAGGAAACTATTAGCAAGGTGAAAAGACAGCCTTCAGAATGGGAGAAAATAATAGCAAATGAAGCAACCGACAAACAACTAATCTCAAAAATATACAAGCAACTCCTACAGCTCAACTCCAGAAAA
>NW_011494816.1:3591469-3591660 GCF_000754665.1 Bison bison bison | reverse complement strand
TGAAGAATTGATGCTTTTGAACTGTGGTGTTGGAGAAGACTCTTGAGAGTCCCTTGGACTGCAAGGATATCCAACCAGTCCATTCTAAAGGATATCCGTCTTGAGTGTTCATTGGTAGGACTGATGTTGAAGCTGAAACTCCAATACTTTGGCCACCTGATGTGAAGAGCTGACTCACTGGAAAAGACCCT
>NW_011494816.1:3589884-3591369 GCF_000754665.1 Bison bison bison | reverse complement strand
TGGTGCACTGGGACGGCCCAGAGGGATGGTATGGGGAGGGAGGAGGGAGGAGGGTTTGGGATGGGGAACACATGTATACCTGTGGTGGATTCATTTTGATATTTGGCAAAACTAATACAATTATGCAAAGTTTAAAAAAAAAAAAAAATTAGGGGGAAAAAAAAAAAACTAAAAAAAAAAAATAAAATAAAATTGCTTAGTTTCTTCAGCATTTATCATAGTTGGCATTTGATGAACATTTCAAAGAATATCATTTCATTAAAAATAATAGTTTTATCTTAAAAAAATTGGCATAGAAGGAACCTACCTCAACATAATAAAAGCCATATATGATAAACCCACAATAAATATTATTCTCAATGGTGAAAAACTGAAAGCATTTCCTTGAAGATCAAGAACAAGACAAAGGTGCTCAGTCTCACCACTATTATTCAACATAGTTTTGGAAGTCCTAGCTATGGCAATCAGAGAAAAAAAGAAATAAATCCAGACTGAAAAAGAATAAGTAAAACTCTCACTGTTTGCAGGTGACATGGTACTATATACAGAAAACCCTAAAGATACTATCAGAAAATTACTAGAGCTAATCAGTCACAGAACAAAATCAATACACAGAAATCACTTGTATTCCTATGCACTAACAATGAAAAATCAGAAAGAAAAATTAAGGAATCAGTCTCATTTAGCACTGCAACAAAAAGAATAAAATATGTAAGAATAAACCTACCTAAGGAGACAGAAGAGCTGCATACAGAAAACTATAAGACACTGATGAAAGAAATCAAAGACAGCATAAATAAACAGAGAGATAGTCCATGTTCCTGGGTTGGAAGAATCAAATATTGTGAAAATGACTATACTGCCAGAAGTAATCCACAGATTGAGTGCAATCCCTATCACATTACCAACGGCATTTTTCACAGAACTAGATATGCAGATGACACCACCCTTATGGCAGAAAGTGAAGAAGAACTAAAGAGCCTCTTGATGAAAGTGAAAGAGGAGAGTGAAAAGGTTGGCTTAAAGCTCAACATCCAGAAAACTAAGGTCGTGGCATCTGGTCCCATCACTTCATACAAATAGATGGGAAAACAGTGGAAACAGTGGCTGACTTTATTTTTCTGGGCTCCAAAATCACTGCAAATGGTGATTGCAGCCATGAAATTAAAAGATGCTTACTCTTTGGAAGGAAGGTTATGACCAACCTAGACAGCATATTGAAAAGCAGAGACATTACTTTGCCAACAAAGGTCCGTCTAGTCAGGGCTATGGTTTGCCAGTGATCATGTATGGATGTGAGAGTTGGACTATAAAGAAAGCTGAGTGCTGAAGAATTGATGCTTTTGAACTGTGGTGTTGGAGAAGACTCTTGAGAGTCCCTTGGACTGCAAGGATATCCAACCAGTCCATTCTAAAGGATATCCGTCTTGAGTGTTCATTGGTAGGACTGATGTTGAAGCTGAAACTCCAATACTTTGGCCCTGT
>NW_011494816.1:3570617-3589784 GCF_000754665.1 Bison bison bison | reverse complement strand
ATATCCGTCTTGAGTGTTCATTGGTAGGACTGATGTTGAAGCTGAAACTCCAATACTTTGGCCACCTGATGTGAAGAGCTGACTCACTGGAAAAGACCCTGATGCTGGGAAAGATTGAGGGCAGGAGGAGAAGGGGACAACAGAGGATGAGATGGTTGGATGGGATGACCTATTCGATGGACATGGGTTTGGATAGACTCTGGGAGTTGGTGATGGACAGGGAGGCCTGGCGTGCTGCGGTTCATGGGGTTGCAAAGAGTCGGCCATGACTGAGTGACTGAACTGAACTGAGAACAAAGAATTTCACAATTTGTATAGAAACACAAAAGACCCCAAATAGCCAAACAATCTTTAGAAAAAAGAATGGAGCTGGAGGAATCAACTTTTCTGACTTTAGACTATACTACAAAGCTACAGTCATCAAGACAATATGGTACTGGCACAAAAAGAGAAATAAAGACCAGTGGAACTAGATAGAAAACCCAGAGATAAACACACATCTTGTTTTTGTGTTTGACAAAAGAGGCAAGAATATACAGTAGAGAAAAGATAGTCTCTTTAATAAGTGATGCTGGGAAAACTGGACAGTTTAAAAGAATGAAATTAGAGCACTTCCTAACACCATACACAAAGATAATCTCAAAATAGATTAAGGACCTAAATGTAAGATTGGAAACTATAAAGCTCTTAGAGGAAAACATAGGCAGAACACTCCATGACATAAATCACAGCAAGTTCCTCTGTGACCCACCTCCTCCTGCTGCTGCTGTTGCTGCTAAGTCGCTTCATTTGTGTCTGACTCTGTGTGACCCCATAGATGGCAGCCCACCAGGCTCTGCTGTCCCTGGGATTCTCCAGGCAAGAACACCAAAGTGGGTTGCCATTTCCTTGTCCAGTGCATGAAAGTGAAAAGTGAAAGTGAAGTCGCTCTGTTGTGTCCAATTCTTAGCAACCCCATGGACTGCAGCCCACCAGGCTCCTCCGTCCATGGGATTTTCCAGGCAAGGGTACTGGAGTGGGGTGGCATTACCTTCTCCAACCCACCTCCTAGAGTAATGGAAATAAAAATAAACAAATGGGACCAAATTAAACTTTTGGTTTAATTAATTAAATTTAATTAATTAAATTAAATTTAATTAAACCAAATTAAAAGCCTTTGCACAGCAAAGGAAACTGTAAACACCATGAAATAACCCTTAGAATGGGAGAAAGTAATAGCAAATGAAACAACTGATAAAGGATTAATCTCCAAAATATACAAGTAGCTGGTACAACTCAATACCAGAAAAGCAAACACCCGTCAAAAAGTGGGCCAAAGATCTAAACAGACATTTCTACAAAGAAGACATACAGATGGCTAATAGATGAAAAGATGGTCAACATTGCTCATTATTAGAGAAATGCAAATCAAAACTACAATGAGATAATCACCCCACATTGGTCAGAATGGCCATCATCAAAAAAATCTACAAACATAAACGCTGGAGTGTGGTGCTGGAGAAGACTCTTGAGAGTCTCTTGGACTACAAGGAGATCAAACCAGTCAATCGTAAAGGAAATTAGTCCTGAATATTCATTGGAAGGACTGATTCTGAAGCTAAAGCTCCAATACTTTGGCCACCTGATGTGAAGAGCCGACTCATTGGAAAAGACCCTGATGCTGGGAAAGATGCAGGAGGAGAAGAGGGAAACAGGATGAGATGGTTGGATGGTGTCATTGACTCAATGGACATGAGTTTGAGCAGGGTCTAGGAGATAGTGAAGTGAAGTCGCTCAGTCGTGGGCAGAATGTGGTGGGAGGTGGGAGGGAGATTCAAGAGGGAAGGGACATATGTATACATATGGTTGATTCATGTTGGTATGTGGCAGAAACCAACACAATATTGTAAAGCAATTATCCTTCAACTAAAAATGAAAAAAGAGTTTTGGAGTTTTGAACAAAAATTTGACGGTCTTGTAGCTCTTATAATGAGAGTACTTTATTGAAAGAATACTGGTTGTTAATTTTCCCATCTTACAATTGAAGATTTTCCATCTTATAATTGAAGATTCACGGTGGCTTTTATGTGGTAGATTGATGGACTTGACAGAACGTGCATATTATGATCAGGCAGGTTAAAAATAATAGTTATTTCTAGTTTTGTTTAAAAAGTAGCTTTATTGAGAGACTTCCCCATGGTCCAGTGGCTAAGACTTTGCACTCCCAATGCATGGGGCCCAGGTTCAATCCCTGGTCAGGGAACTAGATCCCATATACCACAACCAAAGATCCTCTATGCTGCAGTGACGATCAAAGATCCCAGATCCCACTGCTAATACCCAGCACAGCCAAATAATAAATAAATATTTTAAAAATAGCTTTATTGATTTATAATGCACATAGCATAAAATTCACCTGTTTAAAATACACAATTCAGTGGTGAGAGTCATACAGCTATTACCATTGTTTAATTTTAGAACAATTTCATCACCTCCATAGGAACTCCTTTCCTATTAACACCCATTCTCTATTTCCTTTTATCACCCTTTTTCAGTCCCTGACAACCACTAATGTATTTTTTGTCTCTATGGATTCCTCTATTATGGATATTTCATGTAAGTGGCATCTGGCTTCTTTCACTTGGCAAAACATTTTCAAGGTTCATTCATTCATGTATCACTACTTCATTTCTTCTTATTACTGAATAATACTCTATTGCATATACCACATTTTATTATCCATTCATCAGTTAATAGATGTTTGAATTGTTAACACTTTTAGGTTATTGTACACAGAGCTGTTGTGAACATTTGTGTATAAATTTTTATGTAGGCATATTCTCCTGAGTGTTTACCTAGGAGTGAAATTGTTGGGTTGTTTGGTTATCTCTATGTTCACCTTTTTGAGGAACTGCCAACTGGTTTACAAAGCTACTGCCCCACTTTACCTTCCTGTCAGCAATGTATCAGGGTTCCAGTTTTTTTGGTTGTTTTTTTTTCATTTTATCAACACTTGCTGTTGTTTTTTCTTTTTGATTACTTTGCCAACAAAGGTCTGTCTAGTCAAAGCTATGATTTTTCCAGTAGTCATGTATGGATGTGAGAAAGAAAATGAAGTCCAACTCTTGGCAACCTCATGGACTGTAGCCTACCAGGCTCCTCTGTCTATGGGATTTTCCAGGCAAGAGTACTGGAGTGGGTTGCCATTTCCTTCTCCAGGGGATCTTCTCAACCCAGGGATTGAACCCAGATTTCCCGCATTGCAGGCTGACGCTTTACCGTCTGAGCTACCAGGGAAGCCCAAAGTTGAGAGTTGGACTATAAAGAAACCTGAGTGCCGAAGAATTGATGCTCTTGAACTGTGGTGTTGGAGAAGACTCTTGAGAGTCCCTTGGACTGCACGGAGATCAAACCAGTCCATTCTAAAGGAAATCAGTCCTGAATATTCATTAGAAGGACTGAGGCTGAAGCTAAAGCTCCAATACTTTGGCCACCTGATGCAAAGAACTGACTCATTTGAAAGACCCTGATGCTGGGCAAGAGTGAAGGTAGGAGGAAAAGGGGATAGCAGAGGATGAGATGGTTGGATGGTATCAGCGACTCGATGGACATGAGTTTGAGCAAGGTCCAGGAGTTGGTGGTGGACAGGGAAGCCTGGCGTGCTACAGTCCGTCGGGTTGTAAAGAGTTGGACACGATTGAGCGACTGAACTGAACTTATCCTAATGGTTGTGAAGTGATATCTCATTATCATTTTGATTTGCATTTCCCTGGCAACTAATGACTTGAGCATCTTTTCATGTACTCATTGGCCATTTCTGTGTCTGCTTTGGAGAAATGTCTTGTCAAATTCTTTGCTGGTTTTTAATTGGGTTATTTGTTTATTTTTGGCTGTAAGAATTAAAGAAAATAACATACATGTCTTTATATATTCTGTAAGTCTATTATCAGATATGATTTACAAGTATTTTCTCCCATTTTGTGGATTGTCTTTTTTACTTTCATGATGATATCCTTTGAGGCAGAAAAGTTTTAAAATTTTGATGAAGATTAATTAATGTAGTTTTTTCTTTTGTTACTTGTTCTCTTGGTGTCATATCTAAGAAATTATTGCTGAATCCAAGGTCCTAAAGATTTGCTTTTGTATTTCTTTTGAGAGTTTTAGCTCTTAGTGTTTGTCATAGAGGACATTTATCAGGTTGAGTAAGTTCTCTTATATCTTAAGTTTGTTGGGTGTTCTGATAAGATTCAGTTCAGTTCAGTCGCTCAGTCATGTCCAACTCTTTGCCACCCCATGAATTGCAGCATGCCAGGCCTCCCTGTCCATCACTAACCTCCGGAGTTCACTCAAACTCATGTCCATCGAGTCGGTGATGCCATCCAGCCGTCTCATCCTCTGTCCTACCCTTCTCCTCCTGCCTTCAATCTTTCCCAGCATCAGGGTCTTTTCCAATGAGTCAGTTCTTCGCATCAGGTGGCCAAAGTATTGGAGTTTCAACTTCAGCATCTGTCCTTCCAATGAATTTTCAGGACTGATTTCCTTTAGGATTGACTGGTTGTATCTCCTTGCAGTCCAAGGGACTCTCAAGAGTCTTCTCCAACACCATAGTTCAAAAGCATCAATTCTTTGGCACTCAGTTTACTTTATAGTCCAACTCTCACATCCATACATGACTATTGGAAAAACCATAGCTTTGAATAGACGGACCTTTGTTGACAAAGTAATGTCTCTGCTTTTCAATATGCTGTCTAGGTTGGTCATAACTTTCCTTCCAAGGAGTAAGCTTGTTTTAATTTCATGGCTGCAGTCACCATCTGCAGTGATTTTGGAGCCCAAGAAAATAAAGTCATTCACTGTTTCCATTGTTTCCCCATCTGTTTGCCATGAAGTGATGGGCCCAGATGCCATAATATTATTTTTCTTAATGTTGAATTTTAAGCCAGCTTTTTTACTCTCCTCTTTCACTTTCATCAAGAGGCTCTTTAGTTCTTCTTTGCTTTCTGCCATAAGGGTGGTGTCATCTACATTTCTGAGGTTATTGCTATTTCTCCCAGCAATCTTGATTCCAACTTGTGCTTCACCCAGTCCAGCATTTCTCATGTTTACTCTGCATATAAGTTAAATAAACAGGGTGACAATATACAGCCTTGATGTACTCCTTTCCCGATTTTGAAGTAGTCTTTTGTTCCATGTCCAGTTCTAACTGTTGCTTCTTGACCTGCATACGTATTTCTCAGGAGGCACGTAAGGTGGTCTGGTAGTCCCATCTTTCTAAGAATTTTCCACAGTTTGTTGTGATCCACAGAGTCAAAGGCTTTGGTGTAGTTAGTAAAGCAGAAGTAGATGTTTTTCTGGAACTCTCTTGCTGTTTCAGTGATCCAGTGGATGTTGGCAATTTGATCTCTGTTTCCTCTACCTTTTCTAAACCCAGCTTGAACATCTGAAAATTCATGGTTCACGTACTGTTGAAGTCTGACTTGGAGAATTTTGAACATTACTTTGCTAGTGTGTGAGATGAGTGCAATTGTGCATTAGTTTGAACATTCTTTGGCATTGCGTTTCTTTGGGGTTGGAATGAAAACTGACCTTTTCCAGTCCTGTGGCCACTGATGAGTTTTCCAAATTTGCTATCATTTTGAGTGTAGCACTTTCATAGCATCATCTTTTAGGATTCAAAATAGTTTAACTGGAGTTCCATCATCTCCACTAGCTTTGTTCATAGTGATGCTTCCTAAGGCCCACTTGACTTCGAATTCCAGAATGTCTGGCTCTAGGTGAATGATCACACCATCGTGGTTATCTGGGTCAGAAAGATCTTTTTTGTATAGTTCTTCTGTGTATTCTTGACACCTTTTCTTAGTATCTTCTGCTTCTGTTAGGTCCATACCATTTCTGCCTTTTATTGTGCCCATCTTTGCATGAAATGTTCCCTTGGTATCTCTGATTTTCTTGAAGAGATCTCTAGTCTTTCCCGTTCTATTATTTTCCTCTGTTTCTTTGCACTGATCATGGAGGAAGGCTTTCTTATCTCTCCTTGCTATTCTTTGGAACTCTGCATTCAAATGGGTATGTTTTTCCTTTTCTCCTTTGCCTTTAGCTTCTTATGTTCTTATGTTTTGAATTCACCAATAGAATGAGCCCCTGGGAAGCCCTAGCTATCCCATCTTCCCTTTGTTTGCCTGGACTACAAAACTGGAGTTCCAGTTTTGTAACTCCTACGGTTGCTACATTAGCAACAAATCATTAGAGAGAGGCAAGTATTGGTTTGAAAATATATGATTGCTTTATTCAGGAGGCTGACAACCGGGGGAGAAGGCAAACTCCAAAACCAACTCTGAAGATCCTGCTCAACCATGAAAGTTTTTAAAGGAAGAATCATTTGGGGAGGGGGTCAGAGACTTTATTATCTTCTACTGTGTACAGACTTACTTCTGATAGGTTGGTGGTGAGGTAACAGAGTGGTGTTCCAGGAATCTTGTGTTTAGCGTGAAGTTGCCATCCTCCACCTGTGTGGGGGCTTTAGTTCCTACAGAAGAACTCGAAGGCATTGTTTATATATGTTCCTTGAGGAGGAACCAGTACTGCGCCACAGCTGCACTATTGCTTCTTGACTGCTCCTTTTCCTTCTGCCCTTCCTTCCTGATAAGCACCTGTTTGAATCTGCCCTTTGGAACTCAGGGAAGACCAGGGAGGCTGAATGAAACCTCTTTACTACAAACAAGAGATGGGAGACACAGAAAAGATTTGTATCCGGGAGGGCCCCACAGAGTCATGCTCTGTTTCATAATCTTTATTATTTCCTTCCTTCTGCTTGCTTTGGGTTTAGTTTGCCTCCTGCCCCCCTCCTTGTTTTATTTTTAGTTTCTAAAGGTAGAAAGTTACTATTTGTAATTTTACTTCTTTTTTTTAAAAAGTAGATGTTTATAACTATAAAATTTCCTCTAAGCATTTCTTTCACTGTACCCCATAAGTTTTGGTACGTTGCATTGGCATTCTTAAAGTATTTTCATTTCACCTCAAAGTATTTTGTAATATTCCTTGTGATTTATAATTTGACATGTTTATTTAATGTGTTGCTTAGTTTTCATATATTTTTGAATTTCCTTTGTTATTGATTTCTAATTTCATTCCATTGTGGTCAGAAAGCATACTTTGTATGATTTCAGTCCTTCATAATGTATTGAGGCTTGTTTTATGACTTAACATGGTCTCTCCTAATCATGTGCACTTGGGAAGAATGTATATCCTGCTGTTGTTGGATGGAGTGTTCTGTAGATGTCTTTAGGTCTAATTGGCATACAGTGTTCATGTTTTCTTTTTCTTTACTAATCTTCTCCCTAGTTGTTTTATCCACAATTAAAAGTGTGGTAGTGAAACGTACAACTCTTACTATTGAATTGTCTATTTCTTACTTCAGTTCTGTCAGTTTATGCTTCATGTATTTTGGTGCTCTGTTGTTAGGTGCCCTAGCTTTAATTCTGCTGCATAATGTGAATTGGATGCTATGTATGTGGGCTCTGTTGATAACTCAATAAACATTATTCCCATTTTATGTACTGTGACCAATAAATGGAATTTGTTTTGATATGGCTTTGATGCTTAAATGATTTTGACTAGTAGTAAGTTATTTTGTCTTGGTTTCCCAGTTGGTGCAGTGGTAAAAAATATGCCTGCCAGTGTAGGGGACACAAGAGACGGGTTTGATCCCTGGGTTGGGAAGATCCCCTAGAGAAGGAAATGGCAACCCACTCCAGTATTCTTGCCTGGAAAATTCCATGGACGGAGGAGCCTGGTGGACTACAGTCCATAGGGTCACAGAATCAGACATGGCTGAGCATCAGAGGTTATTTTGTCTAGGTTACATAAAGATGCTCTTGTGTCTGAGAGACTTAACTTTACTACAGCAGTGGTTCATTTTAAGGGTTTATGAATATGTGAGTCAGAGTGAACTGAAGCAGTTAAATGTGGCAGAGATAAAGTATTTAATAATGACTTTGCCAGTACTGATATTTTTTTCTAAACAACTTTTTAAGTATAGCTGATTTATAATGTTAATGTTAGTTCTAGCTATACAGCATAGTGATGCAGTTTCAAAATGTGTGTGTGTGTATAAATATTTGTTTTTCAGATTCTCTCCATTACGGGTTATTATAAGATAGTAAGTTTATTTCCCTGTTCTATACAGTAGGTTCTTTTTGTTTATCTGTTTTATATATTGCAGTGTATATCTGTTAATCTCAAGCTTCTAATTTATCCCTCCTGCTCCTTACCACGTTGGTAACCATGTTTGTTTTCTATGTCTGTGAGTCTATTTCTGTTTTATAAATAAGTTCATTTGTATCATTTTTTGATTCCATATATGTGATTTCATATGATATTTATCTTTCTCTGTCTGATTAGCTAGTATTAATTTTTAGTGAGATTAGAGGGCAGATGATAGTATAATGTTCCTGACTATCTCTAGAATAATTTGAGTCAGTACCCATTATTATTAAACTACTAAGAGTATCTACTTTTTATACAACCAGGTCCTAAAGTATATCTGGCTTTGGAGGAAGAAGGAAATAGAAAAGTATCCTTTATGTTACATCTTTTGACATAAGTGGTATCGTTCTCACGTTACAAATGAGCAAATTGAAACTCAGAGCTTTATTAATTTGATGAAGGTCACTGGTAGGTGCTCTTTTCATTTTCTATTGTTCTTTTAGTCATTCCTTCAACAAATATGCCAGGCTTTGGAGATGCAGCTGTGGCCCAGTCAGACATGATGCTTGCTCTTATGAATTGTCTGATGGAATTCTTTCAGTGTAGTCTTTGAGTCCTATTTCATATAGCAGTGACCCTGGTGGCTCAGACGGTAAAGTGTCTGTCTACAATGTGGGAGAACTGGGTTCGATCCCTGGGTTAGGAAGATCACTTGGAGAAGGAAATGGCAATCCACTCCAGTACTCTTGCCTGGAAAATCCCATGGACAGAGGAGCCTGGTAGGCTACAGTCCACGGGGTCGCAAAGAGTTGGACACGACTGAGCGACTTCACGTTATGTTCTCGTTGAGTCCTATTTCATATAGTAGTGACAGAGTTGTAGAATACTTTATAAAATATCTCTGCATTTTAATCTAATTTTATAACTCTTATTGCAGTCTTGTGACGCAGGTGGGTTAGATATAGTATTGCTGTTATTCCCATTTGAAAACTTAAGGAAACTGAGACTTAGGGATATTTAGGTGATGTAGTAAATGGCTGAGTTAATACGCAGACCCAGATCGTCTGGCTCCAAGGATCTTGCACTTCTTCCATTATGCCACATTGTCTCACTGTTTCACATGAAACTGCAAGCCTAGATCACCAAGAGTGATATTCCGGAAAATAATCAGCCAAATAGCATTTAGCAAAGCAGAGAGCTCTGTCAGGCAGGGCATGTGGGACGAGGAAAATCAGGAGACCCAAACAGCTGTGTCTAGGGCACTGGACTGGACTTATTTCTAAATAACACATTGAGAAAGAATAATTTGGAGAGAGACTAAAACTTGAGAAACATTGCACAGACATGGTCTCAGCAGCACCTGCATGGACTCATAGCATAGTAACTGCCAGGGGCATTTTTTTTTTTTTTTTTCCTAGAACAAAGACTTGAAACAGACGGTGAATTCAAGAAGTGACCTAAACAACACCAGAGTCCTAAACAACAGCTCCACACAGAGCTATCTACAGCTGCAAATCAGAGTATAATCTTTATATGAGGAAGGGATTGTTTGTTTTTCATTGATTACCTCAGCTGCTTTCACACAGGTTCAGAGATAGCAGTCTCTTCAGTAAAAACATTTGAGTACTTCCTCTGTGTAAAAATGCTATTAGGCATTGTGGGAGTGATACCAACATAGGTATGATGCCATCCTTGCCCACAAGGAGCTTGTAACCTAGTAAGGAGATTTTGCATTCATTCAAACAATATGTGTTTATCCAGAGTTCATTATGTGTCAGGCCCTGTACCACATGTTAAGGAAACAAGAGTAGATAAGATAGAAACCATCCCTTTGGCTTTAGCTTTTACTTTCCATTGCCTGAAGAGTATTCCTTACCTCCTTCCCCTGAATCTAAGCACTCAGACATCTTTTTAAAGTAGAGAGCAGAACACGAAATTCTCTTAGCAGAATAGTACTCAGCACTGCTATTCTTGTAACTTGGCCACAAATAGAACCTGATAGCTTATGGGTCAGAGCTTAGGTGTCATGCTATGAAATATTTGCATCACATTTAGTGTCACATTAAGAAAAGTACAAAACATCCCGATAGAAAAAATGGGTAAGAGATTTGAACAATCACAGAATAGAAAGTAAAAAAGATAAAATATATGTCAGTCTTATCAGTAATCAGAGAAATGGTGATTAAATAGTAAAATAATATTTTTGCTTCTCTCATTGGCAAAAAAGTAAAAGTTGGTTAGAGCAAATTCAAATAATAATTACAAGAGAACTTTATTGAGTAATTTCTCTGTGGCAGGCACAATAGTCTTTACAATAATCCTAGTGAGGTGGGTACTATTATTATTATTGTTTTATTGTTAAGGTACTTGAGGCACAAGGATAGAGAAACTTGTCCAAGGTCAGACAGTCAGTACTTACTAAGCCCAAATTTGAATTAACTCCAGTGTTCTTGCCTGGAGAATCCTAGGGAAGGCGGAGCCTGGTGGGCTGCCGTCTATGGGGTCGCACAGAGTCAGACATGACTGAAGCGACTTAGCAGCAGCAGCAGCAACCTATATCTAGAGCCTGTACTCTTTTTTTTAATTTATTTTAATTGGAGGATAATTGTTTTACAATGTTGTATTGGCTTCTGCTGTACAACAGTGTGAATCAGCCATAAATATACATTTGAGCCCCTCCCTCTTTCTAGAGCCTGAATTCTTAATCACCAAAGTGGTGCCTTTGTCTGAATTGGTTACCATTATGCTGTATGCTCAGCCTCTAGAAGTGTCTGCCACATAAAAAAGCTCTTAACTATTTGTTGAATGAATTCTTAAAATGAAAATGTATTAGGCATATCATTTTGGAGGGTAGTTTATGAACAGCAAAGACACATGCTAATAACTCAATAATCCTATTTCTTAATGTATATCTTAAAAAAACATGTGTATAAGGAGGCATATACATGGTAGCATTCTTGGTACTTGTTGAAAAATAGGAGAAAATGTAAATGCTCATCAGTGCTAAATAACTAATAACATAACTAATGTATAGCTCTATATAATTATTAAACGTTTAAATAAGCTATGATATAGGAATATTTTAAAATTCTATATGCATAGATAAATAAATGAAGTATGATGTGGTAAGTTATCTAGGATATATTATGGAATGAGAAAAGCAAGTTACAGAACTTTTACTGCCAAAATAGATTCTAGACAATGAAAGAGTGAAACAAAAATAGCCATGAAAATAGCAGGGAAAACATATGTTAACATTTTTATAATATTGGAATGAGAAAGGCTTTTCTAAGCATGGTGTGAAATGTAAAAACCATAAAGGAAACTGATGAATTTGATTACAAAAAAATGGATGACTTCCAAGTAGAAAAAAAAAATAAGCATTAAACTGGAATAGAGATGCTAATAAAGTGGATGAACAAGAGCCTATTATACAGAGTGAAATTTGTTAGGAAAAAAAACAAATAATCTCATGTTAATGCATCTAGAAATATGGTACTGAGGAACCTATCTGCAGGGCAATATTGGAGATGCAGACAGAGAACAGACTTGTGAGTTAGGGAAGAAGAGGGGGGGATGAATTGACAGAATAGCATTGAAATATACACATTACCATGTGTAAAACTAGAGAGCCAGTAGAAATTTGCTGTGTGACATAGGAAGCTCAAATCTGGTGCTCTGTGACAACCTCTAGGGGTGAGATGGGGTAGGAGGTGTGAGGGAGGTTCAAGAAGGAGAGGACATATGTGTACTTATGGCTGATTCGTGTTGCTATATAGCAGAAACCAACACAATGTTGTAAAGCAATATCCTCCAATTAAAGATAAATTTAAATAAGAAAAACTCCAAACCTTGTGTGTATCTGTGTGTATAAATTGGAGAAGGCAATGGCAACCCACTCCAGTACTCTTGCCTGGAAAATCCCAAGGACAGAGAAGCCTGGTGGCTTAATATATATATATTATATATATATGTGTGTGTGTATATGTAGGTTTCCCTGGTGGCTCAGATGGTAAGGAATCTACCAGTAATGTGGGAGACCCAGGTTTGGTCCCTGGGTCAGGAAGATCTCCTGGAGAAGGAAATGCCTACCCACTCCAATATTCTTGCCTGGAGAATCCCATGGATAGGGGAGCCTGGTGGGCTGTAGTCCATGGGGTCGCGAAAAGTTGGACATGACTGAGTGACTAACCCAACATAGACAAAAAGGCCAATAAGCGTATGATAGATAAATAGATGTTCAGCTTTTACTCATAATTAAAAATACAAATTAGGAGGATGTCCCTGGTAGTCCAGTTGTTGAGAGTCTGCTTTCTCTGATCTGGGAAAATTTCACATGCCACACGGCAACTGAGCCTATAAGCTGCAACTGCTGAAACCCACATCCCTAGAGCCTGTGCTCTGCAACAAGAAAAGCCATCACAGTGAGAAGCCCATACTCGCACAACTAGAGAAAGCCCACAGGTAGCAAAAAAGACTCAGTGCAGCCAGAAATAAAAAATTAATAAAAAATACTAAGTGAACTATCAGGTCCCATTGCTTCTACCTGTGAAATTGGTAAAGATGGATAATAATAATGATGAACTTATAGAAAGAATTTTACATAGAAATAGAAATAAGCACAGCATGTTTGGTAATTTTGGCAACATATATTAAAATTTAGTCTGTGTAATGCTTTTGTCTAAAATTCCACTTGTAGGGATTTATTGTATATTAAAGTGTAAATGTATGTGTACAAAGATATTCATTATATTGTATATAGTTATAAAAATATGGAGACAATCTAGATGTATGTTGAAAGGGATGAGAGTTAAATTGTAATACATGTAATGGAGTGCTGTTCAGCTATTTTAAGACTGTGGCAAACCTAGGTGTATACACATGCCCCATTTTACACCGCTTTGTGTAGTGCTGATTGATTATAATGCTACATTAAATAACCTTTGTGTGAATATACTCTAACAGTAGGCATGTGTATATTTTAAAAGTCCATTATAGTAACCCATTGATGTATATCTCTTTTTCCTTGCTCTGCTCTCAGTACTCTTGCCTGTAGTGGGAGCATTAAGTAATTCAGACATACTGTGGTCTAGTATTTAGATGTTATTAAACTAGAGTTTCTCTTTCTTTTATTAGCAAAAAGAATAAGGACAACTTATAGCTCATGAGAGCATGTTTATACTGCAAGTACTTCTAAATGCCAAAAAACAGAAGTGAAAGAGGAATGTTGTTTCCAAATATATACATAACTAGTGGCTAAGACTCTGAGATATGAAACCAGGATGCCTGGGTTCAAATCCTGGCTTTGTTACTGTGTTTGACTTTGTGCAAGTTATTTAGCTTCTTTTTGCCTCCATTTCCTCATTATTCATCCAACAAATATTTGAGTGCTTTCCATATGCCAGACACTATTCTGGATGCCAATGATAAAGCAAGGAGGATTAAGACAAATTCTCTACCTTCTTGTGGTATATGTACACTCTGAAGGACTTAATTCTATACCTTACTATTTAGTGTTCATAAGAGGATTAAGGGTTTAATACCTCTAAATGACTTGCAATAATGTCTGGTACATAGTAAGTGGACAATAAATATTGCTATTGTTCTTCCCTCCCAAATAAATAGGTATATGGAATGTAATTTATTAACCATTTAATGAAAATTTTTGTTAAAATGACATTCAAGGATATATAAAACACTATTTCAATATATCCTTAAATATTCCACATGCTAGTTGCTCACATACATTTTTAGTCACTGGACTCTAGCCTGACAGATCGTACTGTCCACTACCAGCCACTGAGCTTTACCATATACCATATTCCATGTTGCAAAAGCTCTTAGCCCAAGAGTGTTCTCCTACTCTATTTTGAGTGTACTCAATGTTGAAGTGCAAAATTTTCAGTAGTTCTTTTAAGGAATCTTGATGGAAATGCTACAAAATCAAGAGAGTAAAGATCAAAAAGCTATTAACATTGGTAAATTGAAGGTCATCATAAATATCAATGAAGCCTGGGATGATTGACTGATAATTGTATAGCATCTACTAGGAGAAATTATATGCTGTATTTATTGTGAATATACAAAATTTCAGCATATAATCTTTTTGTTGTTGTTCAGTGGCTCAGTTGTGTCCGACTTTGCGACCTCATGGACTACAGCATGCCAGGCTTCCCTGTCCTTCCCTATCTCCTGGATCTTGCTCAAACTCATGTCCTTTGAGTTGGTGATGCCATCCAGCCATCTCATCCTCTGTCGTCCCCTTCTCCTCCTACCCTTCAGTCTTTCACAGCATCAGGATCTTTTCTAATGAGTCAGCTCTTGGCATCAGGTGGCCAAAGTATTGGAGCTTCAGCCTCAGCATGAGTCCTTCCAGTGAGTATTCAGGGTTGATTTCCTTTAGGATTGATTGGTTTGATCTCCTTGCAGTCTAAGGGACTCACTACAGTTCGAGAGCATTGATTCTTCAGCGCTCAGCCTTCTTTATGATACAATTCTCACATCCATACAAGAGTACTGGAAAAACCGTAGGTTTGACTATATGGACCTTTGTTGGCAAAGTAATGCCTCTGCTTTTTAATATGCTGTCTATTTAATATGCTGTCTAAGGTTTGTCATTGCTTTTCTTCCAAGGAGCAAGCATCTTTTAATTTCATGGCTGCAGTCACCATTTGCAGTGATTTTGGAGCCCAAGAAGATAAAGTCTGTCACTGTTCCCATTGTTCCCCATCTGTTTGCCGTGAAGTGATGGGACTTAATGCCATGATCTTAGTTTTTTCAGTATTGAGTTTTAAGCCAGCTTTTTCACTCTCCTCTTTCACCTTCATCAAGAGGCTCTTTAGTTCCTCTTCACTTTCTGCCATAAAGGTGGTGTCATGTGCATATCTGAGGTTATTGATATTTCTCCTGGCAGTCTTGATTCCAGCTCATGCTTTATCCAGCCCAGCATTTTGCATGATGTACTCTGCATATAAGAGGCTTCCCTGGTGGCTCAGACGGTAAAGTGTCTGCCTACAATGCAGGAGACCCGGGTTCAATCCTTAGGTTGGGAAGATCCTCTGGAGAAGGAAATGGCAACCCACTCCAGTATTCTTGCCTGGAAAATCCCATGGATGGAGGAGCATGGTAGGCTACAGTACATGGGGTTGCAGAGAGTCGGACACGACTGAGCGACTTCAGTTTCAGTTTCACTCTGCATATAAGTTAAATAAGCAGGGTGACAACATACAGCCTTGACGTATTCCTTTCCTGATTTTGAACCAGCCGTCGTTCCCAGTGTGGTTCTAACTGTTGCTTCTTGACCTGCATACAGGTTTCTCAGGAGACAAGTAAGGTAGTCTGGTATTCCCATCTCTAAGAATTTTCCACAGTTTGTTGTGATCCACACAAAGGCTTCAACATAGTCAATGAAACAGAAGTAGATGTTTTTCTGGAACTCTATTGCTGCTTCTATGATCCAACTGATGTTGACAATTTGATCTCTGGTTCTTCTGCCTTTTCTAAATCCAGCTTGACCATCTGGAAGTTCTCAGTTCATGTACTGTTGAAGCCTAGCTTGGAGAATTTTGAGCATTACTTTGCTGACGTGTGAGATGAGTACAATTTTGTGGTAGTTTGAACATTCTTTGGCATTGCCTTTCTTTGGATTGGAATGAACACTGACCTTTTCCAGTTCTGTGGCTGCTGCTGAGTTTTCCAGATTAGCTGCCATATTGAGTGCAGCACTTTCACAGCATCATCTTTTAGGATTTGACATAGCTCAGCTGGAATTCCATCACCTCCACTAGCTTTGTTTGTAGTGATGCTTCCTAAGGCCAACTTGAGTTCGCTCTCCAAGATGTCTGGCTCTAGGTGAGTGATCACACCGTCATGGTTATCTAGGTCATTAAGATCTTTTTTGTATAGTTCTGTGTATTCTTGCCACCTCTTCTTAACATCTTATGCTTCTGTTAGGTCCATACTGTTTCTGTCCTTTATTGTGCCCATCTTTGCATGAAATGTTCCCTAGGTATCTCTAATTTTCTTGAAGAAATCTCTAGTCTTTCCTATTCTATTGTTTTCCTTTATTTCTTTGCATTGCTTACTTAGGAAGGCTTTCTTATCTCTCCTTGCTATTCTTTGGGACTCTACATTCAGATGGGTATATCTTTCCTTTTCTCCTTTGCCTTTTGCATCTCGTCTTTTCTCAGCTATTTGTAAGGCCTCCTCAGACAACCATTTTGCCTTTTTGCATTTCTTTTTCTTGAGATGGTTTTGATCACCACCTCCTGTACATTTTTACAAACCCCGTCCATAGTTCTTCATGTACTCTATCAGATCTAATCCCTTGAATCTATTTGTCATTTCCACTGTATAATCATTAGGGATTTGGTTTAGGTCATACCTGAATGGCCTGGTGAATCATACTTGGATCATTGAACAAATATTTATTTATTTATTGCCTTCTCTCTATTATGTTAAATCCTATCAGTTCTGTAGTGAACTACATAGTCGTGGACCCTACCTTCATATAGCTGATATTTCACATTGTTACAGAAATAATTATAGGGTTATAAGAGAATAATGCAGGAGACTTAGTCAGAGGAGTCAAAGGAGATCTTCCTTGTGGAACTGAGATTTAATTAGAGACCTGAAGGTTGAGTGAGTTTTTATTAGCCAGGAGAGAGTTATAAGAAATGAGTGGGAAAAAAAAAAAAAAAAGAAATGAGTGGGAAACAGTAATGCAAGGAGAAGGGATAGCAACAAAAAGAACCAGAGGTGAAAAGGACATAATACTCTTACAGAATAGGAAGATGTCAATGTGGATGGAGAGAAGTAAATGGAAGGAGATGTGGCAAAAGAATAAGCTGCAGAGTTAGGCAAGGATTAAATTATGCCCACCGTATAAAGTCAGAGTAAGGAGTTTTGATATTATTGTAAGTGCAACAAGAAACAGTTGAAGAATTTCAAGTTGAAAAGTCACTTGATTAAATTTTAAATTGAGGTATAATTAATGTATAACATTTTTTTAGTTTCAGTATACAGTATAATGATTGGATATTTGTATGTAGTAGTGTGAAATGATCACCACAATAAGCCAAGTTAACATGTAATTGAAAAAAAATTTTTCTTTGGATTAAGCACTTTTAAGATCTGCTGTCTTAACAGCTTTCACATATGCAGTATAATATTAACTATAGTCACTATGGTGTACATTATGTCCCATGACATTTATTTTATAACTGGAAGTTTGTACCTTTTGATCCCTTCACCCATTTCACCACTCTCCATCCCCTTACCTCTGGCAACCACCAATTTTCTATGAGTTTGATGTTTTGTTTTTTTAAATTCTGCATATAAGTGAAATCATATAGTGTTTATCTTTCTGACTTATTTCACTTAGCAAAATGCTCTCAAGGTCCATCCATGTTTTATGTCTGAATAATATGCCATTGTCTGTACTACATTTTTTTAATCTGTTTATTCATTGGACACTTGGATTATTTCCCGGTAGTTCTGTTTTTAATTTTTTGAGCAACCTCCGTACTGTTTTCTGTGGTGGCTGCACGAATTTATGTCACCACCAGCAGTGCGCAGGGTTCACTTTTCTGCGAGTCCTTGCCAACAGTTATTATCTCTTAGTCTTTTTGATAGCAGCCATTCTTACAGGTGTGAGGTGCTATCATTGTGGTTTTGATTTGTATTTCTTTGATAATTTGTCATATTAAGCACTTTTCCATGTACTTGTTGGCTGTAAATATGTCATCTTTGGGAAAATGTCTATTCAGACCTCTGTCCATTTTTAAATCAGATTTTTAGTTTTTTGCTATTGAGTTGTATCAATTCTTTATTTATTTTGGATGTGAAACCCCTATTAGATATATGGTTTATAGGTATTTTCTCCATTTTTACAAGCATTTTCATTTTTTGATGATTCCCTTTGCTATGCAGAAACTTTGTGGTTTGATTTAGTCCCAGTTGTTTATTTTTGCCTTTGTTCCACTGTTTTGGAGTCAGATCCAAAAAGTCATCATCAAGGCAAATGTCAAGAGGTCTGCTATTTATGTTTTCTTGTAGGAATTTTATGATTTCAGGTTTTATTATTCAAGTCTTCAATCCATTTTGAGTTAATTTTAGTATATACTGTAAGAATAGTTATATTCTTTTGCATGTAGCTGTCCAACTTTCCCTATATTATTTATAAGAGAGATTATCCTTTCCCTGTTGTATATTCTTGCATCCTTTGTTATATTAATTGACTATATATTATATGCACTTATATATATATATGGATTTATTTCTGGGCACTATTTCTGTTCCATTGACCTATGTGTGTTTTTGTGCTAATACCATACTGCTTTGATTACTATCAGATCAGATCAGTCGCTCAGTCGTGTCCGACTCTGCAACCCCATGAATCGCAGCACACCAGGCCTTCCTGTCCATCACCAACTCCCGGAGTTCACCCAGACTCACGTCCATTGAGTCAGTGATGCCATCTAGCCATCTCATCCTCTGCCGTCCCCTTCTCCTCCTGCCCCCAATCCCTCCCAGTATCAGAGTCTTCCACGGAGTCAACTCTTCGTATGAGGTGGCCAAAGTACTGGAGTTTCAGCTTTAGCATCATTCCTTCCAAAGAAATCCCAGGGCTGATCTCCTTCAGAATGGACTGGTTGGATCTCCTTGCAGTCCAAGGGACTCTCAAGAGTCTTCTCCAACACCACAGTTCAAAAGCATCAATTCTTTGGTGCTCAGCTTTCTTCACAGTCCAACTCTCACATCCATGCATGACCACAGGAAAAACCATAGCCTTGACTAGATGAACCTTTGTTGGCAAAGTAATGTCTCTGCTTTTGAATATGCTATCTAGGTTGGTCATAACTTTCCTTCCAAGGAGTAAGCGTCTTTTAATTTCATGGCTACAGTCACCATTTGTAGTGATTTTGGAGCCCCCCAAAATAAAGTCTGACACTGTTTCCACTGTTTCCCCATCTATCTGTCGTG
>NW_011494816.1:3566032-3570517 GCF_000754665.1 Bison bison bison | reverse complement strand
AGGTTATTGACATTTCTCCTGGCAATCTTGATTCCAGCTTATGCTTCTTCCAGTCCAGCGTTTCTCATGATGTACTCTGCATATAAGTTAAATAAACAGGGCGACAATATACAGCCTTGACGAACTCCTTTTCCTATTTGGAACCAGTCTGTTGTTCCATGTCCAGTTCTAACTGTTGCTTCCTGACCTGCATACAGATTTCTCAAGAGGCATATCAGGTGGTCTGGTATTCCCATCTCTTGAAGAATTTTCCACAGTTTATGTGATCCACACAGTCAAAGGCTTTGGCATAGTCAATAAAGCAGAAATAGATGTTTTTCTGGAACTCTCTTGCTTTTTCGATGATCCAGCGGATGTTGGCAATTTGATCTCTGGTTCCTCTGCCTTTTCTAAAACCAGCTTGAACATCAGGAAGTTCACGGTTCACATATTGCTGAAGCCTACCTTGGAGAATTTTGAGCATTACTTTACTAGCGTGTGAGATGAGTGCAATTGTGGGGTAGTTTGAGCATTCTTTGGCATTGCTTTTCTTTGGGATTGGAATGAAAACTGACCTTTTCCAGTCCTGTGGCCACTGCTGAGTTTTCCAAATTTGCTGGCATATTGAGTGCAGCACTTTCACAGCATCATCTTTCAGGATTTGGAATAGCTCAACTGGAATGCCGTCACCTCCACTAGCTTTGTTCGTAGTGATGCTTTCTAAGGCCCACTTGACTTTACATTCCAGGATGTCTGGATCTAGGTCAGTGATCACACCGTCGTGATTATCTGGGTTGTGAAGATCTTTTTTGTACAGTTCTTCTGTGTATTCTTGCAATTTCCTCTTAATATCTTCTGCTTCTGTTAGGTCCATACCATTTCTGTCCTTTATTGAGCTCATCTTTGCATGAAATGTTCCTTTGGTATCTCTGATTTTCTTGAAGAGATCCCTAGTCTTTCCCATTCTGTTGTTTTCCTCTATTTCTTTGCATTGATCACTGAAGAAGGCTTTCTTATCTCTTCTTGCTATTCTTTGGAACTCTGCATTCAGATGTTTATATCTTTCCTTTTCTCCTTTGCTTTTCGCTTCTCCTCTTTTCACAGCTATTTGTAAGGCCTCCCCAGACAGCCATTTTGCTTTTTTGCCATTTCTTTTCTATGGGAATGGTCTTGATCCCTGTCTCCTGTACAGTGTCACAAACCTCATTCCATAGTTCATCAGGCACTCTATCTATCAGATCTAGGCCCTTAAATTTATTTCTCACTTCCACTGTATAATCATAAGGGATTTGATTACTATAGCTTTGTAATATAATTTGAGTGTGATGCCTCCAGCTTGTTTATTCTTTATCACAATTACTTTGGCTGTTTGGGATCTTTTGAGGTTTCATCCAGATTTTAGGATTGTTTGTTCTATTTCTGTGAAAAATGTTGTTGGAATTTTGGTATTGATTGCTTTGGATCTGTAGAATGCTTTGAGTAGTATGTAAATTTAAACAATATTAATTCTTGTAATCCATGAACACAGAATATCTTTCTGCTTGTTTATGTCTTCCTTAACTTCTTTAACCAGTGTCTCAGAGTTCTCAGTTACAAATTTTTCACCTCCTTGGTTAAACTTATTCCTAGGTATTTTAATCTTTTTGATGCAATTGTGAATGGAATTGTGTTCTTAATTTCTCTTTCTGATAGTTTATTAGTGTATAGAAATGCAACAAATTTTTGTATATTGATTTTGTATTTTTCAACTTTACTGAATTTATTAGTTCTAAGTTTTTTGGTGAAGTCTTTAGGATTTTCTATACTGTATATAATATAATGTCATCTGCAAATAGTGGCAGTTTTACTTTTTCCTTTCCAATTTTGATGCTTTTTATTTCTTTTTATTGCCTGATTGTTCTGGCTAGGCTTTCCAATACTATGTTGAATAAAAGTGGTGAAAGTTAACATCTTTGTCCTGTTCCTGATCTTAGAGGAAAACTCTGTTTTTCACCACTAAGTATGATATTAGCTATGCACTTGTTATGTATGGCCTTTAATTATGTTGAGGTACATTCCCTCTATTCCCACTTATTTGAGATTTTTTATTATGAATAGGTATTGAATTTTGTCAGATGGTTTTCTGCATCTATTGAGATGATCATATGATTTTTATCCTTCATTTTGCTAGCATGGTATATATCACCTTGATTTGCAGGTGTTGAACCATCCTTGCATCCCTGGAATAAATCCCACTTAATTGTAGTGTATGATCCTTTTAATATATCATTGAATTGGTTTGCTGATATTTTGTTGAGGATTTTTGCATCTGTGTTTATCAGGGATGTTTGTCTGTAATTTTCTTTTCTTTTGATGTGTGGTCTGGTTTTGGTATCAGGGTAATTCTGGCCTTGTAAAAGACATTCCCTCCTTTTCTGTTTTTTCAAAGAACTTGAGAAGATTTGGTATTAATTAGTATTATTAATTAATAGGTGTTAATTCTTCTTTAAATATGGCTGACATTGGACTTTGCTGTTGGGAGTATTGTTATTACTGATTTAATCTTCTTACTAGTAATTGCTGCATTTGGATTTTGTATTTCTTCATAATTTAGTCTCATAAAGTTGTATGATTCTAGTAATTCGTTCATTTTTTCCTAGGTTGTTTAATTTGCTGGTGTATAATTGTTTATAGTTGGCTGTTTTGATTCTTTTTATTTTTGTGATACGTTGTTATGTGTCTTCTTTCATTTCTGATTTTATTTATTTGAGTCCACTTTTTTTCTTGGTGAGTCTAGCTTAAAGTTTGTGTTTTCAAAAACCTGGCTTTAGTTTCATTGATATTTTCTATTGTCTTGTAGTGTCTATTTCATTTATTTTCACTCTAATCTTTCTTATTTCCTTCCTTTTACTAACTGTGGGCTATTTCTGTTCTGCTTTTCCTAGTTTCCTAGGAAAGTGTAAAGTTAGGTGGTTTATTTGAGATTTTTCTTAGT
This sequence comes from Bison bison bison, assembly GCF_000754665.1. NCBI lineage: Eukaryota > Metazoa > Chordata > Mammalia > Artiodactyla > Bovidae > Bison > Bison bison. The sequence continues at coordinate 3,567,564 of NW_011494816.1, read as the reverse complement.
TTTAGGTAGGCGTTTATGGTTATAAACTTCCCTCTTTGAAATATTTTTTCTGCATCCCATTAATTTTGGCATATTGTATTTCCATTTTCATTTGTCTTAGGTACTTTTAAAAGATATTTTTAAAGCTCTCTTTTGATCTCCTTGTTGGCCCCTAATTAGACCTTTTTAAAAGATTACTTTAGCTGCTGAGTGAAGGATGGATTGGGGGAAGTGACAAAGGTACAATGAGATGATCATTGAAGAGATTGTTTCTGTAATCCAGATATGGTATAATAGTGGCTTGGACCAAAGTAGTGGTTGTTGACAGAGAAAGTGTATTTTTATCAATTTTAGAACATGACTGAATGTTGATGATGACCATCATAGAGAGGGAGAGATGGAGAATGACTATGTCCTGAGCATCTGGGTAATTGATAATATAGGGAACAGAGAAGAAAAAGCATTGATTATTATGAGAGTAGGTGTGCATATTAAGTTTCAGATGTCTGTGAGACACAAAGACTTAAATAGGCACTTGTATATATAGATTTAGAACCCAGAAAAGAAGTCTGAAGTAGATAAAAGGGAATTAGGACTTGTTAACAGATAGTGTCTGAGGCAATTGTAGTAGAATTCTCTTAGAAAAGAAATACAAATCAGAAAGAAGAGGGCTAAGTATAGAACTTTGTGGAATTTCAGCATTTTGTTGTTATTTAGTTGCTAAGTCATGTCTGACTCATTTATGGCCCCATGGACTGTAGCTTGCCAGGCTCTTCTATCCTTGGGATTTTCCAGTCAAGAATACTGGAATGGGTTACTATTTCCTTCTCCATGGGATCTTCCTAACCCAAAGATCGAACCTGCCTCTCCTGCATTGGCAGGCAGATTCTTTACCACTGAGACACCAGGGAAAGCCCCATTTCAAGATTTAAGATTGAGTAAGGTGAAGGTGGCAAGAATACATGGAAAAACTGTACAAAAAAGATCTTCACGACCAGGATAATCACGATGATATGATCACTGACCTAGAGCCAGACATCCTGGAATGTGAAGTCAAGTGGGCCTTAGAAAGCATCACTATGAACAAAGCTAGTGGAGGTGATGGCATTCCAGTTGAACTATTCCAAATCCTGAAAGGTGATGCTGTGAAAGTGCTGCACTCAATATGCCAGCACATTTGGAAAACTCAGCAGTGGCCACAGGACTAGAAAAGGTCGGTTTTCATTCCAATCCCAAGGAAAGGCAATTCCAAAGAATGCTCAAACTACCGCACAATTGCACTCATCTCACACGCTAGTTAAGTAATGCTCAAAATTCTCCAAGGTAGGCTTCAGCAATATGTGAACCGTGAACTTCCTGATGTTCAAGCTGGTTTTAGAAAAGGCAGAGGAACCAGAGATCAAATTGCCAACATCCGCTGGATCATCGAAAAAGCAAGAGAGTTCCAGAAAAACATCTATTTCTGCTTTATTGACTATGCCAAAGCCTTTGACTGTGTGGATCACATAAACTGTGGAAAATTCTTCAAGAGATGGGAATACCAGACCACCTGA
>NW_011494816.1:3565516-3565932 GCF_000754665.1 Bison bison bison | reverse complement strand
CAGGTCAAGAAACAACAGTTAGAACTGGACATGGAACAACAGACTGGTTCCAAATAGGAAAAGGAGTTTGTCAAGGCTGTATACTGTCACCCTGCTTATTTAACTTATATGCAGAGTACATCATGAGAAACGCTGGACTGGAAGAAGCATAAGCTGGAATCAAGATTGCCGGGAGAAATATCAATAACCTCACATACGCACATGACACCACCCTTATGGCAGAAAGTAAAGAGTAACTCAAAAGCCTCTTGATGAGAGTGAAAGTGGAGAGTGAAGAAGTTGGCTTAAAGCTCAACATTCAGAAAATGAAGTTCATTGCGTCTCGTCCCATCACTTCATGGGAAATAGATGGGGAAACAGTGGAAACAGTGTCAGACTTTATTTTTGGGGGCTCCAAAATCACTGCAGATGGTGAC
>NW_011494816.1:3543502-3565416 GCF_000754665.1 Bison bison bison | reverse complement strand
ATGGGAAACAGGATGGGGAAACAGTGGAAACAGTGTCAGACTTTATTTTTGGGGGCTCCAAAATCACTGCAGATGGTGACTGCAATGAAATTAAAAGACGCTTACTCCTTGGAAGGAAAGTTATGACCAACCTAGACAGCATAGTCAAAAGCAGAGACATTACTTTGCCAACAAAGGTCCTTCTAGTCAAGGCTATGGTTTTTCTTATGGTCATGTATGGATATGAGAGTTGGACTGTGAAGAAAGGTGAGCGCCAAAGAATTGATGCTTTTGAACCGTGGTGCTGGAGAAGACTCTTGAGAGTCCCTTGGACTGCAAGGAGATCCAACCAGTCCATTTGAAAGGAGACCAGTCCTGGGTGTTCATTGGAAGGACTGATGCTGAGGTTTAAACTCCAATACTTTGGCCACCTCATGCGAAGAGCTGAGTCATTGGAAAAGACCCTGGTGCTGGGAGGGACTGGGGACAGGAGGAGAAAGGGACGACAGAGGGTGAGATGGCTGGATGGCATCACCGATTCAATGGTCATGAGTCTGGGTGAACTCCGGGAGTTGGTGATGGACAGGGAGGCCTGGCGTGCTGCAGTTCATGGGGTTGCAAAGAGTCAGACAGTACTGAGTGACTGACCTGAACTGAACTGAAGAGGGAAAAAGAAGCTGGAAAAGAGTGAGGCATGCATGCCCGGTGAAGGGGAGACGTTGAAAGTAGACAAATCTTTGAGAAAATAGCTCTCTTGGGACTTCCCTTGCAGTCCAATGGTTAAGATTCTGTGCTCCCAATGCAGGGGACATGGGTTTGATCCCTGGTCAGGGAACTAAGATCCTGTATGCCACATGGCAAGACCAAAAAAAAATGATAAAAGGAAAATAGTCCTTTTGAATGTGAAGGGTTAACTATTTGAAATTCGAGGTATAGTGAAATATCTAAATGGAGAAGGATTGTATGTTGGGTAGATGAAGCAACTGTGGCCCTGGAATTCGAGTGAGAGGTGTGGGTTAGAGAAATCGGAGAGTCATTCACATGGGGATGGCAGTTGAAGGCTTTAGAAGAAAAGGGGGTCAAAGATAAAACTGGGAGGTCATCTGTAGTTAGAGATTTTCTTTGGATTGTTATTAAATAATGTTGTAGTGTTTCTAGTACAAGTAATTTGAGCATGGGTTTGTTTTTTCCAACTCAGTTATCCAAAGCTTTGGCTGATACAATTAGATTTTGCTCTTCTTAAATTTGACATTGTTAAAAGTAAGATACAGTGCTCTAAATTGCTCCCCTTCAAGGTTGTCAAGACAGGTACAGCATAGGATCTCATTTTACTACAGTTGTTAGGGTAAAAATTTTATGAACCTACCTGTTTGGCTAGGTTTTTAATAGTTGGTAGTTTGTACATAAAATATATAACTTGTTGTGACTAGATTAATGGTGAGTCATAACCATTTTTTACACAAACTTTTGTTATTACTTTTGGTACATACAATTTGTGCTGTACAAATTATATCTCCCTGTCAATCTTCTGCCTGAAGTGATCTAAAAAAATAAGACCCTTCCCCAGTGAATTTATCTCTTATTATCTACTGTACCTCATAGAATTTCTAAGCTAGTGTCTGATCTTTGAAATATTAAGTATGTGATTAAGGTTGAAACTCTGATTTTTTAAAGAATTTTTTCTTTTGATGTGGACCATTTAAAAAAGTCTTTTTTGAATTTGTTACAACTTTGCTTCTGTTTTATGTTTTGACTGTGAGGCATGTGGGGTTTTAGCTCCCTGGCCAGGGATCAGTCTGTACCCCTTGGATTGGGAGGTGAAGTCTTAACCACTGGGAAGTTTCAAAACTCTGATTTTTATGTCACTTGTCTCAGTTTATATCATTCTGTGCAGATGTATTTGTTAAGATATTTGTTGTAAGTTAAAGCAACCAATTAAAGCTTACTTAAGGAAAAGGAGAATTTTATAAGGGTACTAGCATTATCTCACAGAAAGGCAGGGATTGCAGTTGTCTCTTAGGAATAGCACAGGACAGTCTGTAATTCGTTAGTTTAGTCCAAGAGCCCACACCAGATTAATAAACTGGTTAAATTGATTAGTTTTCCCAGAATATGGCTTTTTATCTTGCAATAAAAATTTATGTGTGTGTATGGAATGAGAGGAAGGCAATCCTAGAGTTCTGTTGACAAAGATAATATAATAGATACCTACTACCTATTTAAAAATTAAAGATATGGACTTGAACTACTGTAGTGTTCATTAGTGCTTCCAGTCATGGACCATCTGTTCGCTACTTAAAGGATGTTGTATATCTGAATAATATACTCTATATACACAAATTTGTTTTTATGTCTTGAGTCTTATTACTCTAGACTTGAGAATTATGCATGTTACTTGTTTCAGTGCCAGTCTCAGATCAGTTTTTGTTCTAGAGGTTTCAGTGGGTGTATATATTTGATACATCTGTTACCATGTTTTCCAATATTTGTTCAACTCTGCTTTTTTTTCTTTCCCCAGTGTGTACTAGATGAAAGCAACTACCTGGTCCTAATAGCTCTTGACCGAGAATTCAATGTTTGTGAAAGATGCCAGGTTGATAACCTGGAAATTGAAACCCTGTGTGAATTTGATATAGCAATAACGTCAACTTCCCACATCTTCCTCTCGTAATGTACTTTGGTCTTGATCTTGCTGGAATAAAGCTCTTCTCAAAGATTATCTCATTCCTTTTTCTGCCACTGTGAGTGACATTGTTTGTATTTAAAGCATGTTTTTATAGGATCAGATATACTTAGCCTCTTAGTCGAATAGTCAAGTTACTTTTTGTTCCTGTGTTTCTTTTCATTGTTCAAACTTGAATCGATCACGTAAGACCAGTGGCACTGATGGATTACTAATTGTATAAACAGACTAGTCCACTGTTGGCGTTATGGTTCAGATCACATTCTGGTTTTCTGTTGTACTTCTTTCACACAGATTGCATTTTGATGATGAATAGTAATAGCAACCACTCATTGAACACAACATATGAGACCTAAGGAAGGCACTTTATATATAAATACTTTCTTCATTATTAAAACTGCCCTGGCAAGGTTAGTGTTCATACAAAATAAAAGAAACTAAGACTCAGAAAGTTTAGGTAACTTGCTCTAAGCAACAACAAAGATGCTGCTGCTGCTGCTAAATCACTTCAGTCGTGTCCGACTCTGTGTGACCCCATAGACGGCAGCCTACCAGGCTCCTCTGTCCCTGGGATTCTCCAGGGAAGAATACTGGAGTGGGTTGCCATTTCCTTCTCCAGTGCATGCATACATGCATGCTAAGTCACTTCAGTCGTGTCTACTCTATGCAACCCCATGAACAGCAGCCCACCAGGCTCCTCCATTCACAGGATTCTCCAGGCAAGAATACTGGAGTGGGTTGCCATTTCCTTCTCCTTGTTAGATGCTAGAGCATGAATTCAGACTTGAATTTGCCAGAGTCTTGTGCTAGTGTTCTTTCACCAAACTCCACTGATGCTCATAAAAATGTTCATTTGATTAAACATCAGAAAAGCAAGTCTATTGCTTATTGGTAATCATTGATTTGAAATTCCAGTCCCAGTTTTCTAGATATTCCATTGCTGTATTTATGGATACCCTTGAATCACACCTTTTTCTTTTTTCTTTAAAGGTGAGTCATCAAACTAATAGAAGCTGCTTGAAGTTGTGACTAGGATAGAAAGCCCTGATAAAACATAGTTTAAGTTTGAACTTCATTATGCAAACTAATAATTTTATGTTGGCGTTAGTGAACTTTAAAATGGTAATTACATTAGAGCCTTATCAGTCTTAGCACAACTCTTGGGATCCTTTGTGGGTGGAAGTACTTTAAAAGTTTGCTTTTTGGTTATTTTACTTTGGATCACTAGTAAGTTAGTGAGCACTTATTCTGTGCCAAACACTGTCTCACACACACACACACGTGGAATATAGTGGTCAATGAGTCAGAAGCAGTCACTTTTCTGGAAAACCTCTGTAGCCTGGAAAGAGGAGTTAACAGTTACGAGATTGGATTGGATTGAAGAGTGTCAAATTACTAACCTACTATTGTTTATATAAGTGGTGTTCATATATAAGTGTTCATATAAGTGGTGTGATAGAGGAAATGAAGATATATGGAAAGAAGGAGCTCTTGTCCTAGACCTAGATCAGAAGGGCTTCATGGAAGATAGGATGTTTAGGGTAGGAAAACGAGGATAAGCAAGAATTAGTTGAGTAATAATGGTGGGTGCAGAGTATTCCAGGCCTAAATAATAATATGTGAAGATCCGTTTTTTTCCTCAATAGTTTTGAGATATAATTCACATATCATAAAATTCTCTCTTTTAAAGTTCACATTCGGTGGTTTTCAGTTATATTCACAGAGTTTTCCAACCACCACCTAATTCCAGAACATTTTCATCACCCCCAAAGAAACACCATACCCATTAACATTCACTCCCTATTCCCTCTTCTCCCTGGCCCCTGGCAACTACTAATCTACTTTCTGTCTCTAAAGAGTTGCCTGTTCTTGACATTTCGTATAAATAGAACCATACAGTATGTGGTCTTTTGTGACTGGTTTCACTTAGCATAAGGTTTTCAAGGTTCATCCATATTGTAGCATGTATCAGTATGAAGGCCTGTTTTGAGAAATGGAGATGAGCAGTATCTAGAATCTAAAGTTCAATTGATCAGGATGTATAGCACAAGGATTTGAAACTACAGAGAATGTTTCATACTAGAGAGGTAAGCAGAAACCAAATCAACAAAGGTGTGTTACAGAGGTATGGGCTTTATCCTCAGGGCAACAGGATACCATTGAATGCTGTTAAGTATGAAAATAATACCATCAAATTGTGTTTTTTATTTGTGTAGAGGATAGGCTAGATGGATGCAAAATGGGGGCCAGGGAGATAGATTTCTTGCAGAAATCTGAGCAACAGAAAGATGTTGATGGTGTGGGATACGGCCTGGGAATGGAGAGCAGTGGATAGATATGAGAGGTTTAAAAGGCAGGATTGGCAAGAGGGAGAAGGAGAGGTGGAATTAGAATGGCACTGAAGTTTTAGGGTTGGTGGGCCAGGTGGATTATGATGCATAGATTAATTAAGGAACTGGCTAGGTAGATGAATTCCCAGGGTGCTAATCTATAAGGAGTACTAAAGTAACACTGGAAAGTTAAAGAGATGAAAAAATGCATTTACGAGAACTCTTGTAGAGGAAAACTTTGGTAAGCTTCTAGAGAAGGAGATAAGACCCCCTTCTCTCACCTACCTTCTTGTTTGAGTAATGAATATGTTTTCTAAACTACTCTGAGAAGCCCAAAGGCTTTTTTATTGAGTGGCATATGTAAATTTGGAAGTAGAGCTAAAAATAAGCCAGTACTGGAGAGGCTGCCATCAGGGATCTTTTTTTTTGCCTGTTCTTCTTATGGTTCTTACCCTTTTTTCGTGGAATTTTCATATGAGATTGGATTGAAGAGTGTCAAATTACTAACTTACTATTGTTTATATCTATTGGTATATAATAATTTGCACAAAAACATAATGTCTCACCACAATAATATAATTCTCTCTTGTGATTCTAGGGATTGATTGAACTAGCTAAGTGGTTCTCTTTTAAGGGTCTTCATGAAAGTGTAGCCAGACAGTGTCTGGGGCTAGGGTCATCTTGAGGTTTGCTCACTCACATTTGGGAAGGTTCATGGGCCAAATCACCTACAAGTAGCCTTTCCCTGTGGTCTCTCTGGCAGGATAATTGGATTCAAAGACTGAGTGTCCCAAGAACAGGCAGGAACTCTATTACTTTTTTTTTTTTTTCCCCCAGTTCTGATTTATTTAAAGGAATAGCAGTTTTTAAAACTTTTTGGAGTATAGCCAGTTAACAACGTTGTAACAGTTTTAGGTGGAGAGCAAAGGGACTCAGCCATATCTATTATATATATATATATTTTTTTTTCTCAATGCACTCCTGCGTGGAGCACTGGTGCAGGCGCAGCTCCTCCTCCAGCCTCTGCAGGGAGGAGGCGGCGCCTGGTGTTACCGGAGCTCCTCACCGGCCCCATTTCCATGTCTATTATATTTTATGACCTACGTTTAGAAGTTGTCTCCCTCCTGTTTTACTCTGTTATTTGAAGTAGTCATAAAGCTTTGCCTATGTTTAGAGGAAGGGGATATAGATTTTACTGTTCTTGAAAGAAGATTATGTGGGATGGAATGGCTACTGCAGCAGCCATCTTGGTAATTTTTGTTTTTTGAGCTGTACTGTGGGACTTGTAGGATCTTAGTTCCTGATCCGGGGATTGAACCGGGCCCTCAGTAGTGAAAGCGTGGAATTCTAACACTGGACTGCCAGGGAATTCCCCATCTTTGGAAATATAATATGTCATACCTATGATGTGGACCTAACAGAAGCAGAAAATATTAAGAAAAGGTGACAAGAATACACAGAAGAACTATACAAAAAAGATATAATGACCTGGATAACCATAATGGTGTGATCACTCACCTAGAGCCAGACATCCTGGAATGTGAAGTCAGTGGGTGGGCCTTAGGAAACTTCACTATGAACATAGCTAGTGGAGGTGATGGAATTCCAGCTGAGCTATGTCAAACCCTAAAAGATGATGCTGTGAAAGTGCTGCATCCAATATGTCAGCAAATTTGGAAAACTCAGCAGTGGCCACAGACTGGAAAAGGCCAGTTTTCACTCCAATCCCAAAGAAGGGGAATGCGAAAGAATGTTCAAACTACTGTACAATTGCACTCATTTCACATGCTAGCAAAGTAATGCTCAAAATCCTTCAAGCTAGGCTTCAGCAGTACGTGAACTGAGAATTTCCAGATGTTCAAGCTGGATTTAGAAAAGGCAGACGAACCAGAGATCAAATTGCCAACATGCGTTGGATCATAGAAAAAGCAAGAGAATTCAAAAAAAGTACCTACTTCAGCTTTATTGACTATGCCAAAGCCTTTGACTGTGTGGATCACAATAAACTGTGGACAATTCTTAAAGAGGTGGGAATACCAGACCAATTTATCTGCCTCCAGAGAAACCTGTATGCAGGTGAAGAAGCATCAGTTAGAACTGGACAGGGCACAACAGACTGGTTCAAAACTGGGAAAGGAGTACATCGGGGCTGTATATTGTCACCCTGCTTCCCTGGTGGCTCAGACAGTAAAGTGTCTGTCTACAATGCGGGAGACCTGGGTTCAATCCCTGATTTGGGAGGATTCTCTGGAGAAGGAAATGGCAATCCACTCCAGTACTATTGCCTGGAAAATCCCATGGACAGAGGAGCCTGGTAGGCTACAGTCTATGGAGTCGCAAAGAGTCAGACAAGACTGAGCGAGTTCACTTTCACCGACTTCACTTTCGTTTAACTTATATGCAGATTATATCATGTGAAATGCTGGGCTGGATGAAGCACATGCTGAAATCAAGATTGTGGGGAGAAATATCAATAACCTCAGATATGCAGATGACACCCCCCTTATGGCAGAAAGCAAAGAGGAATTAAAGAGTCTCTTGATGAAGGTGGAAGAGGAGACTGAAAAAACTGGCTTAAAACTCAACATTCAAAAACCTAAGATCAGGACATTCAGTCCCTTCATGGCAAATAGATGGGAAACAATAGAAACAGTGAATGACTTTGTTTTCTTGGGCTCCAAAATCACTGTGGACAGTGACTGCAGCCATGAAATTAAAAGACGCTTACTCCTTGGAAGAAAAGCAAAGACAAACCTAGACAGCATATTAAAAAGCAGAGGCATCACTTTGCCTACAAAGGTCCATATAGTCAAAGCTATGGTTTTTCCAGTAGTCATGTATGGAAGAGCTGGACAGTATAAAAGGCTGAACGCCAAAGAAATGATGCCTTTGAACTGTGGTGCCGGAGAAGACACTTGAGAGTCCCTTGGACAGCACGGAGATCAAACTAGCCAGTTCGCTCAGTCGTGTCCAACTCTTTGTGATCCCATGGACCATACAGTCCATGGAATTCTCCAGGCCAGAATACTGGAGTGGGTAGACTTTCCCTTCTCCAGGGGAATCTTCCCAACCCAGGGATCGAACCCAGGTCTCTCACATTGCAGGCACATTCTTTACCAGCTGAGCCACAAGGGAAGCCCCCTAAAGGAGATGAAACCTGAATATTCATTGGAAGGACTAATGCTGAAGCTGAAGCTCCAATACTTTGGCCACCTGATGTGAAGAGCCCATTCATTGGAAAAGACCCTAACGCTGGAAAAGATTGAAGGCAGGAAGAGAAGGGGAAGACAGAGGATAAGATGGTTGGATGCCATCACTGATTCAATGGATAGGAGTTTGAGCAAACTCTGGGACATAGTGAAGGACAGGGAAGCCTGGCATGCAGCAGTTCATGGGGTCACGGGGTTGGACACAACTGAGCAACTGAACACCACCACCACCTACCTTGAGATCCCTGCCCAGACTGAGATAGGAAAACAAGAATGAGGACTTTGGGATGGTAAACGTAATTTTGTATATATTGAGTTAGACTGTTTGTCAGACTTCTTGGTGGAAGTACTATTAAGAAGTTTGGATGTTAAGCAGATACTGAATTTGTTCTGAGGCGAATAGTATTAACCAGAGACAAGACAGGAAACAATATTTAACTGAGAATATCTTCTAATTTATTCTTTTTCTTTTTTTAAATGTGCAGCCAGGATTTTGGAAATTATTACCTTAATCTCGTATGTTGTAAACAATCCCACATCATAGTGTCCTGTAAGTTGCTTGTATTTTATATTTTAAACATCATTTTTATTCTTGTCATTTTTCCTTATAGGTTTTTTTTTTTAATCTTGGTTTCTTAATTTTAGATGATTCTTCTTTCACTTCCCCTGTATTATAATTAAAATTTTAATCACCTGTTGTACATCCCAGGGAGATAATCTTTTAAAATACTTGTCTTTCCTGCTTCCTTCCTTTTTCAGTTTTCATATTTGAAAGTAAGAATTGAAGTACTTTGGTTTTTATTCATTGAAATTCATGGATGCTCCATTCTCTTCCCTTTTATGAATAAATAGTACATATTCATCCTAAGAAAAATTTGGGCTATAGATAAGTTTGAAGAAAATGTTAATCACCCAAACACTATTGAGACTATTATATTTTAGTGTATATAGTTTTAAAGGCTTTTATGTTTTTCCCCAAATGTGGAGTCTTACCATTTGTACCATTTTGTAAATTGATACTTCCATTTGACATTTAGATTTTTCTTACTATACACCGTGTTAAAACATCAATCTCACAGTTAACGTGTTTTACATCCTTTCTATTTTTTTCCGTAAGATAAATGTCAAAGGGCCTATGTTTGTATACTAACAATAACATTTCCCAATTATTTAAATCCTTGACACTTTTTCTCTCTCCTACTAGAAAATTTTTTTTGTTTGTTTGTTTCTTGCTTGTATTTGCTTACTGGCCCTCTCTCTTTGAACACACACATATTCATAAATATTTATTTCTTAGGAAGAAATCTTCATCATGAAGTTGATTGCTTAAGTATGAACATTATTAGTTTCATTTGATTTACTTCTTCATGAGACATTTATTGAACACTATGGGCTTCTCAAGTCGCTCAGTGGTAAAGAATCTGCCTGCTAGTACAAGAGATGCAGGTTCGATCCCTGGGTCTGGAAGATGTCCTGGAGAAGGAAATGGCAACCCACTCCAGTATTCTTGCCTGGGAAATCTCATGAACAGAGGTGGGCTGCTGTCCCTGAGGTCACAAAGAGCCAGACAGGACTGAGCAACAGAGCATGCATGCATGCATATGTGTCATGCCCTGGCTTAAAGAGAATGAAGACATAGTTGTTTTCTCAGTGAATTCACAGTCCAATGGGGGAAGACAGACAGGATTACTCACAATGTAAATTAATTTGGTCTGTGCTGCCATTAGTAAAGAGATGAATGAAAAGAACATAGGGTAACTCTTCTAAAACAGGTTGTAGAGAATGGAGGAAGGCTTCCCAGGTTGAGCTGAAGTGAACCGAACCTTGGTAATGCAAGTTAGGCAAATCAAAAGTAGTTCAACATAGGTATAGAACATGCAATGATAGAGAAGCTTGGTAGAGCGTCTCACAAGAAATGTTGGTAGTTTGGTATGATTGGAGCTTTGGAAAGTAGTGAAAGACCAAGTTCTGAAGGGATCTGTATACCATGCTGAAAAACTACACTTCATTCTTGGGGGAAAGGAGGAAGAGGATCCATTCAGTTAGCTAGGAAAGTACAATCAATCAGGCTAGTATATATGGTAGCAAATGAAGACCCATCATTGTGACATCCAGAGATATGTCCATTAAATAGGTGAGGTGGAGAGCTATTTAAATATTTTTAAGCAGAAAAATAACATGACCTGATTTTCTTTTAAAAAGTTACTTTGGTAAGACTATGAGAGGATATATTTTTTAGACAAAAGGAGACATTAGTTTGGAAACTATACTGAACCAATCTGGATGAGAACTAATGAGGGCCTAAACTAAGGCAGTTGTAGAAATAGAAGGAGGGGATACAGTTAGGAGCCACTGATTTGGAATCCTTGCCATGCTATACTTAATTAATTATGCTATGTATTTTTAATACCTACTTTATGACAAGCACTGTGCTGAAGTATTGGTATAAAGAGATGAATAAAAAGGGCTTCCTTTCTTGAGTGGCTTCCTTTCTTGAGTGGCTTATTGTTCAGTGGGGTGTAACAGGTTTATAAAGAGAGAAATTACTGTGTAATGTGAAAAGTGTTATTGATATAAATGTATTTTGAGAATGTAGAGAATTAAGTGACTGTTAATGTCACATTGGGAGGTGACATTGAACAGAATATTGAAGGATACTTTTTTTATCCAGAATAAAAAAGATACTTTTTTCTGTGTATATTAAACTGTATTTAAGGCACTTTATACTGTATTTTGGCGAAGGCAATGGCACCCCACTCCAGTACTCTTGCCTGGAAAATCCCATGAATGGAGGAGCCTGGTAGGCTGTAGTCCATGGGGTCGCTAAGAGTCGGACATGACTGAGCGACTTCCCTTTCACTTTTCACTTTCATGCATTGGAGAAGGAAATGGCAACTCACTCCAGTGTTCTTGCCTGGAGAATCCCAGGGACAGGGGAGCCTGGTGGGCTTCCATCTATGGGGTTGCACGGAGTCGGACATGACTGAAGCGACTTAGCAGCAGCAGCAGCATACTGTATTTTATAGTGTATGTCTGTGCATTTACTGAATTTCTTTTGTTCCTTCCAAAAAGCCGTTCTGTGATGCCATAAGTCAGTGCACTAATATTTGCATTATAGGGGTCCTAGAAGGAGAACAGAGAGAGAAAGGGCCTGAAAGATAGTAGCTGAAAACTTCCCAAACTTGGGAAAGAAAACAGTCACATAAGTATATATAGAATCTCATATTCGGTGAATCCAAAGAGGAACACACCAAGACATATTGTATTAAAATGACAAAAAATAAAGAGAGAATATTAAAAGCAGCAAGGGAAAAGCAAAAAGTAACATACAAGGAAACTCCTAATAAGGCTATCAGTTTCAGCAGAAACTGTAGGCTAGAAGGGAGTGACAGGATATATTCAAAGTGATGAAAGGGAAAAGCTTAAAATCAATAATAATACCTTACCGGCAGAGATCAAAAGCTTTATGGACAAGAAAAAGTTAAAAGAGTTCAGCACCACCAAACCAGCTTTGCAACAAATGTTAAAACAACTTCTCTAGGCAAAAAAGAAAAGGCCACAACTAGAAACAAGAGAGTTATGAAATGAAAAGACTCAAAAAAAAAAAAGAAAAGAAAAGACTCACCGTCAAAGGCAGACATACAGTAAAAATAGTGTATCATCCACACACGAAACTAGTAGGGAGGTTAAACGACAAATGTGGTAAAATCATCTGTATCCACAATAAGCCGTTGTGGATATCAAATACAGTAATTGTGAAGGGAAGAGAATACAAATGCATGGTATTTTTTTTCCCACAATAATAAAGATGTTTATCAGTTTTCACAGTCAATAACCAGACAAGAAATAGAAGATAATTACAGTTGCAAGCCATAATGGGAACATGATTAACCTAACAGTATAAAATAATTACATACAATTTGGGAGGAGGGTCAAGCAGTGTGATGTGATAAGTAGAAGTGCATACATGCACATGTTTTCATCTGCCCAGCCAGTCTGTGTCTTTAGGTTGGTGCATTTAATCCATTTACATTTAAGCTAATTGATATGTATAATCAAATAAGCAACCTAACCATACATCTAAAGAAACTATAGAAAGAACAAACAAAACCAAAGTTAGTAAAGGGAAAGAAAATAAAGTTCAGAGCAGAAGTAAATGAAATAGAAATGAAGAAAACAGAAAAGATCAAGGAAAGTAAAAGTTGGTTCTTTGAAAAGATAAACAAAATTGATAAAGCTTTAGCTAGACTTCATCAAGAAAAAAAGGGAAAGAGCTCAAATCAATAAAATTAGAAATTAAAAAGGAGAAGCCACAGCAGACACACAAAAAAATACAAAGGATCATAAGAGACTATTATAAGTATCTATATGCCAATAAAATGGGCAACCTGAAAGAAATGGACAAATTCGTAGGAAGATACCATCTCCCAATACTGAACCAAAAAGAACTAGAAAATATGAACAGACTAGTCACAAGTCCTGAAATTGAAACTGTGATGTAAAAACTCCCAACAAACGAAAGTACAGGACAAGATGGCTTCACAGATGAATTCTATCAAACATTTAGAGAAAAGCTAATACCTGTCCTTCTGAAATTGTTCCAGAAAATTGCAGAGGAACGAACACTTGCAAACTCATTCTATAAGGCCACCATCACCCTAGTACCAAAACCAGACAAGGATATCATAAAAAAGGAAAATTACAGACCAATACCACTATGGTGAACATAACTGCAAAAATCCTCAACAAAATACTGGCAAACTAAAATCCAATAATGCATTAGAATGATAATATACCATGGTCAAGTGGGATTTATCCCAATGACATAGGGATTTTTCCATATTTGCAGATCAGTCAGTGTAATACACCACATTAAACTGAAGAGTAAAAAGCTTATGCTCATCTCAATAGATGCAGAAAAAGCTTCAGATGAAATCCAGCATTCATTTATGTTAAAAAAAAAAAAACAGCTCTCCAAAAACAGGCATTGAGGAACATATCTCAACATGAATCAGGCCATATCTGACAAATCCACAGTTAACATTATACTTAATGGTAAAAAGCTGAAACCATTTCCTCTAAGATCAGGAACATTTGAAACTGAGGATGCCCAGTCTCACCATTCTTATCCAACATAGTTTGAAGTCCTACCCATAGCAGTCAGAAGAAAAAGAAAAGGAATAGAAAGTGGAAAGGAAGAAGTGAAACTGTCACTGTTTTCAAGTGACATAATACTATACACAGAATATCCTAAAAAACACCACCAGAAAATTACTAGAGTTTATCAACGAATTCAGTAAAGTTGTAAGATATAAAATTAATACATAGAAATCTGTTGCATTTCTATACACTAACAACGAAATAGCAGAAAGAAAAATTCAGGAAATGATCCCATACCCACTCCAGTATTCTTGGGCTTCCCTTGTAACTCAGTTGGTAAAGAGTCTGCCTGCAATGTGGGAGACCTGGGTTCAATCCTTGGGTTGGGGAGATCCCCTGGAGAAGGAAAACACTACCCACTCAAGTATTCTGGCCTGGAGAATTCCATGGACTGTATAGTCCATGGGCTTGCAAAGAGTCAGACATGACTGAGCGACTTTCACTTTCAGCATTGTATCAAAGAGAATAAAATACCTAGGTATAAACCTCCTTGAGGAGGCAGAAGACCTGCACTTGGAAAACTGTGAGATATTGGTGAAAGAAATTGAAGACAACATAAAGAGATGGAAACATATATTGTATTCTGGAATTGGAATGACTGATATTGTTAAAATGATCATACCACCCAAGGCAATCTATAGTTACAATGCAATCCGTATCAAAATACTGATGGTGTTTTTCACAAAACTAAAACAAATAATTTTAAAAATTGTATGAAAACACAAAAGAACCTAACTAGCCAAAACAATCTTGAGAAAGACGAATGGAGCCAGTGGAATCAGTCTCCCTGACTTCAGACTATACTACAAAGCTATGGTAACCAAAACAATAGGAACTGGCACAAAAACAGACTTATAGATCAATGAAACAAGATGGAAAGCCCAGAAATAAACCCATGCACATATGGTCAAAGGAGGCGAGAATATACAGTGGAGAAGACAGTCTCTTCAGTAAATGATGCTGGGAATATTGGACAGCTACATGTAGAAGAATGAAATTAGAACATTCTTTAATATCATATACAAAAATAAACTTAAAATAGATTAATGACTTAAATGCAAGGCTGGATGTTATTAAATTTCTAGAGGAAAGCATAGGCAGAACATTCTTTGACATAAATTGCAACAATATTTTTTTGGATTCATCTCCTAAAGTAAAGGAAACAAAAGTAAGTAAATAGGATCTAATTAAGATTAAAAGCTTTTGCACAGCAAGGGAAACCATCAACAAAATGAAAAGACAACCTACTGAATGGGCGAAAGTATAATCAGCTCATAAAATTTAACATCATAAAAGCAACCTGTTTTAAAAATGGGCAGAAGAATTAAATAGCCAAAGTGGAAATACAGATGGCCAACAGGCACATGAAAAGATGCTCAACATCATTAATCATCAGGAAATGCAAATAAAAACCATAATGTGATATCAGGACACATTCTGAGTATGCGTGTCTTTTTACTGTGATGCAAGTCCAATGATATTATGTAACTCTCAAAAATCATAGGTTTGTCAGAATGACTGTTATTGAAAAGACACAAATAATATGTGTTGGGGAGGGTGTGGAGGAGAAGGAACCCTTCTACACTGTTGGTGGGAATGTTAATTGGTACAGCCACTGTGAAAACAGTATGGAGTTTTCTCAAAGAACTAAAGATAGAATTTCCATATGACTCAGCAGTTCCACTCTTAAGTTATATATATGAAAAAGACAAAAACACTATTTCAAAAAGATACATGCATCTCAATGTTCATAGCAGTGTTATTTATAATTACCAAGATGTAAAACAACCTAAGTGTACATCAGTAGATAAATGCATAAAGAACATGTGGTATAGATGTATATTGGAATACTGCTGCTGCTAAGTCACTTCAGTCGTGTGCGACCCCATGGACTGCAACCTACCAGGCTCCTCCGTCCATGGGATTTTCCAGGCAAGAGTACTGGAGTGGGGTGCCATTGCCTTCTCAGCCATAAAAGAGAATGAAATATTGCCATTTACAGCAACAAGGATGGACTTGGAGGATGTTATGCTAAATGAAATAAGTTGGAGAAAGATACTATAGGTTACCACTTATATGTAGAATCTAAGAAATATAGCAAATTAGCAAATATAACAAAAAAAGAAGCACAGAATAAACTTGTGGTTCCCAGGAGGAGAGAGATGGGGCAATGTAGAGGTCACGAAGTGGAAGGTATTAATACATACTATTGAGTGTAAGATAGGCTCAAGGATGTATTGTACACAACATGGAGAATATAGCTGATATTTTGTAATAACTATAAATGGAAAGTAGGCTTTTAAAATTATCTAAAATAATAAATGTAAAAATAAGCTATAAAAAAGAGAAAAAGTAAAGAAAGGATTTAAAACAAAGACTATAAATTACCTGCAGAGGGAGCTGTGATCAGAAGCAAGTGAGTACCACCATAGACGTGGAGGCTTTAGGGATCTCTAAAGGCTTAGGTGAGGTGTGGTGTTGAAAACAGGATTGGTTGGAAGTCTGTGCTACGAGTGGTTAATTTTGCAGGTATTCCACCTTATCGTTTGTAGTCAAGTAACTTTCCTTCTTGTCCTGCAGGAGACTAGAGGTTTATCTTCTGGTAGAATTGAATTGTCAAAGCTTTCAACTGAAGGATGTGGGGCATATCAGAAAGGTGAAGATGAGATATAGGGTTGAAAGTAGACTAACTAAGGAAAATGTAGTGTGAAGTTATAAATGTGAAGTTGAGAGGTGTCACCATCTCATGTGGGTTTTCCTTTAGCCTTGTTTAAACTGCTTAGGAGAATGTATAGAGTAGGTAGATGGTTGAATTTAACCAGGCTTGAGATTTTGCCAGCTGAGGCTAGAAGATCAGAGGGATCGGGAAGGAAAACCTATGATATTTAAGACAGTTACATCATATTATTGGACTTGCCTCACACGTTAAAATAGACACACATACTCAGAATTTGACTTTGAATTTAGGTATATATATATATATATATTTTTTTTAATTTTAGCTAGTTATTAAAATTATTACTTTGGCCTCATTCTCATTTTGACTTTGGAACTTCTATCCTATACAGCCCTTACATACTTCTGGTATGATTTTATCCCTTATTTGATAGATGGAAGTTGTTTCTTAGCATCAGTAGCTCTTCTCATTTAGAGTATATAGCATGTATATATTTTTCCAAGTTCTCAAGACAGGAAAATCTTTCATCAGTGATTTTCTTTCCACTTTTTAAAATTGTTCTCTGGAACCTTGAATTCCTGGCCTTTTAGAATCAGTTCAGTTCAGTCGCTCAGTCGTGTCCGACTCTTTGCAACCCCACGAATCGCAGCACGCCAGGCTTCCCTGTCTATCACCAACTCCTGGAGCTTACTTAAACTCATGTCTATCGAGTCGGTGGTGCCATTCAACCATCTCATCCTCCGTCATCCCCTTTTCCTTCCGCCTTCAATCTTCCCCAGCATCAGGGTCTTTTCCAATGAGTCAACTCTTTGCATTAGGTGGCCAAAGTATTGGAGTTGCAGCTTCAGCATCATTCCTTCCATGAATATTTAGAACTGGTTTCCTTTAGGATGAACTGGTTGGATCTCCTTGCAGTCCAAGGGACTCCTCCAAGAGTCTTCTCCAATACCACAATTCAAAAGCATCAATTCTTCAGCGCTCAGCTTTCTTAATAGTCCAACTCTCACATCCATACATGACTATTGGAAAAACCATAGCCCTGACTAGACTTTGTTGGCTAGGATCTTTGTTGGCAAAGTGATGTCTCTGCTTTTTAATATGCTGTCCAGGTTGGACATAGCTTTCCTTCCAAGGAGCAAGCGTCTTTTAATTTCATGGCTGCAGTCACCATCTGCAGTGATTTTGGAGCCCAAAAAAGTAAAATCTCTCACTGTTTCCATGTTTTCCCATCTATTTGCCATGGAGTGATCAGACCGGATGCCATGATCTTAGTTTTCTGAAAGTTGAGTTTTAAGCCAACTTTTTCACTCTCCTCTTTCACTTCCATCAAGAGGCTCTTTAGTTCTTCTTCATTTTCTGCCTTCAGGGTGGTGTTGTCATCTGCGTACTGAGGTTATTGATATTTCTCCTAGCAATCTTGATTCCAGCTTATGCTTCATCCAGTCCAACATTTCTCATGATGTACTCTGCATATAAGTTAAATAAGCAGGGTGACAATATACAGCCTTTATGCACTCCTTTCCCAATTTGGAACCAGTCTGTTCTAACTGTTGCTTCTTGACCTGAATATAGATTTCTCAGGAAGCAGGTCAGGTGGTCTGGTATTCCCATCTCTTTCAGAATTTTCCACAGTTTGTTGTGATCCACAAAGTCAAAGACTTATGCTTTGGCCTTTTTGAATACTTATCATTTTAGTAAGCACATCATTTTCACATCAGATAGTAGAATTACATTTGAAATAATGTCAGAAAAATTTCTTTTATTGCCAGATAACTTTAAAATTAAGTGCTGTTTACTAGGTCATGTCTAGGATACTCTTCTATTTTGAAACTGTTTTGATCATAGGTTAGATATTTTATACAGATAATATGAGATACTTAGTTTTATTCTGATTAGTTTCAACTGCTAATCCGTTGCTTCTAAGCAGCGGAGAGAGGCTGAAATCATAAGGGACTCCATTTGGAGGAGAAACAGTTGTTTGGCATTAAAAAATCTTAACAGAAATCTTTTGATCTCAGTTTAAAAATTCTGTATATACAGGAAAAAAATCACTAACAGAGGACTTTCTTGTGAAGCAGCAGTTTTGTTAGCTTTGGATTCGTGGAAGGCCTGTTGAAATATAAATAAATAGTGTTTTTATGAACTACCATAGTCATTGGATAGAAAGTACCTGCCTTTGATCTTTCACTTTGTATTACTCATTGAAAATAAGAAGCGTGTGGAAATTCTTAACTATTCTTTGAAACATTTAACTTTGGGCCTTTTTAGACAATATTATGTGTCTGCTGCTGCATTCCATACTGGCCAGGTCTTTGAATCTGAAGATATAATTGCAATAGCTTTTATTTGTCTAGCTATGATAGATTGATATGAAGAAAAATGGGGCTTATTGCTTTAGCAGGTATAATGAGCAATGTGTTCTTTCTTTAGGATCAGACAGAGCACACTGAAGCAGCAGGACTGGCTGGTAGTACAGCAAGCACCATGAGTGAACACACAGAAGCCCGCTCCTTACCACGTGTGTAAAGGAAAAAGGTAAGAAATCCAGTGACCTTATTTCTCTTGAGAGCTTGAACTTGAGAAAACAAATAGCTTTATAGAAGCTAATGCTCATGAATATATATTCTAATTGCTTCATTTATGAAACTGTCTCTTATTAAATCAGGAATATTGCTTTTTTTACAAAAAAGATTTGGCTTAAGTCCAGGGAAAAAGGATGTTTTAAAATTCCTATTGAATTACATCAAAATGCTAATTTCTCTACCAGTGCTTGGCTTCTTCCTTTCAGAGTCAACTTCTACCTTGGGCATAGACAGGTAATTTCAGCATGACAAAGAGCATGGACTTGAGCAATATTATTAAGAGAAAATCTACCCAATTAATTGGTATATCTACCCGATTAATGTTATGAATATTTCTTAGTCAATCGCACAAGTGTTAAATAGTTAAATCTTACTTTAGGATAAGGAAACAGAAATACAGATTTAATTACACTTTTTTATTTTGTATGTTTAGACTAGTTCTGAAGAGCAATCATTTCCAGCAGAAAATTGGAAGTATTTTATTAATTCTGATAGAGCAAGACTTCTTAATCATTGACATTTTTCTGACTAGGAATCTTTGTTTTCTTTCAAGTCTTATGATTATTTAATGCGTAGAACATGGTGGTGGGAAGGGAAGGTATGTGGGTGAGATTGGTTTCAGAGACTGATTATGCCATTCACTGTTGGACTGTTGTGTGCTCTGGCTGAGTGCTCTGATTTTCCATGTAAGCTTCAAGGATAGAGGCATGGGTCTGGCAGACTGAGTTCTTAAGGCACCTAGCAGTAGTACTTTCCTCACCAAAACTTCTGGACTTGGAGTTGGCTAGGTATTTCTTGTCCCCTAGCTTTCTCACATGAGTGTGAGAGAAGAGTGCTTCTGTCTGCCTTCATCTGGCAAAATCTTCTTTTTTCAGGCATCTCCTCTTTAGGAAGTTTTCAACCCACTGCAAAGACCATCAATAATAATAAATAATAATTAGTCAGCAATAATAAATTATTGGAGTATTTCTTACAGTAGCCCATCCTACCCCAAATAATATACCCCTGCTCTAGTCTGGTTTGGATTCCCATCTTCTTTGGCTCCATAGTACCCAGTGCATATATTAATATCAATTAGTATATATCACAGTATTTCATATTTTAAGTCTACTTATCCATCTTCTATAAAACATTGGGTACTGTTAGGTCAAGGACATTGTCTTACTGTCATTGTAACCTAATGATTAAAACAGTGTCTGATACATAGTAGATGCTCAGGAATATTTTATGCATGAATGCACACATGTTCATTGTAATTAGTATATAGCATAGACGAAGTAACAGTGAAGGAGACACCCGAAGAGCAATCAGATAAGTGCTGTAAAAGTTAGACCCTTAAGACTGAGATTCAAGACAGTGTCTAAAAGATCTCTGGTCAATAGAATAAAAAAGAAGAGATCCTCAGGAAGAAGCTGTACTGAATTAAATAATCATATTCATCTTTGAGATGTACCGTTACCCTTAAACAACATGTGGGTGAGGGGGTGCTGACTCTCCGTGCATTGGAAAGTCTGCATATAACCTATAATCAACTCTATATACATTCAGTTCAGTTCAGTTCAGTCGCTCACTTGTGTCCGACTCTTTGCGACCCCATGAATTGCAGCACGCCAGGCCTCCCTGTCCATCACCATCTCCCAGAGTTTACTCAAACTCATATCCAAGGAATCGGTGATGCCATCCAGCCATCTCATCCTCTGTCGTCCCCTTCTCCTCCTGCCCCTAATCCCTCCCAACATCAGAGTCTTTTCCAATGAGTCAACTCTTCGCATGAGGTGGCCAAAGTACTGGAGTTTCAGCTTTAGCATCAGTCCTTCCAAAGAACACCCAGGACTGATCTCCTTTCGAATGGACTGGTTGGATCTCCTTGCAGTCCAAGGGACTCTCAAGAGTCTTCTCCAGCACCACAGTTGAAAAGCATCAATTCTTCAGCACTCAGCTTTCTTCACAGTCCAACTCTCACATCCATACATGACCACTGGAAAAACCATAGCCTTGACTAGACGGACCTTTGTTGGCAAAGTAATGTCTCTGCTTTTCAATATGCTATCTAGGTTGGTCATAACTTTCCTTCCAAGGAGTAAGTGTCTTAATTTCCTGTCTGCAGTCATCATCTGCAGTGATTTTGGAGCTCCCCAAAATAAAGTCTGACACTGTTTCCACTGTTTCGCCATCTATTTGCCAGGAAGTGATGGGACCACATGCCGTGATCTTAGTTTTCTGAATGTTGAGCTTTAAGCCCACTTTTTCACTCTCTTCTTTCACTTTCATCAAGAGGCTCTTTAGTTCCTCTTCACTTTCTGCCATAAGGGTGGGGTCATCTACATATCTGAGGTTATTGATCTTTCTCCCAGCAATCTTGATTCCACCTCATGCTTCTTCCAGTCCAGCGTTTCTCATGATGTACTCAGCATATAAGTTAAATAAGCAGAGTGACAATATATAGCCTTGACGTACTCCTTTTCCTATTTGAAACCAGTCTGTTGTTCCATGTTCAGTTCTAACTGTTGCTTCCTGACCTGGATATAGGTTTCTCAAGAGGCATGTCTGGTGGTCTGGTATTCCCATCTCTTTCAGAACTTTCCACAGTTTATTGTGATCCACACAGTCAAAGGCTTTGGCATAGTCAATAAAGCAGAAATAGATGTTTTTCTGGAACTCTCTTGCTTTTTCGATGATCCAGCGGATGTTGGCAATTAGATCTCTGGTTCATCTGCCTTTTCTAAAACCAGCTTGAACATCTGGAAGTTCACAGTTCACGTATTGCTGAAGTCTGGCTTGGAGAATTTTGAGCATTACTTTACTAGCGTGTGAAATGAGTGCAATTGTGTGGTAGTTTGAGCATTCTTTGGCATTGCCTTTCTTTGGGATTGGAATGAAAACTGACCTTTTCCAGTCCTGTGGCCACTGCTGAGTTTTCCAGATTTGCTGGCATATTGAGTGCAGCACTTTCACAGCATCATCTTTCAGGATTTGAAATAGCTCCACTGGAATTCCATCACCTCCACTAGCTTTGTTCGTAGTGATGCTTTCTAAGGCCCACTTGACTTCACATTCCAGGATGTCTGGCTCTAGATGAGTCATCACACCATCGTGATTATCTTGGTCATGAAGATCTTTTTTGTACAGTTCTTCTGTGTATTCTTGCAATCTCTTCTTAATATCTTCTGCTTCTGTTAGGTCCATACCATTTCTGTCCTTTATCGAGCCCATCTTTGCATGAAATGTTCCCTTGGTATCTCTAATTTTCTTGAAGAGATCTCTAGTCTTTCCCATTCTGTTGTTTTCTTCTAT
>NW_011494816.1:3538280-3543402 GCF_000754665.1 Bison bison bison | reverse complement strand
TATGCTTATATCTTTCCTTTTCTCCTTTGCTTTTCACTTCTCTTCTTTTCACAACTATTTGTAAGGCCTCCCCCAACAGCCATTTTTCTTTTTTGCATTTCTTTTCCATGGAGATGGTCTTGATCCCTGTCTCCTGTACAATGTCGCGAACCTCCTTCCATAGTTCATCAGGCACTCTGTCTATCAGATCTAGTCCCTTAAATCTATTTCTCACTTCCACTGTATAATCATAAGGAATTTGATTTAGGTCATACCTGAATGGTCTAGTGGTTTTCCCTACTTTCTTCAATTTCAGTCTGAATTTGGCAATAAGGAGTTCATGATCTGAGCCACAGTCAGCTCCTGGTCTTGTTTTTGCTGACTGTATAGAGCTTCTCCATCTTTGGCTGCAAAGAATATAATCAATCTGATTTCGGTGTTGACCATCTGGTGATGTTCACGTGTAGAGTCTTCTCTTGTGTTGTTGGAAGAGGGTGTTTGCTATGACCATTGTGTTCTCCTGGCAAACAAAACTCTATTAGTCTTTGCCCTGCTTCATTCCGTATTCCATGGCTAAATGTGCCTGTTACTCCAGGTGTTTCTTGACTTCCCACTTTTGCATTCCAGTCCCCTATAATGAAAAGGATATGTTTTTTGGGTGTTAGTTCTAAAAGGTCTTAGAGATCTTCATAGAACCGTTCAGCTTCAGCTTCTTCAGCATTACTGGTTGGGGCATAGACTTGGATTAGTGTGATATTGAATGGTTTGCCTTGGAAACGAACAGAGATCATTTCTGTCATTTTTGAGATTACATCCAAGTACTGCATTTCTAACTCTTTTGTTGACCATGATGGCTACTCCATTTCTTCTAAGGGATTCCTGCCCACAGTAGTAGATATAATGGTCATCTGAGTTAAATTCACCCATTCCAGTCCATTTTAGTGCACTGATTCCTAGATGTTCACTCTTGCCATCTCCTGTTTGACTACTTCCAATTTGCCTTGATTCATGGACCTAACATTCCAGGTTCGTATGCAATATTGCTGTTTACAGCATCAGACCTTGCTTCTATCACCAGTCACATCCACAGCTGGGTATTGTTTTTGCTTTGGCTCCATCCCTTCATTCTTTCTGAAGTTATTTCTCCACTGATCTCCAGTAGCATATTGGGCACCTACTGACATGGGGAGTTCCTCTTTCAGTATTCTATCATTTTGCCTTTTCATACTGTTCTTGGAGTTCTCAAGGCAAGAATACTGAAGTGATTTGCCATTCCCTTCTCCAGTGGACCACATTCTGTCAGACCTTTGCACCATGACCTGCCCATCTTGGGTGGCCCCAAAGGGCATGGCTTAGTTTCATTGAGTTAGACAAGGCTGTGGTCCTAGTGTGATTATATTGACTAGTTTTCTGTGATTATGGTTTCAGTATGTCTGCCCTCTGATGGCCTCTTGCAGCACCTACCGTCTTACTTGGGTTTCTCTTACCTTGGACATGGGGTATCTCTTCAGGGCTGCTCCAGCAAAGGACGGCCGCTGCTCCTTATCTTGGAGGAGGGGTGTCTCCTCACAGCCACCTCCTCTTGGCCCTCCTGCGCCCACACAGCCACCGCTCCTTGCTGCTGCTGCTGCTAAGTCACTTCAGTCGTGTCCGACTCTGTGTGACCCCATAGACGGCAGCCACCAGGCTCCCCCATCCCTGGGACTCTCCAGGCAAGAACACTGGAGTGGGTTGCCATTTCCTTCTCCAATGCAGGAAAGTGAAAAGTGAAAGTGAAGTCGCTCAGTCGTGTCCGACTCTTCGAGACCCCATGGACTGCAGCCTACCAGGCTCCTCTGTCCATGGGATTTTCCAGGCAAGAGTACTGGAGTGGGGTGCCATTGCGTTCTCCATGGACCCCTCTAAATCCTGGTAAACAGACAGTTTGGAGAATACCAAGTGGAAACTTGGAGAATTGTTATCTGAGGCAATTCAGGTTCTCCAGAGAAGACTATGACCCAAAAGCAGTTAGAAATGGCTCCGGCTGGAGTCTAACCAGACAGCAGAAGCCAGGGAGGGTAGCCTGGCCCATACCGCCCTCCCTCCTATATACGTAATTCTTCCATATCTGAGGTTCCGCATCCGTGGATTCTACCAACAGTGGATCATGTATTACTATAATATTTACTATTCAAAGAATCCATATATAGATAGACCCACATGGTTCAAACCCATGTTGTTCAACAATTATTTGTACATATATGATATTTAGTGACTTTCATTTTGAATAAGAGGTGGACATAAAGGGAGATAAGATTTGAACTCTCTGAAAGGTCCATCTTATACAATGAAAAGTCTGCTCCAAGATCGCAGGTTTTCCTTGGAAAATGAAACTAAAGAGGGTTAAGACTTGGGGACGTGAGACATAAGAGAGACCAAAGGATGAAGATCCAAAGTAAAAGCAGGAGGATAAAGGGAAATCCTATATATTAAAGAGAGACCCTTCCCATGTTCTTTTCTTCTTTCAGACAGTGACTACCTGGTATTACATCTTTATACCCCCTTATAGGAGATTATATGACTCTTCTCAGGAGTCCAAAGAAAAGACCTAGTTATACTGACATTTGGAGGTCTCCCAATGAAATAGCTTTGTTCTCCCCCAGTCACCATGCAGTGGAAGCCTTCCAGCTGAGAAGCCACACATGCAGAGCTTCCAATTGGTTTTTGGTACTTCATTTGTTCAATGTGAGGCATTTTAAGGAAAGCATCCAATGTGAAAGACAGAGATCAAAACACAAAACAGGAACTTTAGAGGAAATAGTATTGGAAACAGAAGGTTTAGGAAAAAGAAAAAAGGTCAGACCAAATTGTAGGTAATTACATTAAAGAAGTAAGAAAAGAATTATATCCATGAAGTAAGATCAAGATGTCATAAAAAGCATCAGAAAAAGAAAGTACCCTGGAAATTTAAAATATAATAGTTTTAGGGCATTTAAACTAAAAAAAACAAAAACAAAAAACTATCTCAGGTTTATAGAAAATTTGCAAGTATAGTACAGAGAATTTTTTTCTTTGAACCATTTGAGAGTAAGTTGCTACCTGCATCCCCTGCCATGTTTGAAACTGTTCCTTTCAAAAAAGTATTTTGTACATAACTACAACACAGCCATCAAATTAGGGAATGAACTTTGATGCATTACCACCATCCAGTTGTCAGACCTTTCTCGTTTTGCCAGATGTGCAAATAATGTCCTTTTTGGTCAAGAGTACTGAGTTTCGGATCACATGTTTCATTTAGTTGGGAAACCAGCCAGTGTTTCATGCAGTTTCAGTCTGACCTCCCCACCCTGTTTTGGGAGTAAGCAAGAGTGTGTGTGCTCCCCGTGTGCTTCCCACAGCCCTTCTGTTAGTACCACCAGCCCTTCCACCGGCCAAGGGGACTTGTCTTCCTGGCATCGAACCCCTGGGCTGTGGCTCCCAGTATGTGCCTTCAGTAGCTCACTCCCCAGGGAGGTTCTCCACCCGTGAAATCCCCTTCCTCTTCTGAGTCCCCTCCCAAGCACACAGTCCCCGACCTGATCACTTTTGTTCCTTTCCTACCTGATTCCATGTGGATGTTTCCTATAGCCTTGGTTGTAGAAGAGTCTTTCTGCCAGTCTCCAGTTAGTGTTCAATGAGGTGATTCCACATGGAGATGTATTTTTGATGTGTTTTTGGAGGGAGGTGAATTCCACTGTTCTCCTGCTTCACTACCTTGATCTCTCTTCAGTAAACTTTATTTTTTTAAGAGCAGTTTTAGGTTCAGAGAAAAATTGAGCAAAGTACAGGGAGTTCCCATATACCTCATATGTCACCCTACCCCACCCCCCAAATCCTCTCCCAACCTCCCCTAGTGAGGACATTGCTGTGTCCTTTTTATTGCGATCTGTCAGGGAGCATGAAGTTTGTTTGTCCCATTACTGATGATGTTCATTCACTCTGATCACTCATGAAAGGTGACATCTGCCAAGATTTGCTTCAGAAGTGACTCCTTTTTTTTTGTAATTAGTATTTTTGTGGAGAGGAATTTTGAAACTATATAAACACCCCATTCCTCATTACATTTGGAATTCATTCATTTATGTTGTAAAGACTCATGGCTTTCTTTTTTTATCCAATGGTTATAATCTGTTGCTACCGTTGTTTACATTGATGTTTAGAATGTCTCTGGTTAGGTCAGTGAAATCTCCTTCAAGCTGATTTCTGTGTCCTTTGATATGTCCCCATCATTTTTGGACACTTCTTTTTTCTTTTTTGTTTAATTGAAATGTAATTCACATACCATACCATAAATTCACCCTTTTAAAATATATAGTTCAGTGGTTTCTATATATTTGCAGAGTCTTGGAGTCATCACCACTATCTAATTCCAGAACATTTTCATCACTTCAAAAAGAAATCTTGTATCTGTTAGCAGTTACTCCCATTTCCCTCCAATTCCTCCCAGCTGCTGGCAACCCACTAATTTACTTTTTGTTTCTGTGCCTATTTTGGACATTTCATATAAATGGAATCATGTAATCTGTAGGTTTTTGTGTCTGCTTCTTTCAGTTACCATGATATTTTCAAGTTTCATCTATGTTATAGCATATAGCAATACTTTATCCATTTAAATTATCATACACTATTATATTCGGTTAATATATCATACCATGTTTTATTTATCCATTTATCAATTAATAGATCTTTGGATCATATTCAACTCTTGGTGTTATGAATAATGTTGTTCTGAGCATTCACAGATAAGTTTTTGTGTGAATGCATGCCAAAGCTTTTGACTGTGTGGATCACAATAAACTGTGGAAAGTTCTGAAAGTGATGGGAATACCAGACCACCTGACCTGCCTCTTGAGAAATCTGTATGCAGGTCAGGAAGCAACAGTTAGAACTGGACATGGAACAACAGACTGGTTCCAAATAGGAAAGGAAGTACGTCAAGGCTGTATATTGTCACCCTGCTTATTTAACTCATATGCAGAGTACATCATGAGAAACGCTGGACTGAAAGAAACACAAGCTGGAATCAAGATTGCCAGGAGAAATATCAATAACCTCAGATATGCAGATGACACCACCCCTATGGCAGAAAGTGAAGAGGAACTAAAGAGCCTCTTGATGAAAGTGA
>NW_011494816.1:3513081-3538180 GCF_000754665.1 Bison bison bison | reverse complement strand
AACAGTGGAAACAGTGTCAGACTTTATTTTTTTGGGCTCCACAATCACTGCAGATGGTGATTGCAGCCAGGAAATTAAGACACTTACTCCTTGGAAGGAAAGTTATGACCAACCTAGGTAGCATATTGAAAAGCAGAGACGTTACTTTGCCAACAAAGGTCCTTCTAGTCAAGGCTATGGTTTTTCCAGTGGTCATGTATGGATGTGAGAGTTGGACTGTGAAGAAAGCTGAGCGCCGAAGAATTGATGCTTTTGAACTGTGGTGTTGGAGAAGACTCTTGAGAGTCCCTTGGACTGCAAGGAGATCCAACCAGTCCATTCGAAAGGAGATCAGTCCTGAGTGTTCATTGGAAGGACTGATGCTAAAGCTGGAACTCCAATACTTTGGCCACCTCATATGAAGAGTTGACTCATTGGAAAAGACTGATGCTGGGAGGTATTGGGGGCAGGAGGAGAAGGGGACAACAGAGGATGAGATGGCTGGATGGCATCACCGACTCGATGGACATGAGTCTGAGTGAACTCCGGGAGTTGGTGATGGACAGGGAGGCCTGGGGTGCTGCGATTCGCGGGGTCACAAAGAGTTGGACATGACTGAGCGACTGAACTGAACTGATGTTTTCATTTCTCTTGGAAATAAGCCTAGGAGTGGAATAGCTATGCCATGTGGTTAATTCTTTTTTACTTTTTGAGGAACTGCCAAACTGTTTTCCAAAGTTGCCACACCATTTTACTTTCTTCCCAGCTGTGTGTGAGGGTTTATGTTTCTCTCCATCCTCATCAAAGTTCTTATATTTTTTCTACTTTAGCTTTAGAATCAGACATTTTCCTGTGGAGCCCTTGCTTCTTTTAGTGAATAACAATATTTATAAATCAAATCTGGTGCTAGGTATGCTCATTGCTACATGGAGTGGAGGTGGGGATCTTCTGCTTCAAGGTTCTTTGAATATATGTGTACACACACACACACTTAGATCTGTGTTTATTGCCAGAAATATGTTTATTGAATACAAAAACTGTGTTTACTTACTACTATAAGTATGCTTATTGAAATCCATGAGCTCAAACTGACAACTCGGATTCCAAACCAACACTGCAGGGTTCTTTGTATTTTTCTCTTTTTCCACATGTACATTGCAGTATTCTTTCTAGTTCTCAGTTTTCCCCTGTTTTAACCCCTTCTCCACCAGTGAGAAACCTTCTTCCTATTACCCTTTATGTCATCGCTTATCCGATGCATCCCTCTGCATGTAATCTGTGCCCTATCACTGTCTTCTCCCTTGGTCCTTCCAGTTCTGCTCAGGCTGTGACCTGCCACCCTGGACTGCCCTCTTATATCTCCTCCTCACCCTTCCTGCATGTGAAGCCATCTTACCCACTATGCTGTCTCTCTGCCAGACCATCCCCTTCATGTGGACGCCTTCCTCACCTCTCTGGGACTCTTAACAACCCACGCTGGGCTGTGCTGCACAGGCAGTTTCCTTCCTTCTTGGGGCTGTGACACATTATGCTGGGCCACCCCTACGTAAGGACATCTGCTTGCCATCTTGGGCTCTGACTCCCCCCATACACAGATGCCCTCTTCATCTGCTCCCTATTTATTGAACTGTTAATAATTTTTCCCTTTTATTTTTATTTTTTCAACCTTTTATTTTAAAGTAACTATAAATTCACAGGACATTGCAAAAATAATATAGTTTTTATGTATCCTTCATTTACAGTTTTTTTCATTTGTTACATCTTATGCAACTAGAGAAAATATAAAATCCAGGAAATTAGTATTTTATTTGTCCATTCATCGGTTGATAGATATTTTGGTTGTTTCTACCCTTTTGCTCTTATGAAAAGTGCTGCTGTGTGCATATTCATGAATGTATATAGTTCTGTCCCGTTTATCACAGGCAGATTTGTGTAACCACCATTGCAATTAAAGATACAGCATGATTCTGTCACCACAGATGTCTCCCTTGTGCTTCTCCTTTATTGTCATGTGAATTCTTCTCTCTCCACTGTCACATATTTAATGACTTCTTAAAATTAAAAACATTATTACAAGTCACAGAAAGAGAAGAGCTGAGCAAGGATAGAGATAAACCATGTTATGTTCATGAATGGGAAAACTTAGTATCATTATCAATCCTGAGGGAGGGGCAGGCTACGAATTCTAATTTCTGAAGGTTGATTTTATTGGCACTTTTTTCCATCAGGCACCATTGCTGAGTCTTGGGGCCACTTGGGGCAGTTTTTCCTTCAGCTCCTGGCTTTATGCAGAGAGCCCAGTCTGGCCCTCTGTAATGCAGAAACCTCTAGAAGTTTACAGCCAATGGTTCCCATCGTACTTTCTAGCTTTCAGATCCTGGGTCTGAAGGTTGATGTCTAGTTTTGTAACCTCCGTGACTGCTACCCTTCAGTTCTCACTCATTGCTGTGGCTTGATCGCTTATTTGTTAATGGCATATTTCTTTCTTGGTTTTGAATTTCACTGTATGAACTCTTTAAAAATAATGTGTTTTATCTAGAATTTCTGTACTCTAAGTAGAAAGGAATGTTTTCCACCACAAGCTCAGTACACTTTTTTTCCTTTTCTTTTGAAAAATTTCAAGCCTGTAGAAAAGTTGAAGGAATAGTATAATGAAGAATATACAATGAAAGAACAGTACAGAAATATCCATCACCAGGTTCATTAATTTCTACCGTTTTGCCTCTTTCTTGAGCACTTTTCTCCTCTCCCCCTCACCCTTGCCACTCACTCACACTGACATTCACATATTTTTTTCCTGAATTATTTGAAAGTTAGTTGCAAATAACGTAACTTCCCCAAATAGATACAGTAGGTGTCTCCTAAGAGTAAAGACATTCTCCTACAAAATTTAAATACTTATCACACCAGGAAAATGATTATTTATTCATTGTATCACTAATGTATAGTCCAAATTCCCCTGATTATCCCTTAAATGTCATTTTTTTGCTGTGTATTTTATATGTATATTTCCTTGATCCAGTTACTATTCATGCATAACATTTGGTTATTTCATTTCTTTAGTCTGTCTCAACTCAGAATTGAATACACTGAATTTTTTGAAGAATTCAGGACCGTTGTCTTAGAATGCCTCACATTCTACATTTGTCTAATTTTGCATGATTCAATTCATATTGAACAATTTGAGAAAGAATACCTTGTAGGTAAATGTTTTAAATTTATCGTATCACATCAGGAGATGCATATTGTCAGCTTGTTAAACTGTTGGTGATGCTAAACTTTTTCATTTGGTTAAGGGAGTGATTACTGCATCTTTTCACTGTAAATGTCCATTTTCTCCCTTGGGACTAATAAATCATCTATAGAATGATATTTTGAGGCATTGTGAAAATTTTCTTCCCCACTGTTTACCTAAAGGTTTTAGGTATCCATTTTTGATGCTTGCCTGAATCAGTAGTTATAATTGGAGTTCAATACAATTTCTTGATGGCTGTTTATACTGTTGGTTTATTTCACAGGTGTTTATGAAATAGGTGCCACATTAGGTTCTGTGACAGTTACATGGTGAACACTGTCTAGGGGGTGTCTTGGGATTACAGCTCAGGGATGGAGCATTTGACTGCAGTTTAGTGGGTGCCTTGTGGTGTCTATGGTGTGGTGGGAGAGACTGACATTAATCAAATAATCACACCAATGTATATTTATAATAAGACTGTGATAATTATTATAAAGGGAAAGGTAAGGGTGCTTTGAGAGATTATAAGGAGATATCACCTTTTCTAGGGATTCAGGGAAGACTTCTTGTGAAAGTAGTATTTGAGTTAAGAACTAAAGATGTAGAGTTGGCCAAAAAGTTCCTTCAGGCTTTAAGTAAAAATAGAAGACACATTTTACATTTTCACCAGGAAATTTATTGAGTAACATATTTACTGTTTAGTTCTACTCCCCTTTGCCATTTTTTCTGGCAACTTGATAATTCCATCTTCTCAAAACTTTATCTCTTTGAGTAAAGAACTGTTCCAGGTGCCTTTTACAGTTTTCTGGGGAATTAAAATTTTTTCCATTAAGAAAGTTTTGTAAAGACTGAAATAAATAGAAATTCAAAGGTGCACTATCTGGTGAATACGGCAGGTGAATCAGGACTTCCCAGCCAAGCTGTAACACTTTTTGCCTTGTTGTTCAGTTGCTCAGTCGTGTCCAACTCTTTGTGACCCCATGGACTGCAGCATGCCAGGATTCCCTGTCCTTCACCATCTCCCAGAGCTTGCTCAAACTCCTGCCCATTGGGTTGATGATGCCATCCAACCATCTCATCCTCTGTCATCCCCTTCTCCTCCTGCCTTCATTCTTTCCCAGCATCAGGTTCTTTTCTAATGAGTCGGCTCTTCACATCAGGTGGCCAAAGTATTGGAGCTTTAGCTTCAGCATCAGTCCTTCCAGTAAATATTCGGGATTGGTTTTCTTTAGGATTGACTGGATTGACTGGTTTGCAGTCCAAGGGACTTTCAAGAGTCTTCTCCAACACCACACTTCAAAAGCATCAGTTCTTCAGCATTCAGCCTTCCTTATGGTTCAACTTTCACATCCATACGTGACTACTGGAAAAACCATGACTCGGACTATACAGACCTTTGTTGACAAAGTGAGGTCTCTGCTTTTTAGTAATGGCTTTCTAGGTTTGTCATAGCTTTTCTCCCAAGGAACAAGTGTCCTTGCTCCTAGTTTTTGCCTAGTCATCAAAGAAACATTCACTCTTATGTTGTCCTGATGGAAGATTATGTGCTTTCTGTTGACTAATTCTGGATGTTTTTCATTGAGTGCCACTTTCATTTGGTCCAAATGGGAACAGTACTTGTTGGTTCATTGTTTGGTTTTCCGGAAGGAGTAGAAGATTCCCTTCCAATCCTACTATATACACGATATCACTTTCTATGGATGAAAACCATCTTTGGTGTGGTTAGTGGTCCCTTTCTCTTGCCCCACGATCTCTTCCATTCCATATTATTGTACGGTATTCACTTTTCATCACCCATCACAATTTGTTTTAAAACCATAACGTTTTATCTTTTAAGTAGAGAATCACACACAGAAGTACAGTCAGGAAAGTTTTCATTTACCTTATGTGGAACCCAAACATTAAAGTGATTAACATTACCAACCTGGTGCAAATGATTTTCAAGGCTTTATTTGGATATTTTGAATATGCTGGTTTATCTCCTGTGTGGTATTAACATTTATTGTTCTCAGTTAATGCCTCGTTTTGATTGACATCAACTTCAACTGATCTACCCGACCGTGGAGCACCATCCAGCGAGAAAGCTCCAGCCCGGAACTTCACCAACCACTTCTGATATGATTGATCAGTCATAGAGCCTTCTCCGTATACTGCACAAATCTTTTTTTGCATTTCAGTTGTGTTTTTATCTTTCTTGAAATAATAAAGCGTAGTATGCCAAAAATGTTACTTTTTCTCTTCCATCTTCAATGTTATAATGTTTTCCCCAAAATTCACCAATTTTGATGTTTTTTTTTTTTAAAGTGCACTTTGATATGACAGCTGTCACAATACAATTTAACAAAATTGTTTTAAATGAAGTTTACTGGAGTTGGTTGCCATTTCCTTCTCCACGGGATCTTCCCGACTCAGGAATCGAACCCAGGTCTCCCACATTAAAGGCAGATTCTTTAACCTCTGAGCCACCAGGGAAGCTAAATGAAGTTAAAGACAAAACTGATAAAACTTTTTGGCCCACTATTTTGGCAAGGAGTGTGTGTATTGGAGACAGATAAAAGGTCTCAAAGAGAAAAGGAGCATGAGACATTGAAGAAGTGTATATTCAAGTAGGGTTCCAGCACAAAGCATAGTGTCTGCATATAATAGGTGCTCAGTAAATATTAGTGGAAGGGAGGATAGGACTGAAAATTAGCCTGTGTAATCACTGTTGCTAGATTATTTATTTTATAATCAAAGGATCAACTCCAAGGCTTAAAAACTTAAATAATTACTGATGAAGCATTTATCATGCGTGAGACAGTATTTTAAATGTGTTATCTATGTTAATTTATTTAATCTTTAGGTATGTACTGTTATTACTCAGTTTTGCAGATGAAAATTAAGTCAGGTAATTTGAATACTAGACTTCCCAGGTGGCTCAGTGGTAAAGAATCGGCCTGCTGCTGCAGGAGACACA
This sequence comes from Bison bison bison, assembly GCF_000754665.1. Lineage (NCBI taxonomy): Eukaryota > Metazoa > Chordata > Mammalia > Artiodactyla > Bovidae > Bison > Bison bison. Next base: position 3,532,010 of record NW_011494816.1, on the reverse strand, counting down.
AGAGATGTGGTTTCAATCCTTGGGTCGGACAGATCCCCTGGAGAAGGAAATGGCAACCCACTCCAGTATTCTTGCCTTGGAAATTCCATGGATAGTGGAGACTGGCAGGCTACAGTCTACAGGATCAAAAAGAGTCGGACACAACTGAACAACTGAGCATGCACGTAGGCACAAATTGAGTAAGTTCCCTAAGGTCAAGTAGTTAGTAAGTGAATTAGAAACTAGGATTAGAAGTTGGACGGTCTAGTCCTAGAGTTTATGTTCTTGTCCATTATGCTGTAATTCTTACTGTTGCTTAAAGTATAAACAATACCTTTCTCAAATTTACATTCCAGGGCTTCCATAGTATAATGCCTGTCACTACAGCTGTGTCCTGCTGTTACCCATGTAAATAAATCCTTGTTCCAATTTCACTGATTCCTCAATAGTTGCCCATTCCTAGTATGTCTCTCCCTGTTTGAAATTTCACTTGTGCATCTTCCCATGTAGAAGACTATTACAATTTTATCCATCCTTCCAGACCCAGCTCAGATCCATAAATAATGCCTTCCTTGACCATCCAGACTGATGAGCTGGTCCATTCTTGAACTTTTATAGTACTTTCTCTGTAATACTAATGTGTTAATTTTGACAGATTAATCATTTAGTTTCTTGCGTTGTGTTGTTATGAAAATCATTTTGATTACTGTTTAAATTTTCTCATTTAGTATTGTTTATCATTAAGTAAATGATAAGATTCTTGATGTTAGGGATCCTATCTGAGACTTCAGTTGATCCCGGTACCCTGCATACAGTAGATGCACTGCAAATATGTTGATCTGATTGTTTCTGTGGCTTAGCTATTGTAAATAATGCTGCAGTGAACATGGAGGTGCAGACTCTCTTCCAGCTAGCAATTTTATTTTCTTTGGATGTATACCCAGCAATGAAATTACTGGATTATATGGTGGTTATACTTTTAATTTCTTAAGGAGCTTCCATGCTTTCTGTAGTGTCTCTATCAGTTTGCATTTCCACCAATAGTACACAAGGATTCTCTCTTCTCCACATTCTCACCAACATTTATTATTTGTTTTCTTTTTTGATGATAGCCATTCTGACAGGTGTGATGATATCTTTGTGGTTTTGATTTGCATTTCCGTGATGATTGGTGATGTTGAGCATTTTTTCATGTACCTGTTGGCCATCTTATGTCTTCTTTGGAAAAATATCTTTTCAGGTCCTCTATCCACTTTTAAATGTGGTTGTTTATTTTTTGATGTTGAGCTATATGAGTTCTTTGTATATTTTGTATATTTACCCCTTGGTGGATATATCATTTACAAGATCTTCTCCCAGTAGGCAGCCTTTTTGTTTTGTTGATAGTTTCTTTTGCTGGGCAAAGTCTTTTTAGTTTGATGTAGTTCCATTTGTTTATTTTCACTTTTGTTTCTCTTGGCTAAAGAGCCGTATCCAAAGGAATATTGTTAAGGCTGATGTCAAAGAGTATATTACCTATGTTTTCTTTTAGTTTTATGGCTTTAGATCTTATATTCAAGTATTTTTATCTATTTTGAGTTTTTGTATATGGTATAAGAAAGTAGTCCAGTTTGATTCTTTTGCATGTAGCTGTCCAGTTTTCCCAACACCATTTATTGGAGAGCTGTCTTTTCCCCATTCCCTTTGCTATAGGTTAATTGTCCATACAAGTGTGGGTTTTTTTCTGAGTTCTGCGTTCTGTTCCATTGATCTATGTGTCTGTTTTTGTATGAGTGCTATACTGTTATAATTACGGTAGCTTTGTAGTATAGTTTGGCATCACAGAGTATATTATGGGGTAGTTTTTAAATAGTGATCTAATCAATCACCTTGTTAGTAATCAGTTTGTTCATATTTTCTATTTTTTATGATTTAGTGTTGGTAGGATGTATGTGGCTAGGACTTTATTCATTTATTCTGAGTTGTCCAATTTATTAGAATATACTTATTCATAGTAGTCTGTTATGCTCCTTTGTATTTCTGTTTTATCAGTTGTAATATCTATAAATTATATTTTAATAATTGGGAGTATAATAAAGTTTGATCTTTTTTCTAGATTTAAATAAGTCTCTTGAGTGGTGTTTTCTCACCGATGGAGAATTACTTTCAAGCAGAAGCTTACAACCTGGACAAGGTGTTAGATGAATTTGAACAAAACGAAGGTGAGGATTTAGTTTGGTGACACTATTTGAATGTATTTATGATACAGAAAATGTGGGATTATAAGAGGATGCAGTACTAAAACAGAGAAGGTTGGGTCCAATGCCTTATTGATGATAGTATTATATATTAATATTCAGAGGAAGAACTAACATTTTTTTAGCCCTATGTGCCAGATACTACGGAGAAGGCAATGGCACCCAACTCCAGTATTCTTGCCTGGAAAGTTCCATGGATGGAGAAGCCTGGTAGGCTGCAGTCCATGGAGTCACTCAAGTCGGACACGACTGAGTGACTTCACTTTTGCTTTTCACTTTCATGCATTGGAGAAGGAAATGGCAACCCACTCCAATGTTCTTGCCTGGAGAATCCCAGGGACGGGGGAGCCTGGTGGGCTGCCATCTATGGGGTCGCACAGAGTCGGACACAACTGAAGTGACTTAGCAGCAGCCAGATACTAAGCTAACCCATAACCCTAGGCTAACTCCTGATTCATGTAAATTTGAAACTTATTATTTTGGGATTTTATTAGATGTATGTAGATGGGCTTTATAAATATAAAGTGGAAAGTGTATTATCCTTTCAGTTTGGATCATTTATACAAGTATCTTCTCACTCTCTTCTCTGGTTTCTTCCCTGCTTGTATCACAGTTTTTTGTCATCTACACAAATGTTACACTTAATCATGTGAATACTGTCTCTAGAACACCACTGACTCTCATTAATAAAATTATAGTTCTTTACCTCGGTCTCTTTGCAACTTTTGTAGGTTCTAGTAGAATATTTTCTATATAGTTGATTTGCAAAATATTTCTGTTGAGTCAGTAAAAATTGTTGCTTTAGTTGAAATATTATGTTTGCTTACCAAAAATAACTCCCTTAAAAGGAGAATGATTTCAGAAGCCACATTTTTTGCAACTGTGCTGATCATTTGTTTTGAACTTTTTCTTTTTTTTAATTTGTGGTTGCTCTGGGTCTTCATTGCTGTGTGTGGGCCTTCTTTAGTTGTGGCGAACAGAAGCTACTCTTCACTGCAGTGGCTTCTCTTGTTGAGGAGCACAGGCTCTATGCACGTGAGCTTCAGTAGTTTTAGCATGCAGGCTCTGTACTTATGGCTCATGGGCCCAGTCTCTCTGCAGCATGTGGAATGCTCCTGGACCAAGATTGAATTCATGCTCCCTACATTGGCAAGCAGACTCCCGTCTACTGTACCATGAGGGAAGTCCTGTTTTGAACTGTTTTTTAAAAATCTCTGTTGTTGCTGTTTAGTCATTCAGCTGTGTCTGACTCTTTGTGACCCCATGGACTGTAGCATGCCTGGCTTCACTTGTCTCCTGGAGTTTCCTCAAATTCATGTCCATTATGTTGGTGATGCCATCCAACCATCTCATCCTCTGTCACCCCATTCTCCACCTGTCCTCAGTCTTTCCCAGCATCAGGGTCTTTTCCAATGAGTTGTCTCTTTGCATCAGGTAGCCAAAGTATTGGAGCTTCAGCTTTGGTGTCAGTGAGTATTCAAGGTTGATTTCCTTTAGGATTGACTGGTTTTATTTATCTCCTTGCTGTCCAAGGGACTTTCAAGAGTCTTCTCCAGCATCACAATTCAAAAGCATCAATTCTTCAGTGATCAGCCTTCTTTATGGTCTAACTTTCACATCCATACATGACTACTGGAAAAACCATAGCTCTGAGTATCTGTACCTTTGTCGGCAAAGTTATATCTCTGCTTTTTAGGTTTTAAATGCTGTCTAGGTTTGTCACAGCTTTTCTCCCAAGGAACAAGTGTCTTTTTTATGGCTGCACTGAACTGTGGCTGAAGTGATTTTAGAACCCAAGAAAATAAAATCTGCCCCTGTTTCTATTTTTTCCCCATCTATTTGCCATAAAATGATGGGACTAGATGCCGTGATCTTAGTTTTTTGAATGTTGAGTTTTAAGGCAGCTTTTTCAGTCCTCTCTTTCACCCTTATTGAGAGGCTCTTTAGTTCCTCTTAACTTTCTTGTCATTAGAGTGATATCATCTGCATATCTGAGGTTATTGATATTTCTCCTAGGAATCTTGATTCCAGCTTGTGATTCATTCAGCCTGGCATTTTGCATGATGTGCTCTGTATAGACGTTAACTAAGCAGGGTGATAATGTACAGACTTGACGTACTCCTTTCCCGATTTTGAACCAGTCCATTGTTCTGTATCTGAATTAACTGCTGCTTCTTGACCCGCATTCAGGTATCTCAAGAGGCAGGTAAGGTGGTCGGTCTGGTATTCTCATCTCTTTAAGAATTTTCTACAGTTTGTTGTAATCCACACAGTCAAAGACTTATGTGTAGTCAATGAAGCAGAAGTAGATGTTTCTTTGGAATTCCCTTGCTTTCTCTGTGATCCAGTGGATGTTGGCAATTTAAACTCTGGTACAGCTGTGCATCTGGAATTTCTTGATTCACGTACTGCTGAAGCCTACCTTAAAGGATTTTGAGCATTATCTTTCTATTTCTAGTATGTGAAATGAGTGCAATTGTACGGTAGTTTGAACATTCTTTGGAATTGCTATTCTTTGGGATTGGAAAGAAAACTGACCTTTTCCAGTCCTGTGACCACTGCTGAGTTTTCCAGGCAGTTTGCCGATATATTGAGTGCAGCACTTTCATAGCATCATCTTTTAGGATTTTAAATAGCTCTGTTGAATTCCATCACCTCACTAGCTTTGCTCATAGTTACACTTCCTAAGACCCATTTGACTTCACACTCCATGATGTCTGGCTCTAGATGAGTGACCTCCACCATCATGATTATTCTGATCATTATGATCTTTTTTGTATAGTTTTTCTGTGTATTCTTGCCATCTCTTAATCTCTTAAAGGAAGTACATGTTACCAAATCTCAAGTCTCTGCTAGCCCAAATTTGGGGAACTCAGGATTTAACATCTAGCAGTCAGAGTATATTAATCCCATTCTCCATGCAATCTGAATTTTTTTTATGGCTTTTGCAATCTGACCTTTCTAGCTTCTTTTCACTACATTCTTACAGTAATTCTTTTTTCACCTCAAGCTGATTTACTTAATTGCTCTTTCAGATTCTTATGCTTAGGGCTGTACTTTTCCTTTTTTCTCTTTTATATATGTCCTGTTTCCAAGTTTATGTAAAATTGTCTTTGAAGCCCAGCACATATCCTCCTGCTTCCATGAATTCAAGTTTGCTGCATCAGCCTGTGAAATATCTTTGTACTAAATTTATTTTCTACTACTACATAGTAGTTTTCAAATACTTAATCTATCATATACTGCTAGTTAGATATTCATGTTTGCTGTATCTATTTCTTATTTTTCCAGCTAGATTATGTACTTTTTGGAAGCCAGAGCTATCATTTAATCTCATATTCCTCAACCTCAATGCTCTTACTGTGGTATCACTTAGCATGTTTTTATTGTGTACCTACTGCATATTTATCAGCATGTTTTTATCATGTTCCTATTACATATCAAGTGCTCTGCAAAGCTAGGACTAACACTGATGGGAAGAAATGGTTTCTGCCTGAAAATGTTAGGTAAATCATTGCATTTCAGTGTAATAAATGCTTTGATAGAGATATGAACAAAGTGCTAAGGAAACCTTAAAGATTAATGTTGCTACTAGAGGAAGGGGCTTTCCTGAGAGCAAATCGTATCTATGTAATTTCAGGGCTATGATTATCAGATTTACTCTAGGAAGAAAGCAGGAAAGGCAATAGTTGCAAAGTGCTTTGTTTCTTACTTCTCTAATTAGACATACACATAGCACTATAACTTGGGAAAGTAGCTATCATAGTTATGATCTATTAAAAAATAAACTTTAAATGAAATTTTGATTATTGATAGAGTATAAAAACGTTGATTTTATATGGCAAATGCAGAATTTCTGCCAAATTTCCTCAGTATAATTATGAACCTAGAAATAATGTATTGTCACATGGTTATAAGCAGAATTTCACATGCTGTAGGAAACTTTTAAACTTGTTATAGACAAATTTCAAATATATACAAAAGTAAATAGAATAATAGAATAGTATAATAAATTCCTGTGTACTCATTATACAACTTCAGTAGTGATTGACGTACTGCCATTTTTCATTTATATATCTTCATTTATTCCTTTCTCCCTGCTTCATTGTTTTTTTTTTTAACAGATTTTTAAAGGTAAAATTTATACATTAATTGTATAGATCTTAAATGTACAGTTTTGGCCAAGAGATATATCCATATAACCCACATCTTAGTCATAATGTAGATTATAGAACTTTCTGTCTCCACAGAAAATTCCTTTGTTTATTTTCCACTCTATTACTATATCCTTATCACTGTTCAATTTGTTTTTCACTTTAGATTAGCCACTACCCCATACTGTGCTTAGCCTATCCAAGGCCTACCCGATTACTGCACTCCCCTGCTCAGCTCAAAGGACAGCCTGCCAATCACTTTAATTATGTTAACTAGATTGAGGTAGAATTCTTCCGTTGTTTGAAATGTTCTGAGATATTACCATTTTGTGATATATAATTCAGGGAACTGTCTTAAATGTTTTCTCTTATCCTTAGCTAAAAATCAGAAACTTCATATTCTAGGAATATTCTGTTTTCACATATCCTAGGTAGATTTTACTTTCAGAAAATATTTGCAAGTGTATTTCAATAACTTAGTCCTAGCCTTATCAGTGTTACCAACAAACTTACTGTAATTATTTATTTTTTCAGATGAAACCGTTTCTCCTATTTTATTGGATACAAAGTGGAATAAGATTCTAGATCCCTCTTCTCGTCAGCTGTCATTCAACTCTGCATTGACCAGTGTGAATGAACCTACAGTTTCTGAGTCACAGCCACAACTGAAAGTCTTCTCTCTGGCTCATTCAGCTCCTCCTGACTCAGAGGGAGAGGACCACTGTGCTAATGGACAAGACTGTAGTCTGAATCCAGAGATCAACACAATGTGGATTGATGAAAATGCGGTTACAGAAGACCAGTTAATTAAGAGGAACTGTAATCGAGATGATCAATGCAGTACTGTCGAAGTGGGAGAGAAGAAATGTGGAAACCTAGCTTGTCTGCCAGATGAGAAGAACATTCTTGTTGTAGCTGTCATGCATAACTGTGATAAAAGGACATTTCAAAGTGATTTGCAGGATTGTAATAATTATAATAGTCAGTCCCTCAAGAATGCTTTTAGCTGTTCACTGGATAATGAAAACAGACAAACTGATCAGTTTAGTTTTAGTATAAATGGGTCCACTGAAAAAGATATGAACTCAGAGAAACAAATGGATCCACTGAATAGACCAAATGCAGAGGGGGATTCTGATAAGTATATATGTACTACTTCTGATAATCTAGCCAGTGTTTGTTCCCCTTCACAGTTACAGGATGATGAAAATATAGATAGAGACCCCTCCATGTCTGTGATTACAAGCTTAACACTAGATTCAGTAATCTCATCCCAGCGAACAGAGGAAGGTCCTGATGTAAAGCAAGAGGACTCTACCCCAGATGAGGTTCTCACTGGCAAAACCAGCTCTCCTAGGACAGACCTGGGGAGTCCAAACTCCTTTTCTCACTTGAGTGAGGAGATTTTGATGAAAAAAGAACCATCAGAGGAGAGGACAACTGAAGAATCCACCCAGTCTGCTTTACCTTTACTTCTCAAAACTGACACGCCTAATGGGTCTGGCAGGGATGATAACTCTGAACAGGTTTCAGATTGTCTTGTGCCCAGTGAGGGTAAAGCTGATGACAAGGAAGGTTGTAAACATGAAGAAATTCTTGGCACTAAAGAATTTCTTAATATGACAGAGCATTTCTCTGAATCTCAGGAGATGACTAACTGGAAATTGACTAAACCAAACAAGATGAATGACAGCCAAGTAAAAAAAGATAATGAGAAGTTCCTGCAGATGAATCAGCCTGAAGACACCTGTGATGATAGTGGAGAGTGTGATAGAATGGCAGAAGCAGGTCTAGATTTAAAAGGAACTTGCATGAATGAAAGTGAAGGATGTGATTTCTCCACTGTTATGGATACACCAGCAGCAAATTCACTATCTAATTGTTGTGATTCCTATGGAATGCAGAGCCCAGTTGTTTGTTTTGTTCCAAAGACTTTACCCTCCAAAGAAGATTCAGTAACAGAAGAAAAGGAAATAGAGGAGAGCAAGTCAGAATGCTACTCAAATATTTATGAACAGAGAGGAAATGAAGCCACAGAAGGGAGTGGACTACTTTTAAACAGTACTGGTGACCTAACGAAGAAAAACTATTTACACAATTTCTGTAGCCAGGTTCCATCAGTGCTTGGGCAATCTTCCCCCAAGATAGTAGCAAACCTGCAATCTATCAGTGTTCCTTTTGGTGGTGCAAGACCCAAGCAACCTTCTAATCTTAAACTTCAAATTCCAAAGCCATTATCAGACCATTTACAAAATGACCTTCCTGCGAACAGTGGAAATACCGCTAAAAACAAAAATGATGTTCTTGGGAAAGCAAAATTAGGGGAAAACTCAGCAACCAATGTATGCAATGCCTCTTCGGGAAACATCTCTATTGCTGATACAAATGGGGACCATTTAGAAAGTTATGAATCTGGGATATCCAGTAGACCGTGCCTTGCATTAGCTCCAGAAAGCCCAGATAATGATCTCAGAGCTGGTCAGTTTGGAATTTCTGCTAGAAAGCCATTTACCACTCTGGGTGAAGTGGCTCCAGTGTGGGTACCAGATTCTCAGGCTCCAAACTGCATGAAATGTGAAGCCAGGTTTACATTCACCAAAAGGAGGCATCATTGCAGAGCATGTGGGAAGGTAAGTTGTGTGTGTCAGGAATCTGGCACGTGCATTTTACAACGCTCAATTAAAAGTTAATAAAGGTAATATAAGGGAGCATGCTTAAGGCTGAGGTGAAATTACAAATAGCTTTTGAATATACAGTTCTAGTAAATTTCCAAATGAAAAATGGCCTCACTGATTCTTAGTGTTTATATAATTTTCTTGTTGTTGTGAAGATTTAAGCCGAATCAGTTTTCATGAAGAGATGGGAACTGCAGAAGTGGTAACTTTGAGTTCTATATTGATACTTGCTTAATGGAATAGCTTGAAATGAGGAAGTTATTCTTTTGAATAAGATTTTAAGAATTTAAGAAATGTTTATAATTGATTTTATATTTTTTAATTCTTGAGTAAATTGAATGTTATACTTGGAATCCATCCCAGTTTTTACTATAGAAATTTTGCCATTGTACTAGACATTCTGGAACTTTCTGTACACATATTTTTGTTTTTTCCCCCCATATAACTTTGACTCAAAAGACTTGGAAGCTGCAGATCCTTGTGACAGTGTAATGAGGATAATGATATTCCTTAGTTCTCCCAAAATTCTGTTAGCTAGTGACACTAGTGACAATATACTAGTATTTCCTTAAGCAAGAACTATAAACAAGGAGGAAATAGGATTTTGTATTTTTTAAAGGAATGTAAGGTTTGGTGTCAGGTCTGGATTTGAACTTCAGCTTTATTACTGTTAACTATATAACTTTGTTAAGCTTTGCGTGCATGCTAAGCTACTTTCGTTGTGTCTGACTCTCTGTGAGCCTGTGGACTGTAGCCTGCCAGTCTCCTCTATCCATAGGATTCTCCAGGCAAGAATACTGGAGTGCGTTGCCATTTCCTTCTCCAGGGGATCTTCCCAACCCACGGATCAAACCCACGTCTCTTACATCTCCTGTATTGGCAGCAGGTTCTTTACCACTAGTGCCATGTGCCAAGTTTATCATAAGAAAACAAACCAAAAGATAACTTTCACTGGGCTGCTCTGAAGATTAAATGAAATTACATGTAGTAGTAAGTGCTCAGTAAATGACCTCTGTTTCTCTTCTTGCCTGATTTACTGGTCTGTCTGAATTAATTAGATTGCCGTCAACTTCAAGGGACAGACTATCTGGCTCTCAGTGACTCAAACAAAAATAACGTTTATTTCACATAACAAGAAGTCTGAAAATAGAGACTCTGCTGTGTCTGGGTGTAGTCAGGGTTACTGAAGTTCTCTTGGTCTTCCCTTCATGGTCTCAATATAATGTGGCACAGCTTTAAGCATCAAGTCCAACCTGATGACTTCCTAAGTACAGAGAAGCTGTTCAGTGGCAATAAAGCCTATTTCTCTTGCCACCCTCTCATCAGGAAGGAAAGAAACCCCAGCAACTTCTTTCAATTTATTGGCCACTTCTAGACCACAGGCCCAATTTAGACCAATGACTGACAACAGGGAACAGAATTGCCAGGATTGGCAAAGATCAATCGTGATTCACCTCCTGGGGCTGAGCCAGTATGGCAGCATTAGCTCCAGAAAGCTCAGATAATGAAAAGAATATTAAAAAATACAAAATCCCATTTCCTCCTTGTTTATAGTTCTGACTTAAAAAAACCTAGTATATAATATATATTACTAGCTAACAGAATTTTGAGAGAACTAAGGAATATCAATTTTCCTTATAATGTCACAAGGATCAATAGCCTTCAACTCTTTTTTGAGTCATAGTTATATAGGGGGGAAAGACAAAAATATGTGTACAGAAGGTTCCGGAATATCTAGTACAATGGCAAAGGAAAAGGGGAAGAATGGTTCTTGGATGGACATTCAACAAGGGCTACTATAAAGTCATAGAACAAATGAACCAAATAATGGGGAGCAGAAAGTTGTTAAAATTGTGACTGGTCTGTTAGTATCTGATTATTAAAATTTGAAGAAAATAATGTGTCTGATTCCTAAATATTTTGCAATCTGAAGTAAACCTGTGGTCAGTAGCCTGAATAGTTAGTTTTCTGTTAGGGGATTAGAGGCATCATTTTTTTTGTTTCTGTTCTGTGTTTTGCTTACTGTGTATAACACTTTGTGAAAATTTTGCTTTCTTAAGCAAATAATAAAAATGCTTTTGTTCCAGGCTAACATATTCAGATATAATGACTAAATAGGTAACTTAGGTGGATTCAGAAAGAAAATGGTGGCGTAAAAATGCACATAAGCTGAAAAATTACGTGGAATTTTTGCTGAGTGGAATTTGTAGAATTTATAAATTTATCATTCATATGGATTATGGATTCATATTCCATCTTTTTTTCTTTCCATCTTCATTTTCCTCAGGGATATTCTGAGGATTATTGAGATAATGTCTGTAAAAATCCTTGAGCGTCTCAGAAGCAAAGGGGCTATAAATGTGGGTATAGTTTTTCTAGACAGTAAATTAATCAAATGATACTTGGAAGATAGCTGGAAAAATACCCTAAGCAATGTGATTTTGTAAAATAGTGTTTACTGTCGAAAAAAGAAGTTTAGTTTGTACCATTCTAATATTTCTACTATCTAGTAATTTCCAATACTTTTTTAAACTTAATATCTATAGGCAATAAGTTTTCCTTACTGTAAGAAGCATATATTAAGCATCTACTGTATGAAAGTTTCTGGGCTAAGTGCTGGAGATTCGGAGATAGAATGTATGACCCCATAGAGTTTATAATCAAAAGGATTGATTTCAGTGAGTGAGGAGTATCTGGATTTCCTGTAGTTTTGCAAAAATCCTAAAAAAAAATAGTGAACTGCTGATCTGAGTAGAAAATTGGACCATCACATACAATTTGTAATACAGTATTTTAAGAGGCAGTTTTGTGTGTTTTATATTCATTCTCGTCTTGTAGAATGGGTGGTTAATTTTTTCCTACTTAACAGATCAAGTATTAGAGGCTCAGAGAGGTCAAGGAATATATCCAAGGTCACACAGCTTGAAAGTGGTAGAGCCACCTTTGGAGGAAAAGCTAGGACTCTTTCCTTCCATCATAACTGCTTCTCCTAACATGTCTCCTCATTTATAATAGCAGTATGAACAAAATGCTTTAGAAACAGTAAGATAGGGGAGCTTAATTTTTCCAAGAATGGAAGGAGGAGTCAGGAAAATTGTAATACAAAAAGCAACCATTTGGGCCTTCTCTGGTGGTCCAGTGGTTAAGAGTCCTCTGTGTTTCTGCTGCAGGGGTCTTAGGCTCCACCCCTGGTGGAGGAACTAAGATCCCTCGTGCTAATCCCGCATGCTGCCCTGTGAGCATACCGTACCCCCCACTTCTGCCCCCTGCTAAAAGATAAAATGACTATTTGGAGAAGGAGATAAGAAAGTGGATATAATTTATGGATCAAAATTCTAAAGTATGTGAAGAGAATGGGATCACAGCAGAGCACAGGTGGAGAATTAGCAATAGGAAAAGGGAAATCATTTTACAGACAAATAGGCTGTGATAAAAATACACTTGAATATAGAAGGAGTTAATAGAAAATTGTGGGAAATTGTTTAGCAAAGCTTAGGGCATATATTCAGCTCTTGATGAGTAGTATTACAGATATTGTTACATTTATCTTGATATATTGTCATTAAGAAGAATATAATTATATTGAATTTAGGAAGGTATTAAAATATTGCAGTTTATTTCTATATTGTTACAGTGGACATCAAAACACCTGGATTCCATTCTTGTCTTCATTGTTAATTGGAAAACTATGTCATGCTCTAAAATGCTTAGCAAATGGGTTTTGTTTTATGATTTCATGCAATATTAATTCATATAATTGTTCCATATAGCAGCGTAATCTTTACTTTTCCTGTATGATAAGTGATAAATTACAGAATAGAAAGTATACAGAAGAGAGTTTCTTGCTGGTCCAGTGGTTAGGACTTGGGGCTTTCACTGCTGTGGCCCCAGGTTCAATCTCTGGTTGGGAAACTAAGATCCTGAGAGCTGTGCAGCGAGACCAAAAAAAAAAAAAGAGTACAGAGAATTTCTTCCTTGAAAAGTTCTAATGATCATTGTTAATCTAATGAACTTAGCCCTTTAAGTTCAAATGATCATTGTTATTATATACCTGTGTTTATTTCCTATGGAAAACACTGAATCTAGTAGATCATGGTTATTCATCCTCTGTCATGTTTCCATTTGCCATAAATATTTTGACCCCTTTTATTTGATTATTTGACTTGAAAGGCCTAAAGGAAACTATTGAGTTTAAGAGTACAGGAAAGAGTTTTTTGAAAGTGGAAAAGAATTTCTAAAAGAAAAAAAAGTTTTTTCTTTTATTTGGTCATTCACAAGGTTTTATCACACTTTATCCATTACCATCAGTGATGTGGCTCGTTGTTATTTACGAGATGCTAGCTGCCTGGAGAATCCCATGGATGGAGGAGCCTGGTAGGCTGCAGTCCATGGGGTCTCTAGGAGTCGGACATGACTGAGAGACTTTATTTTCACTTTTCACTTTCATGCACTGGAGAAGGAAATGGCCATCCACTCCAGTATTGTTGCCTGGAGAATGCCAGGGACGGGGAAGCCTGGTGGGCTGCCATCTATGGGGTCGCACAGAGTCGGACACTACTGAAGTGATTTAGCAGCAGCAGCAGCTGGTTAATGACTGTTCTATCTACTAAAATAGACATGAAAATAGCCTTTAAAAGTTCTTGAACTGATACTCACAATGTAGATACTGTGTATTTGTTTAGAACAGTGTGCAAGTTGAGAATAGCATTTTTTTTTTTAACACTTCTTCTATATACTAGGCTTATCTGGTCTAAACTAAGCATAGTTCTCTGAGATACAGTTAAAGAGGAGAAAAGTGCCTCAGAAAGTAAAGTTTATAAGCAAAAGTGCATGGATTTCAACACAGATTTTTTCAGTTCCAAAGCCCCTTGCTCTTTTTACCACACAGGACATAGTAGCAAAATTTATCAGTATTTGGATTGCTTACTAGAAATCTAAGTGATTGTCCTTGGGTGAACATCAGTTTTGGATAGTGGTAAAGGACTGGTGGAAACAGTGTCAGACTTTATTTTTTGGGGCTCCAAAATCACTGCAGATGATGACTGCAGCCATGAAATTAAAAGACGCTTACTCCTTGGAAGGAAAGTTATGACCAACCTAGATAGCATATTCAAAAGCAGAGACTTTACTTTGCCAACAAAGGTCCGTCTAGTCAAGGCTATGGTTTTTCCTGTGGTCATGTGTGGATGTGAGAGTTGGACTGTGAAGAAGGCTGAGCGCCGAAGAATTGATGCTTTTGAACTGTGGTGTTGGAGAAGACTCTTGAGAGTCCCTTGGCCTGCAAGGAGATCCAACCAGTCCATTGTGAAGGAGATCAGCCCTGGGATTTCTTTGGAAGGAATGATGCAACTGAAACTCCAGTACTTTGGCCACCTCATGCGAAGAGTTGACTCATTGGAAAAGACTGTGATGCTGGGAGGGATTGGGGGCAGGAGGAGAAGGGGACAACAGAGGATGAGATGGCTGGATGGCATCACTGACTCGATGGACGTGAGTCTGGGTGAACTCCAGGAGTTGGTGATGGACAGGGAGGCCTGGCGTGCTGCGATTCATGGGTTCGCAAAGAGTCGGACACGACTGAGCGACTGAACTGAACTGAAAGGACTGGGAATTTGAAAGGAAGACAAAAATGCTAAGTGATTGGTGCTATCAGTGGATGGGAGAGTATAGCAAAGATAGCAGGATTTTAGGTTTTACTTCACTATTAGGTCTTGGACTACAAATTAAGAAAAGAATAATGTGGGTGCCAGGTCATAGTATGAGGAGAGATATACCACTCCAGTTTACTCACTACTTTTTCCACATTAATTGACTTTAACAGTATAACTCAAAATTGATGGATTTTTACTATGTTTGGATAGATGGTGATTTGAATAGACAGACCACAGAAGAGGAATGTAGGAGAGGCAGAATGGAAAGAACACTGGAATGGGTATGAAATAGCTCTAGACTTCAGTTTTCTCTGCTGTAAAAGGAAGGGATTGCATAGATTTTATTTCCTTGCAGCTCTGAAATCTTGTGTGAACTTCTGTATTTAAAAAAGAAAGAAAAGGAAATGATAAGGTTTGTGCTAGCACTGATTTATCTCTGTAAAGTTATTATTAAACATACTTGATTAGCCAAGGTCACTTTGTGGGAAAAATATGCCATTAAGCATTTTGTAATGTGCTGTGCTGGAAGTGTGTTTTCTGGAAGTCATCTTAGTTTGATTGGAATGCTGCTTATTACAGTACCACTTAATGTGCTATACTAGGGATTGTATTTTGCAATTACTGTTCCTTTTTTTTCATTTCCAATAGTACTAATACTTTGACACACAAATGATCATCACATATAGTTTAAAGCAGATAGGTTGATGACATGTATAACATCAAAATGGCATATTGAAAACTGATCTAGATTATTTTTAATATAGTTCTAGAAAGGTACCTCCCTCTACACAATGGGGATTATAGGTATTTAATGTATACAGAACATTTCTAAATGTAATTACAAAATTTTATGTTTTACATAAATTTATATTTATGAAAGTGATCCATGTATAATGAACATTTCTAAATGTAATTACAAATTTTATGTTTTACATAAATTTATATTTATGAAAGTGATCCATGTATAATGAACATTTCTAAATGTAATTACAAATTTTATGTTTTACATAAATTTATATTTATGAAAGTGATCCATGTATAATGAACATTTCTAAATGTAATTACAAATTTTATGTTTTACATAAATTTATATTTATGAAAGTGATCCATGTATAATGAACATTTCTAAATGTAATTACAAATTTTATGTTTTACATAAATTTATATTTATGAAAGTGATCCATGTATAATGAACATTTCTAAATGTAATTACAAATTTTATGTTTTACATAAATTTATATTTATGAAAGTGATCCATGTATAATGAACATTTCTAAATGTAATTACAAATTTTATGTTTTACATAAATTTATATTTATGAAAGTGATCCATGTATAATGAACATTTCTAAATGTAATCACAAAATTTTATGTTTTACATAAATTTATATTTATATAACAAATATAAGTTTATATAATTTATATGTTTATGTATAAAATGGCAAACTACAGTTAGTATTTAACACCGTACTTTTAATTTGAATTACTGTTCCACAGTAGTTATGAGTAATTTTGTCTATAAAGATATATAAAAGAACTATATAATAATATTTTGATATCTTTGTCTTTATAGCATATTTTTAAATGAAAAATATTTTGAAGAATTAAAATAATTTTTCAAATTTGAAATTGAAAATAAAACACATTTTTAGTTGAGAAGAAGAGGCTTGGTACTATTTTTGTTTTAAACAGAGTAATATTTATATGTTTAAAGATGGCAATCTTCTACCTACTTTTACAAATCCCGAGTCCCTAATTCAGCTCCCTGGATATACCCACTTTAAGAAATTAATAGCCTGTTTCTTAAGTTAAAGTATAGTTGGTTTACAATATTACATTAGTTTCAAATGTACAACATAGTGATTCAGTATTTTAATAGATTATACTCTTTTTTTGTTTTCTGACTGTGGGATCTTAGTTCTCGAACATGGATTGAAACCACACCCTTGACAGTGAAAGTGTAGAGTCCTAACCACTGGACTGCCGGGGAATTCCCTATATTCTATTTAAAATTATTAAAATAATGACTGTGTTTCTCTGTACTGTATAATGCATCCTTGTACCTTATTTATTTTATGCATAGTGGTTTGTATTGCTGCCTCTCAATCCTCTATTCCCATCTTGCCCTCCACTTCCCTCTCCTCAGTGCTAACCACTAGTTTGTTCTCCTTATCTGTGAGTCTGTTTGTTTTGTCATATTCATTTGTTTTATATTTTAGATTTCATATATAGAGTTTTGTCTTTCTCTAACTCTTTTCACTAAGCATAATACTCTCTAAGGTCCATCCATGTTGTTGTAAATGGCAGAATTTCATTCTTCTTAGTGGCTGAGTGATATTCTAGTGTGTGTGTGTCGGGGGCGGGGCGTGTGCATCACATGTGTCCATCCGTGCATGCACGTGCCCTACATATTCTTTGTCCATTCTTCTGTTGATGAACATTTAGGTTGTTTCCATATCTTGGCTCTTGTAAATAATGTCATGATGAACATAGGAGTCCATATCTTTTCCAGTTAACTATTTTCATATTCTTTGGCTGAATAACCAGAATTGGGATAGCTGGATAATATGTTAGTTCTGTGCTTAACTTTTGGAGAGATTTCCATACTGTCTTCCACAGTGGCTATACCAGCTTACATTCCCACCAGTAGTTTATGAGGGTTCCCTTCCATGTCCTTGCTGACATTATTTGTAGACTTCTTGATGATAGCCATCATGAAAGGTGTGAAGGTGATATCCCATTATGGTTTTGCTTTGCATTTTCCTGATGATCAGTGATGTTGAGCATCTTTTCACGTGGCTCTTGGCCATCTGTGTATCTTCTTTAGAAGCATGTTCATGTGTTCTGCCCATTTTTAAATTCGGTTGTTTTTTTTGATACTGAATTGTTTGAGCTCTTTAGATATTTTGAATATTAATCCCTTACTGATCATATAATTTGCAAATTTCTTCTCCCATTTTGTAGGTTGCTTTTTTGCTTTGTTGATGGTTTTCTTTGCTGTACAAAATCTTTTAAATTTAATTATATGCCATTTATATATTTTTGATTTTTTTTTCTTTGGCTTAGAAGACAAATCCAAAAAAATATTGATACAGTTTGTGTTAAAGAGTGTTCTCTATGTTTTCTTGAAGTCTTATACTTTCCAGTTTAACATTTAGGTCTTTAATCCATTTTCTTTTTGTAAGTAATATGAAAAAATATTCTAATTTTATTTTGTAAAATAAATGTAGCTGTCCAGTTATCCAGCACCACTTATTGAAGAGCCTATCTTTTCTCCTTTGTATATTCTTACTTCCTTTGTCATAGGTTAATTGATATAAGTGTATGGGTTTATTTCTGGGTTCTCTATTCTGTGTTGATCTGTGTGTCTTTTTTTTGTGCCAGTACTGTGCTGTTTTTTTAAACTTTTAATTTTGTATTGGGGTATACCAATTAACAATGTCGTGATAGTTTCAGGTGAACAGCAAAGGGATTCAGCCATACATATACATGTGTCCATTCTCCTGCAAACTTTCCTTCCATCCAGGATGCCACATAACATTGAGCAGAGTTCCATGTGCTGTGCAATAGGTCCTTGTTGGCTATCCATTTTAAACACAGCAGTGTAGTACTATGCTGTTTTTATGACTGTAACTTTGTAGTATAGTCTGAAGCTAGCACCCCAACTTTGTTCATTTTTCTTAAGATTGATTTGGCAAGTCAGTTTTTTGTGGTTCCATATAAGTTTTAGGGTTGTTCTAATTTGGTGAAAAATATGGTTATTTTGATTGGGATGGCATTAAATCTATAGATTGCTTTGGGTAGTACAGTATTTATCAATATTACTTCTTCTGATTCATTTCTTCAGTTTCTTCAATTCATTTCTTCAATATCATCTTCAATTTCCTTCATCAGTGTTTCATTTTTAGAGTCTTTTACCTCCTTGGTAAGTTAATCCTAGATATTTTTTGTTTTTGATGCTGTTTTAAACAAGATTGTTGTATTGCTTTTTCTCTGTGGTAGTTCATTATTAGTTTATAGAAAAGCAACAGATTTCTGTACATTAACCTCATATCCTCTAACTTTACTAAACTTATTTATTCTAATAACTTTTTAGTGGTGACTTTAGGGTTTTTCTATATGTAGAGTCATGTCATCTCAGAGAAGGCAATGGCACCCCACTCCAGTACTCTTGCCTGGAAAATCCCATGGATGGAGGATCCTGGTAGGCTGCAGTCCATGAGGTCGCTAAGAG
>NW_011494816.1:3509274-3512981 GCF_000754665.1 Bison bison bison | reverse complement strand
TGAGCGCCTTCACTTTCGCTTTTCACTTTCATGCATTGGAGAAGGAAATGGCAACTCACTCCAGTGTTCTTGCCTGGAGAATCCCAGGGATGGGGGAGCCTGGTGGGCTGCCGTCTATGGGCTCGCACAGAGTCGGACACGACTGAAGTGCAGTAGCAGCAGCAGCAGCAACAGAGTCATGTCATCTACTAATAATGACAGTTTTGTTTCTTCCTTTTCAGTGTGGATGCATCTTATTTCTTTTTCTTGTCTGAATGCTGTGGCTAGGACTTCCAATACTATGTTAAATAGAAGTGATTGAGAGTGGGCATCCTTTGTCTTGTTCCTGATTTTAGAAGAAAAGCTTTTAGCTTTTTACCATTGAATATGATGTTAGTTATGGTCATGGGCTTCCCTGGTGGCTCAGTGGTAAAGAACCCACCTTTAGTGCAGGATACTTTGGGATTTGTTTGTTCTTCTTTTTCTAATTGTTTTAGATTATAGTTTGTTTGAGGTTTTTCTTACTTCTTGAGGTAGGCCTGTATCACCATAAACTTGCTTCCTAGAACGGCTGTTGCTACATCTCAAAGATTTTGGAATGTTGTGTTTCCACTTCATTTGTCTAGGGTATTTCCTGATTTTCTCTGTGATTTCTTCATTGATTCATTGGTTTTTATGGTAATGTGCTGTTTAGTCTCTACATGTTTATGTTTTTCCCATTTTTCTTTCTGTAGCTGATTTCTAGTTTCATACAATTATGATTGGAAAAATGCTTGAAGTAATTTCTATCTTACATTTGTTGAGACTTGTTTTGTGACCTGGAATATAATCTGTCTTGGAGAACCTTCCATATGCACTTGAAAATAATGTGTTTCTGCTTTTATGGATTGGATGTCCTGTAGATGTTTGTTAAGTTCAAATAGTCTAATGCATCCTTTAAGACTGATGCTTGCTTGTTGAATAGACTTTTCTTTTTTTATAGCAGAAAAATTGGGCAGAAGGCACACCTCCCCTCAAGTGGACCTCATTATTGATATCTTGTACCAGAGTAGTACATTTGTTGCAATTAATGAACCAATATTGATACATTATTTTATTAACAATAATCATATAAAAGAAATACATACTACAGTTTTTGTTAGTGTTTGCTCCTTGAATTTTACAGTTCTATTGGTTTGATAAATGCAAGTTATCTACCTTATTATTATCATATAGAATGGTTCTATCACCCTGAAAGTCCCTTGTGCCCCACTTATGTATCCCTCCCTTACTTTATTTGAACCCTGGCAACTACTGATCTTGGCTCCGTAGTTTTTGCTTTTCCAGAATGTCTTTTATCAGTAGTTGCTGCTGCTGCTGCTAAGTCGCTTCAGTCGTGTCCGACTCTGTGCGACCCCATAGACGGCAGCCCATCAGGCTCCCCTGTCCCTGGGGTTCTCCAGGCAAGAACACTGGAGTGGGTTGCCATTCATATATTATGTTGGCATTCAAACTGGCATCTTTGACTTAGAAATATACATTTAAGATTCTTCCCTAACTTTTTAAAAAATTGAGTATAATTGACATATAAGGAGGATGTATTACTTTCAGGTATACAATATAATGATTAGGTATTTGTATGTATTGTGAAATCACCATAATAAGTCCAGTTAACATCTGTACCATACATAGTTACAAAATTTTCTTATGAGAACTTTTAAGATTACACTCATAGCAACTTTCAAATTTGCAATATAGTATTATTAACAATAGATAAGATGACAGGCACTACACCCTATGTTTTATGTAGTTTATAACTTCAAATTTGTTTCTTTTGAGCATCTTCATCTCTTTCACATATATTGCCACCTTGGCAACTACCACCAGACTCTTCTCTGATTTAATGAGCTCATTATTTGTTGTTTTGTTTTGATAGTTTTTAGATTCCACATATAAGTAAGCTCATCCAGTATTTGTGTACCTCTGACTTATTTCACTAGCATAATTCCCTCAAGTTGCATCCATGTTGTTGCAAATGTAAAGATTTTATTCTTTTTTGTGCTGAGTAATAGTCCATCATGTGTGTGTGTGTGTACACATATACATAGAAAAATACATACCAAAATTTCTTTTTTTAAATTTTATTTTATTTTTAAACTTTACATAATTGTATTAGTTTTGCCAAATATCAAAATGAATCTGCCACAGGTATACATGTGTTCCCCATCCTGAACCCTCCTCCCTCCTCCCTCCCCATACCCTCCCTCTGGGTCGTCCCAGTGCACTAGCCCCAAGCATCCAGTATTGTGTATCGAACCTGGACTGGCAACTCGTTTCTTACATGATATTTTACATGTTTCAATGTCATTCTCCCAAATCTTCCCACCCTCTCCCTCTCCCACAGAGTCCATAAGACTGTTCTATACATCAGTGTCTCTTTTGCTGTCTCGTACACCGGGTTATTGTTACCATCTTCCTAAATTCCATATATATGCGTTAGTATACTGTATTGATGTTTTTCCTTCTGGCTTACTTCACTCTGTATAATAGGCTCCAGTTTCATCCACCTCATTAGAACTGATTCAAATGTATTCTTTTTAATGGCTGAGTAATACTCCATTGTGTATATGTACCACAGCTTTCTTATCCATTCATCTGCTGATGGACATCTAGGTTGCTTCCATGTCCTGGCTATTATAAACAGTGCTGCGATGAACATTGGGGTACACGTGTCTCTTTCCCTTCTGGTTTCCTCAGTGTGTATGCCCAGCAGTGGGATTGCTGGATCATAAGGCAGTTCTATTTCCAGTTTTTTAAGGAATCTCCACACTGTTCTCCATAGTGGCTGTACTAGTTTGCATTCCCACCAACAGTGTAAGAGGGTTCCCTTTTCTCCACACGCTCTCCAGCATTTATTATTTGTAGACTTTTGGATCGCAGCCATTCTGACTGGCGTGAAATGGTATCTCATAGTGGTTTTGATTTGCATTTCTCTGATAATGAGTGATGTTGAGCATCTTTTCATGTGTTTGTTAGCCATCTGTATGTCTTCTTTGGAGAAATGTCTATTTAGTTCTTGGGCCCATTTTTTGATTGGGTCGTTTATTTTTCTGGAGTTGAGCTGTAGGAGTTGCTTGTATATTTTTGAGATTAGTTGTTTGTCAGTTGCTTCATTTGCTATTATTTTCTCCCATTCTGAAGGCTGTCTTTTCACCTTGCTAATAGTTTCCTTTGATGTGCAGAAGCTTTTAAGGTTAATTAGGTCCCATTTGTTTATTTTTGCTTTTATTTCCAATATTCTGGGAGGTGGGTCATAGAGGATCCTGCTGTGATGTATGTCAGAGAGTGTTTTGCCTATGTTCTCCTCTAGGAGTTTTATAGTTTCTGGTCTTACGTTTAGATCTTTAATCCATTTTGAGTTTATTTTTGTGTATGGTGTTAGAAAGTGGTCTAGTTTCATTCTTTTACAAGTGGTTGACCAGTTTTCCCAGCACCACTTGTTAAAGAGATTGTCTTTAATCCATTGTATATTCTTGCCTCCTTTGTCAAAGATAAGGTGTCCATATGTGTGTGGATTTATCTCTGGGCTTTCTATTTTATTCCATTGATCTATATTTCTGTCTTTGTGCCAGTACCATACTGTCTTGATAACTGTGGCTTTGTAGTAGAGCCTGAAGTCAGGTAGGTTGATTCCTCCAGTTCCATTCTTCTTTCTCAAGATCGCTTTGGCTATTCGAGGTTTTTTGTTT
>NW_011494816.1:3506474-3508333 GCF_000754665.1 Bison bison bison | reverse complement strand
TGTCAGCTCTTCTCTAAATTTTTGGTAGAATTCAGCTGTGAAGCCGTCTGGACCAGGGCTTTTGTTTGCTGGAAGATTTTTGATTACAGTTTCAATTTCCATGCTTGTGATGGGTCTGTTAAGATTTTCTATTTCTTCCTGGTCGAGTTTTGGAAAGTTGTACTTTTCTAAGAATTTGTCCATTTCTTCCACGTTGTCCATTTTATTGGCATATAATTGTTGGTAGTAGTCTCTTATGATCCTTTGTATTTCTGTGTTGTCTGTTGTGATCTCTCCATTTTTGTTTCTAATTTTGTTGATTTGATTTTTCTCCCTTTGTTTCTTGATGAGTCTGGCTAATGGTTTGTCAATTTTATTTATCCTTTCAAAGAACCAGCTTTTGGTTTTGTTGATTTTTGCTATGGTCTCTTTTGTTTCTTTTGCATTTATTTCTGCTCTAATTTTTAAGATTTCTTTCCTTCTACTAACCCTGGGGTTCTTCATTTCTTCCTTTTCTAGTTTCTTTAGGTGTAGAGTTAGGTTATTTATTTGACTTTTTTCTTGTTTCTTGAGGTGTGCCTGTATTGCTATGAACTTTCCCCTTAGGACTGCTTTTACCGTGTCCCACAGGTTTTGGGTTGTTGTGTTTTCATTTTCATTCGTTTCTATGCAAATTTTGATTTCTTTTTTGATTTCTTCTGTGATTTGTTGGTTATTTAGCAGCGTGTTGTTCAGCCTCCATATGTTGGAATTTTTAATAGTTTTTCTCCTGTAATTGAGATCTAATCTTACTGCATTGTGGTCAGAAAAAATGCTTGGGATGATTTCTATTTTTTTGAATTTACCAAGGCTAGCTTTATGGCCCAGGATGTGATCTATCCTGGAGAAGGTTCCATGTACGCTTGAGAAAAAGGTGAAATTCATTGTTTTGGGATGAAATGTCCTATAGACATCAATTAGGTCTAACTGGTCTATTGTATCATTTAAAGTTTGTGTTTCCTTGTTAATTTTCTGTTTAGTTGATCTATCCATAGGTGTAAGTGGGGTATTAAAGTCTCCCACTATTATTGTGTTATTGTTAATTTCTCCTTTCATACTTGTTAGCATTTGTCTTACGTACTGTGGTGCTCCCGTGTTGGGTGCATATATATTTATAATTGTTATATCTTCTTCTTGGATTGATCCTTTGATCATTATGTAGTGGCCTTCTTTGTCTCTTTTCACAGCCTTTGTTTTAAAGTCTATTTTATCTGATATGAGTATTGCTACTCCTGCTTTCTTTTGGTCCCTATTTGCATGGAAATGTGTCCCCTGTTTTGAGGTGGGTCTCTTGTAGACAACATATGTAGGGGTCTTGTTTTTGTATCCATTCAGCCAGTCTTTGTCTTTCGGTTGGGGCATTCAACCCATTTACGTTTAAGGTAATTACTGATAAGTATGATCCCGTTGCCATTTACTTTATTGTTTTGGGTTCGAGTTTATACACCATTTTTGTGTTACCTGTCTAGAGAATATCGTTTAGTATTTGTTGGAGAGCTGGTTTGGTGGTGCAGAATTCTCTCAGCTTTTGCTTGTCTGAAAAGCTTTTGATTTCTCCTTCATACTTGAATGAGATCCTTGCTGGGTACAATAATCTGGGCTGTAGGTTATTTTCTTTCATCATTTTAAGTATGTCTTGCCATTCCCTCCTGGCTTGAAGAGTTTCTATTGAGAGATCAGCTGTTATCCTTATGGGAATTCCCTTGTGTGTTATTTGTTGTTTTTCCCTTGCTGCTTTTAATATTTGTTCTTTGTGTTTGATCTTTGTTAATTTGATTAATATGTGTCTTGGGGTGTTTCTCCTTGGGTTTATCCTGTTTGGGACTCTCTGGGTTTCTTGG
>NW_011494816.1:3468129-3505975 GCF_000754665.1 Bison bison bison | reverse complement strand
AGAGTTGGGTTGCTTTTCTGGGTGCCTGATGTCCTCTGCCGGCATTCATAAGTTGTTTTGTGGAATTTACTCGACGTTTAAATGCTCTTTTGATGAATTTGTGGGGGAGAAAGTGTTCTCCCCGTCCTACTCCTCCGCCATCTTGGCTCCTCCCCCCAAAATTTCTTTATTCATTTATTAATGGACACCTAGGTTGTTTCCATATATTGACTATTGGAAATAATGTTGCAGTGAGCATGGTGGTGCAGGCATCTATTTGAGTTATTGATATTGTTTTCTTTGGATAAATACCTACATGTGGAATTGCTGGGTCATATGATAGTTGTATTTTTAATTTTTTGAGCATCCTCTATACTGGCTGCACCAATTTTCTATAGTGGCTGCACCAATTTTCATTCCCACCAACAGTGCACAGGGCTCTCTTCACATCCTTCCCAACGTTTGTTAACTTTTTGATAATAACCATTCTGACAGGTATGAGTTGATATCTCATTGTGGTTTGATTTGCATTTTCCTGATAATTAGGGGGCATCTTTTCACATACATGTTGACCCTTCTTTTGTCTTCTTTGGAGAAATGTCTGTTCATGTCTTTTACCTATTTTTAATTGGATTGTGTATTTTCCTCCTGTTGAACTATATGAGTTCTTTATACATTTGCAATATTAACCCCTTATCAGATACATGACTTGAAGATATTTTCTCATTTTCCATATTGTCTTTTCATTTTGTTGATGGTTTCCTTTACTGTGTAGAAGCTTTCTAGCTTGATGTAGTCCCACTTGTTTATTTTTACTTTTTTGGTCATTGCAAAGACCAAAGTCAAGGAACCTCTGTGTCTTTTTCTGACATGATAACTCCTTTCTTTTTATTGCTCTGTAGTGGTCTGTTGTATGGGTACACCACAAGTTTGTTTATTCATTCAGCTGTTGAAAGACATCTTGGTTGATCTAGTTTTTGGCAATTATAAGTACAGATATTATAAATATTTGTGCGCAGGTTTTGACTAGATGTAAGTTTTTCATTTGTATAAATATATAGGAGCATGATTACTGGAGGGTATGGTAAGCCTATGTTTCTCTTCATGAGTGTTAGTAGCTCAGACATGTTTGACTCTTTGCGACCTCATGGACTGTAGCCCACCAGGCTCCTCTGTCCGTGGAATTCTTCAGGCAAGAATACTGGAGTGGGTAGCCATTCCCTTTTCCAGGGGATGTTTCTGACCCAGGAGTCAAACCCAGATCTCCAACATTGCAGGCAGATTCCTTACTGTCTGAGCCACCAGAGAAGCGCTTCTCTTCATAAAAAACTGCCAAATTGTCTTCCAAAGTGGCTGTACCATTTTCGCATTCCCATCAGCAGTGAATGAAAATTCTTGTTGCTCCACATCCTCACCAGCATTTGGTCTTGTCAGTTTTGGATTTTTAGACATTTTAATTAATTAATTTATTTGGCCACGATGTGTGGCTTGTGGGATGTTAGTTCCCCAACCAGGGATTGAATCTGGGCCCTTGGCAATGAGAGCTTGGAGTCCTAACTGCCAGACAGGCAGGGAAATCCCAAATTTTAGATGTTTTAATAGGTGTAGTATCTCATTTTTGTTTTAATTTGCAACTCTAATGACATGATACTGAACATCTTTTCTTACACCTATTTCCCATCTGTGTATCTTCTTTGGTAAAGTGTCTATTTAAATCTTTTGCCTATCTTTTAATTGGGTTGTTTGTTTTCTTTTTAAAAATAATTTTATTTATTTATTTTTTGCTCTGCTAAGTCTTTGTTGCTATGAGAACTTCTTCCTAGTTGTGGTGAGTGGGGGCTACTCTTTAGTTGTGATGCATGGGCTTCTTCTTGTGGTGGCTTCTCTTATTGCAGAGCCCGGGCTCTAGGCACGTGGACTTTAGTAGTTGTGGCACGGGGGCTCAGTAGTAGAGCTCCTGGGCACTGGAGCACAGACTTAGCAGTTGTGGCACACGGGTTTAGTTGCTCTGCAGCACGTGGCATCTTCCTGGACCAGGGATCAAACCTGTGTGCCTTCATTGGCAGGCAGATCCTTTACCACTGAGCCATCAGGGCAATCCCATTTTCTATTTGCTTATGTTAATGGGAAACAATAGATATAAGAGTAAGAAATAGATGCTTTAAATAGAATATTGCATAGTAAGTTAGTTTCCCTCATACTCTGCCTGAAAACCTGCCTGTCCTATCTTTTCACTGACATGAGTTTAACCATTCTGGCGTGGTGAAACAGGATCAAGCACGCTGGTTTCATCTTGAGTTCTAATGAAGCTAGGAAATGTTTTCCATTGAAAAGACTGAGGGCTAAAAATCAGCCTCACCCATGTCATAGCACTTATCATACAGTATTATCTTTGTCCTTCTCCCTCATTGGTCTGTAAGGATCTTGTGATTATGATTCTTTTTATATCCCCAGCATTTGGTGCAGTACCTGCTACCTACAAAGCACTCAGTGAATGTTTGTTAATGAATAAATGAATCCCAGACAATTACTTTATTCAGTAAACACCGAGTGTCTGTCACTGTGCTGGGTGCTGGTTTATGCTAAGATCCATATTCTCATGTAAAGATTAGTGGGAATAACCAAAAGCAAACAAACAGAATTGCAAATTGTGATGAGGCCTATTTAGGAAATTAACAAGGAGGGATACTGTATAAGAGGGACAGGGGGAGTAAGGTCTGGGCAGTCCTCTGAAAAGTGGCATTTTAGGTGATATATGAAATTTGTGGAGTCAGTCATCAAAACAGGAAGCAGAATGCTTTAGGAAGAGTGAACATTATAGACACAGTCTCTAAGGCAGGAAAGCACCTCTTCAGGAAACTGAAAGGAATACAGTGTGGTTAAAGTACAACAAGTAAAAGAAACCTCATAAAAAGAGCTTAGAGAGGGACTCAGGGAATAGATCACTGGGCTTTGCAGGTTATGTAGGGAATTCAGTGAGAAGCCATGGGGATGCATGAGCTCACCTAGGGAAGAATGGATAGACGGAAGAGAAAGGGCCCAGGCCTGAGCCACTGAGGTCAAATGGAGAAGAAAGACTCAGTACAGTGACTGAGAAAGAGTGGCAGAGAGACAGGTAGAAAACAAAGAAAATGTGTTGTCTTGGAAGTCAAAAGAAGAATGTAGTTTGTCAAAGGATGGGGACTATCACCTATGTAAAATGCTGATCAGGGTCAATAAGGTGGGACAGGGAAAGGACCATTATACTTGACTACAGTAGGGTCACTTATAAAAGCTGTCTTGATAGAGAATGCTTTTTTCTATTCTATGAATACAGAAGCAGGATGGGTCAAAAATGGGGAATTGGTTGAAAATGGAATAAGAAGTGAAGGGACTGAGAGATCCTTTTCAGATTTTACTGTTAAGGGAGAACAGAAAAAATTGGAGCAATTATTAAATGAAGGTGGTGATTATGGGTGAATTTTTTTAAGGATGGAAGATACTACTGTATTTATATAACATCATGAATGATCTTCTAGACAAGTTGTTTTAGAAGAAAAAGGGGATTAATCAAAGGAAGAGAAAAAATTTTGAGGAAGCCAGAGAGATGACATTTGTGCATTTATTGAGTGTTAGGTTTTCAACAAGGGTAAGAAAGAGAAGGTAGGGAATTCTTTTTTGTATTTAGGTAAATTTTTGTATTTAGTGGTGAAAGCAGTAAGAAATTTCTAAATCCTTGGCTCATATTTCATATCAAAAATATAGAGAGAAGGTGAAATAGGGATAGATGATGAAGGTTTCAGAAAATTGTTAGTTATTTTGGAGTGGGAAAGTAAATCCTAGGAGAAAATTGAAATTTTCATAGCCCTGTAAAACTTTGTATTAAACTTTCAGCCAAATGGTACTAGTCCAGTCCATTCTTGGGATAGGGTCAGTATTTGTCTTTGGAGACATTTTTAACTTGTTACATTGTCTTTGCAATAAAAGTACTTTCTATTGGAAAAGCAAGGAAAGTCGAAAAGGGCCCATCTATGTTGCCATCTGTTCATCTATTTCCATTTATTTGTTTACTCATTGATTCATTCAGTGAACATTATGTATTGCTTACTGTTCTGTTTTTAATTAAAGAGAGGCAAAAACAGTATAGGAATGGTCACTGTATGAAAACATACTGCTCATATTTCTGTAGATGACAAAGCTTTAGTATATGAAATATAATAAGTAACAAAACAATAACAAAGTTGCAGATGCTTTACAGTTGGAGGCAGATTGATGATGATGGTGGTAGTGATGGTGAGGAGAATGAGACAATGTTCTCATTTAATATTTATTCAATGTTTACCACGTGCCAGACACTTCTAAATGCTGATTATATTATCTTATTTAGTATATGTTAACTCTTTAGGAGATAGCTAGTGTTATAATCCATATTTTGCAAAAGGTTTAAAATGATTAAGTAACTTGTTCAAAATCACACAGCAACTAACTGTTTGAGTTAGGATTCTAACTCAGACTCTTTGACTTGCAGAGTCCACACTCCAAAGCAATTTGCAATTATTTTAGGAAAAAACAGAATAAGAGAATGGTGAAATTGAAGTCCTTAGTACTAGGGCCACTTCTCTATCAACACCTGGAACTATGACCACACAGTTCCTAGGCAGCCAGCTAAGAGGGAATCAGAAAGGAGCTAACATTTATTTAGTACATGCTCAGTATTTTGTTTATTATCTAATTTAATCTTTCTAGTAAACCTGTGTAAACGGTGATATTATCCCTACTTTACAGTTGAAGAAACTAAGTGGAACTAGAAACCAACCAAGGCTTTTTTTGGCTGTGTAACTCATGCTTTTTCCCCATAAATGTGATGGAGAGGGTACAAATTAAAAACCTAATAGGTTTATTGCATAGACATCACCTGGACCTTTGAGCATTTAAAGGTAGTAATTTTTGTCCATTGTTATTCCTTTTTTCTCTGTTTTTCCCTGCAGAGTTGAGTGACAGTAGTATCAATACAAAAATAAAATACTTCCCCTCAAAAAAAAAACCTATTAAACTTAATGCTATACTTTTATACACTTTTATACTTAATTCAAAAAGAAAGGTGAAGAAACCCTGATTTGTATTTTGCTAGATGGCAATTTGTTATTTTAAATAAAATTATACATTAAGTTGCAAATTACTTTTGAATAACTTGACTTACAGTCAGTTTTGTTTACCGCTGAGGATTTTGGTGGTGAATATGGCATAACCTTTATAAGACCCTGAATTAAAAGAACTTTAAAATAATCTGTTGGCTTACAATTTCAGAGATCAATTTCTCAAGTTTTTTTGTCCTCTGGTCTTAAAATATAGCCACTTGGTTATGCTTCTTGGTAAGCAGCTGCTGCTGCTAAGTTGCTTCAGTCGTGTCCAGCTCTGTGCCACCCCATAGACGGCAGCCCACCAGTCTCCCCTGTTCCCAGGATTCTCCAGGCAAGAACACTGGAGTGGCTTGCCATTTCCTTCTCCAATGCATGAAAGTGAAAAGTGAAAGTGAAGTCGCTCAGTCATGTCCAACTCTTCGCGACCCCATGGATTGCAGCCTACCAGGCTCCTCCGTCCATGGGATTTGCCAGGCAAGAGTACTGGAGTGGGGTGCCATTCCCTGCTCGGTAGTTAATTTCTCAAACTACAGTTGTGTTGAATTGTGGTGTTAAGAGCATTGTAATGAGCTGTTGTTTTTCAGTCATTAAGTTGTGTCTGACTTTGCGACCCCATGGATTGCAGCATGTCAGGTTTCCCTGTCCTTCACTATCTCCGGGGGCTTGCTCAAACTCACGTCTGTTGAATCAGTGATGCCATCCAACCATCTCATCCTCTGTCACCCCATTCTCCACCTGCCCTCAGTCTTTCCCAGCATCAGGGTCTTTTCCAGTGAGTCAGCTCTCTGCATCATCTGGCCAAAGTATTAGAGCTTTAGCATTAGTTCTTCCAATGGATATTCAGGATTAATTTCCTTTAGGATTGACTGGTTGGATCTCCTTGCAGTCCAAGGGACTTTCAAGAGTCTTCTCCATCACCACAATTCAAAAGCATCAATTCTTTGGTGCTCAGTCTTTTTTATGGTCCAACTCTCACATCCATACATGACTACTGGAAAAACCATAGCCTTGACTAGATGGACCTTTGTTGGCAAAGTGATGTCTCTGCTTTTTAAAACGCTGTCTAGGTTTGTCATAGCTTTTCTTCCAAAGAGCAAGCGTCTTTTAATTTATAGCCGCAATCACTATCCACAGTGGTTTTGGAGCCCAAGAAAATAAAATCTGTCACTGTTTCTACTTTTTCCCCATCTATTTGCCATAAAGTGATGGGACCGGATGCCATGATCTTAGTTGTTTGAACTTTGAGTTTTAAGCAAGCTTTTTCACTCTCCACTATTCACCCTCATCAAGAGGTTCTTTAGTTCCTCTTTGCTTTCTGCCATTAAAGTGGTATCATCTGCATATCTGAGGTTGTTGATATTTCTCTTGGCAGTCTTGATTGTCTGGCTAGTGATTCGTCCAGCCTGGCCCTTCCTATGATGTACTCTGCATAAAGAAGTTAAATAAGCAGGTTGACAACAGGCAGCCTTTATGTACTCCTTTCCCAATTTTGAACCAGTCTGTTGTTCCATGCCCATTTCTAACTGTTGCTTCTTGACCCGCGTACAGGTTTCTCGGGAGACAGGTTAAGCGGTCTGGTTTTCTGTTTAAGAATTTTTCACAGTTGGTTCTGATCCTCAGAGTCAGAGGCTTTAGCTTACTTAGTCAATGAAGCAGAACTTGCTTTTCTGGAATTCTCTTGCTTTGTCTATGATCCAAAAGATGTTGGCAATTTGTACTCTGATTCCTTTGCCTTTTCTAAATCCAGCTTGTAGATCTGGAAGTTCTTGGTTCATGTACTGTTGAAGCCGAGCTTAAAGGATTTTGAACATTACCTTGCTAGCATGTGAAATGAGTGCAGCTGTACAGTACTTTGAACATTCTTTGGCATTGCCTTTCTTTTGGATTGAAATGAAAACTGACCTTTTCCAGTGCTGTGGCCACTGCTGAGTTTTCCAATTTTGCTGGCATATTGAGTGCAGCACCTTAAAAGCATCATCTTTTAGGATTTTAAATAGCTCTGCTGGAATTCCAGCACCTCCACTAGCTTTGTTTGTAGTAATGCTTCCTAAGGCCTATTTGACTTCACACTCCATGTCTGGCTATAGAATAGTAACCACATCATTGTGGTTATCTGGGTCATTAAGACCTTTTTGTATAGTTTTTCTGTGTATCCTTGCCACCTCTACTTAATCTCTTCTGCTTCTGTTAGGTCCTTGCCATCTGTGTTCTTTATTGTGCCCATCTTTGCATGAATTATTCCCTTGGTATCTCTTAAGTTTCTTGAAGAAATCTCTTGTCTTTCCCCTTCTGTTGTTTTCCTCTATTTCTTTACATTGCTCACTTAAGACTTTCTTATCTGTCCTTGCTGTTCTCTGGAACTCCGCCTTAAGTTGGGTATATCGTTCCCTTTCTTCGTCTTTCACATCTCTTCTTTTCTCAGCAGTTTGTAAGGCCTCCTCAGAGAACCACTTTGAGTTCTTGCATTTCTTTCTCTTTGGGATGGTTTTGGTAACTGCCTCCAATACAGTGTTTCGAACCTTTTATCTAGCTTACTAGCTATATGACAGAGTAGTTTTACTTCACATTTATTTAACTCTGTTAATTATGAATGAATGCTTTCATAGAATTTATGAGTTTAGATGAGATAATACATGTATGTTAAGTGCCTAGAATTCATATAGTTTCCTGTGAACTTGAGCAAGTCATTTAACGATCCAAATTCAGTTTCCTCTGATAGAAAATAAGGTAATATAGCCCCAGTTCTCCCTATACCACAGAGTTGTTTTGATAATGGGAAGCCTCTGAAAATGTAAATTGGTAGTCATGGTAACTAGGTAGATTAATTATACCTAGTAGAAGGAGAGGTGATTGCTCTCACTTTGTCTTTAATAGGACCTCATCCCTTGTTTCAGTTATGTAAGATACAGGATACTTATTGGCCATAAAAACTGGATTAGTAAAATTTGCACTGCTGGGAACACCTTTCTACCTGTATGAAGTTTTCTCTGATAGGGATTAATGAGTTCTCAAGAAAATAAATCTTAACAGGGAGCTAAGGAGATTCTTGTTGCCTGGTATGAAAGGGAAAATAAAGTAAGATTGTCGGGAACCAACCCTGGAAAGTGGAAATAAGGTGCTGGAAATTGGCATGGCCAATTTTTGGTGGCCTGGTTTGATTCCCTGGAGCTGGGGCTGTGCTTACTTTTATGGTTAAATTGTGTATTTTGATCTTTCCTGGCTTGCATAGCAAACCAATGAAAGCAGCTGGTATGATTATTATTCCACACATAAGGGTAGTAAAAAAACAGAAGTGAAAGCCCAGAATTCCCAGTCTTTGTTTATTTCACCTGCTATATTGCCTCTTCAAACAGAAATAGCAGATGTTACTAATCTAAACACCCAAGTTATATGTTTGTAGATAGGAATTTTGCCTAAGAACAGCTTAGGTTTTTTTTTTTTTCCTCCTATCTATTTGCTTCCCTGGTGGCTCAGCAGTAAAGAATCTGCCTGCAGTGCAGGAGACGGACATGTGGGTTTGATCCCTGGGTCAGGAAGATCCTCTGGAGAAGGGTATGGCAACCCACTCCAGTATTTTTGCCAGGAAAATCCCATGGACAGAGGAGCCTGGCAGGCTACGTCCATGGAGTCACACAGAGGTAATGCACTGGTCATAGTAAACACCCTTTTTCAACAATACAAGAGATGACTTTACACATGGATATCACCAAATGGTCAGTACTGAAATCAGATTGATTACATTCTTTGTAGCTAAAGATGGAAAAGCTGTATACAGTCAGCAAAAACAAGACCTGAAGCTGATTTTTGGCTCAAATCATAAACTCCTTATTGCCAAATTCATATTTAAATTTAAGAAATTAGGGAAAACCACTAGGCCATTCATGTATGACCTAAATCAAATCCCTGATGATAATACGGTAGAGATGACGAATAGATTCAAAGGATTAGATCTGGTAGACAGAGTGCCTTAAGAACTGTAGACAGAGGTTCATAACACTGTACAGGAGGTGGTGACCAAAACCATCCCAAAGAAAAAGAAATGCAAGAAGGCAAAATGGTTGTCTGAGGAGGCTTTACAAATAGCTGAGGGAAGAAAAGATGTGAAAAGCAAGGGAGAAAGGAAAATGTATAACCAACTGAATGCAGAGTTCCAGATAATAGCAAGGAGAGACAAGAAGGCCTTCTTCAATGAACAATGCAAAGAAATAGAGGAAGACAACAGAAGGGGAAAGACTAGAAATCTCTTCAGGAAAATTGGAAATATCAAAGGAACATTTCATCCAAAGATGGGCACAATCAAAGACTGAAATGAGAGAAGCAGAAGAGATTAAGACGAGGTGGCAAGAATACATGAAGAACTATACCAAAAAAATATTTTAATGACCTGGATAATCACAATGGTGTGGTCACTTACCCAGAGCTAGACATTCTGGAGTGTGAAGTCAAGTGGGCCTTAGGAAGCACTGCTGCCAATAAAGCTAGTGGCAGTGCTGGAATTCCAGCAGAGCTATTTAGAATCCTAAAAGATGATGCTATTAAAGTGCTACACTCATTATGCCAGCAAATTTGGAAAACTCAGCAGTGGCCACAAGACTGGAAAAGATCAATCTTCAATATTAAACAATGTTCAGACTACTGGCCAATTTCACTCATTTCCTATGCTAGTAAGGTTATGCTCAAAATCCTTCAAGTTAGGCTTCAGTAGTACGTGAACCAAGAACTACCAGATATTCAAGCTAGACTTAGAAAAGACAGAGGAACTAGAGATCAAATTGCCAACGTTTGCTGCATCATAGACAAAGCAAGAGAATTCCAGAAAAGCATCTACTTCTGTTTCATTGACTATGCTAAAGCCTTCAGTTGTGGATCATAACAAGCTGTGGAAAACTCTTCAAGAGATGGAAATACCAGACCATCTTACCTGTCTCCTGAGAAACATGTATGTGAGTCAAGAAGCAACAGTTAGAACATTATGTGGAAGACTGACTGTTTCAAAATTAAGAAAGGAGTACGACAAGGCTATTTATTGTCACCCCATTTATTTAACTTGTTTGCATAGCACATTATGTGAAGTGCTGGGTTGGATGAGTTATAAGCTGGAATCAAGATTGCTTGGAAAAATATCAATAATCTCAGATATGCAGATAATATGACTTTAATGGCTGAAAGAGAAGAGGAACTAAAGAGTCTCTTGATGAGGGTGAAAGAGGAGAGTGAAAAAGCCAGCTTAAAACTCAATAGTAAAAAAGCTAAGATCATGGCACCTGGTCCAATTACTTCTTGGCAAATAGAAGGGGAAAAGGTGGAGTAATGACAGATTTCCTCTTCTTGGGCTCTAAAATCACTACAGGTGGTGACTGCAAGCATGAAATTAGAAGACGATTGCTTCTTGGCAGGAAAGCTAAGGGCTTCCCAGGTGGCACTAGTGGTAAAGAACCCGTCTCCCATTGCAGGAGACTAAGAGATTTGGGTTCGATCCCTGGATTGGGAAGATCCCTGGAGAAGGGCATGGCAACCCACTCCAGTACCCTGGAGAAGGGCATGGCAATGCACTCCAGTATTCTTGCCCGGAGAATCCTACGGACAAAAGGAGCCTGGTCGGACACCACTTGGTGACTGAACGACAACAATATTGACTCTTTAAACAGAAATAGCAGATGTTACTGGTCTAAACACCCATGTCATATGATATTTTGAAGAGAAATTTTGCCTAAAAACAGCTTAGATTTTTTCCCCTGCTATGTATTTGCTTCCCCGGTGTCTCAGCAGTAAAGAATCCTCCTGCAGTGCAGGAGACACGGGACATGTGGGTTCTCTCCCTGGGTCAGACTTGACTAAAGAGACTGGGCATGTATATATTTGCTATATAGTCTTGGCTAAAAATGTTTGTTCTCAGTCAGCAATTTAACTTTCCTTATTTTTGACAGATATGTTCATCTCTTTCTTGCTTTTGAATAGGGGTCTCCACACCCAGCTTTCTCAATTGCATTTTCCTTTGAAGTTTTTAGGACTTCCCTGGTGGCTCAGACAGTAAAGTGTCTGCCTACAATGCGAGAGACCTGGGTTCAATCCCTGGGTTAGGAAGATCCTCTGGAGAAGGAAATGGTAACCCACTCCAGTACTCTTGCCTGGAAAATCCCATGGACAGAGGAACCTCATAGACTACAGTCCACAGGGGTCCATGGGGTCACAAGAGTCGGACACGACTGAGTGACTTCACTTTGAAGTTTTTAGTGTTGTATTAATATGGTTTCCTGACCACAGTGTTGATCAGTATTGGTTTACTTCCTTTATACTATGATCCTAAGTAATTTAGTATGTTCTTTTTCCTGCAGGTCTTTTGTGCTTCCTGCTGTAGCCTGAAATGTAAACTGTTATACATGGATAGAAAGGAAGCTAGAGTATGTGTAATCTGCCATTCAGTGCTAATGAATGGTAAGTATTAAAACAGGTTGAATTCACAGTTACTGAGACAGAACAAGAGAATGCCAGTGAAAAAACTCCTGATTTTTCCTGCCTTGCTCTTCAAGTTGCTCACCTTCTCAGATGTTGTAACTTTAACAGAAAAATTTGAAAATATCTTAGTATTTCAGAATTCCTGTGCCTAGTTTAATGAATAATTGCTAAATTCAGGTAAGTTTTGCAGGAAGAATGGAAATTTCTGTGGAAATCTGGTGCTACATGGCTGTTAATGTTCCTGTGAAGTAACTGGAGTGGGAGGGGGAGGGGGCTATTGACCACTAAGTTGATGAAATATTTAAACTGGGCTGAGGTTTTCCTTTCGAGGGAAGAATTCTCTTTCTAGGGAATATCTTAATGACTGAATATATTCTTATTAACACCTTGGTTCACTCATCTTGTGAAAAATAAATATTTTTAGCATCTAGGATCAAAGAAAATTGCATTTTTCTATCATTTATCACCTTAGTACCACTTAGATTTGTTATGAGGATAATGATTTTGAATTTACTTATATGGTCAAAGAATATGGCCAGGAAAAGGTAAATATAGCTTATCCTGTGTTCACCTTTTGCAGGACTGGAAATAAATCCAAGGGCATTTTAGTTAAAACCAAACAAACCAACTAACCCCAGAGTATTCTTGTAAAAAGATGAAATAAAATTGATTAGACTATTTGGTGTTTTCTCTTTGAGTGCATCTTTGTACAGTTGCCAGAACAGTTACTAATAGACATGAAATGTTGGCGTTAGATACCAGTGCTGCTTACGCCAGGATAGTGTGTCTCCTGGAGGCTGAAACTTATCTGCTCAAAGCCCCTCCTGCTCTTTGTGTCTGCGTTGCTCATAGTGATGTTTTCCTGTTGCTGGCTTATTAACCTATTGCATGTTATTTAATCTGATCTTTTCTGATTTCCTATGATCCACCCAGTTTCCTCCCATTTCTGAATTCTTATAATTTTGATCAAATATGAATTCATTCTCTTTACTCTTAAGGGTCATTTTTCAGATGGTGGTTATTTCACTCAGTGATCATTTCATTTTCAGATATTTATTCACAGATAATAGCATGCTGCTTAA
The DNA here is from genome assembly GCF_000754665.1 of Bison bison bison. NCBI lineage: Eukaryota > Metazoa > Chordata > Mammalia > Artiodactyla > Bovidae > Bison > Bison bison. The sequence goes on along the minus strand of NW_011494816.1, from coordinate 3,493,338 downwards.
TTACAGTACCCAATACCTCTTTTATTTGATGAGGTCTTCCAACTTGATAGCTTGTTTTTTTAACTTGGCATAGCTAAAGATGAAGGAAATGGCAGAGGATTCATATGGAATACTTACTTTTTTTATTAAGCCAAGGATGCCCTTAACAGGGGATCCTAAATTCTTCTTTTCCTGGTTTTTCCAGCATCTTTCCTTTCGCATGGCTTAGCCTGGTCTTTTACTGAATATTTAATTTGATGCTTTTCAGTGTTCCCTGTCCCTTTTTCCCTTTCTCCTTTTCTCTTCCTTCCCTCTTCCTGCCAGTGCTTTCAAAGGAACATAACTGTTGTTTTCTAGCTTTGTCCTGCAGTTTGGAGGCAACAAGTATTCAAAATCTTATGGATCATTCTTTGATGCAGAATGAGATTTTTTAAAAAATGCTCCAAAAATTGGGTGATTTTATTCCTGAGCATGTGATATTACCTGAGCCTAGATAATAAAATTTATATATTTCATTTCTGTAGCATCTTTCATCCTATTTACTTTGAAGACAATAGTTGATATGTCAGTAATTAGTAAACTTATGGAGTATGCAGAACCTTAACACATTTGTGATCATTCATACTGGTTGATGGCACTTATATGATATTGGCACATTTTCATGTTCAAATGGGTCCTGTGCTTTTGACACACACCAGAGATGTGAAATGGTTGTTCTTGCTGTATACGTTTACACAGGGTAATGATTGCACGAAAGCAAGATTCATAGAAATGTTAAGATGTTTTCTTCTGAGCTTTAGGCTTCAGAATTTTTCAAATGAGATTTTACTTCAGCTGAGAAGAGCCTAAAAATGTAGAAATGAAACAAAAAATATCATACAACAGAGTTTTGCTCTTTTAGCCCCTGAGGTTTTTTTTTTTAATGCATTAAATATTAAACCTGCCCCACCACCAGAAAAGTCTAAATGCTATCCCAACTGTAAATCTTTAATAAGTTTAAACTTATTTTACTCCCTCTTAAGAGAATGTGTGGTCCTCTTTAAAGGAGCCAGGAGCCTATCATTAACCTCAAGACTAGTCTGCTGTCAGTCTGTATCAGAAGTATCCTGTAATTCTTATTTGTTGCTTCCAAATAGTTTACTTAACTACATGGTCTCCTTTACTGAATAAAATCACCTGTCTCCTTAATACCTTTATTAGCTGGAAGAGAGACATACTATGAGTGTTAATGAGGAGGAACTACATTATTTATCCAATATTGTGGAGGTCTTGATGTCCATATTTTGCAATCCATTCACATTGATTGTGTCTGTATTTGCTTTAGCTCAAGCCTGGGAGAACATGATGAGTGCCTCAAGCCAGAGCCCTAACCCTAACAATCCTGCTGAATACTGTTCTACTATCCCTCCCTTGCAGCAAGCTCAGGCCTCAGGAGCCCTGAGCTCTCCACCTCCCACTGTGATGGTACCTGTGGGAGTTTTAAAGCACCCTGGAGCAGAAGGTAGGGGATCATGTGCTATTCTTTCTCTTTTTCCTCACCAAGTTCCTCTGAAAAGGTGCTGATGTGATTTTACATCACAAGTCTTTAACACGCTGCAGATAAGTCCCTTTGGGTGGTTATTAAAGTGGAAGAACAGGTGAGAAATGTCCTGAGACTATTTCTGGGCAAATTAAGAATAATATTGTATTGCCTGATAATTTGGAGGCACCTCTAAAAATATGCCAATACCCTCTCCCACTTAAGAATGGAGTAATTACTTTGTTTTTACTTGAAAAGAGTTGAAGAATTTGAAGTCAGCCTGAAAAATCCTAGCCTCATGCCTACCTTAGTGTTCTTTGTAGGACTTTAAGAAGTGATAAAAATGAGAATTCTTTTTTCTGAACAGCCCATTCTAGTATCAATTTTTGGAATATATATTGCCATTAAAAAAAAATCTATCCATATAAAAATATGAAAATACTGTGTTAGGTGCACAGATCTTTATAAAATCAAACTTTAATTCTGATATCATATGATAGATGGAAAATTATAGACTCAACTTATTTTAGTTTATTATATCTTTATGATAATAGTATTGTTAGATGAAAGGCACTTTGTTAAGTTCAGGGGATTATGAATAGCAAAAGTAGCAATTATTTATTTCTTTAAAATGATCTTGTCAATAAGTCTCCCTTGATAATTAAACTCTGTATTCTTTCATTAATTTTATAACTTTTTTGTCTAGCAGTATTCCCTTCCCCTTGCTAAATAGCCCTCCTCCCCTTTTGAAGATCAAAAACTTCTATTGACATTATCATACTTTTCCCCATTTCCTCTTCTTTTCAGATCATCCCTTAGTCATTCTCGTGTTTTTATGAGCTCAGGTTTTCTTTCTTAAAATCTTTATCCTCTTTACATCTTTTGTTGTTTTTCCCTAGTCTCTCTTTGTTTTCACTGTTTGAATTGATTTTCAAAACTGGATTTGAAGAGATCATTTTTCCGGACTCAGTTTTCCAGCTTTTCGCTATCCTTTTACTAAAATGCAGACTTCTTTCACACTGCCAGATCAGTCTTTTTCTTTCTCAGCTACGCTTCAGCCAAAGATCTGGTCAGTTTGCTTCCCAGTTCTTTCATATCTGTGCCAGCTCTTCTTTAATTAGTTAATGATTCTTCAACATTCTTCAGGGCATCTTTTGCCCTTTCAAAATGCTGTATCACTTTTCCAGATAGATACTTTATTCCTACAGAAACTTCATACTTTCTGGAGATTTGGACGTCTATTTCTAGATATTTTTTCCCTGATGTTTATTTCCTATGCACTTCAAACATTTTCCTTAGTTTATCTGTTTGTGTTAACAGGACAGAGTATGTGACAATCATAGGCGTATTTAATATTTTAAAGCAAAGTGTTTTAAATCTTTAAAACTGTGTTTAAAGATTATAGAATTAAGGGATTATAGAAGTAAGGAATATATTTAATTATAGAAGTAAGGAATATATTTAAATGTGTATTTTATTAACTGATAACCACTTTTATGCACACAATTATGTTTATAATTATAAAATGCTAAATAGTGGTTTCTTTGTACATCTGAAATTGGTGACCTTCTCTTCTTGGTGTTAGAAACCCTACCAATGTCACAGTGATGCCTGTTTTATTTTTCTGGCTCCTCAAGTGGCTCAGCCCAGAGAGCAGAGGCGAGTTTGGTTTGCTGATGGGATCTTGCCTAATGGAGAAGTTGCTGATGCAGCCAAATTAACCATGAATGGAACTTCCTCTGCAGGAACCCTGGCTGTGGCACACGACCCAGTCAAGCCAGCAGCTACCAGTCCTCTACCAGCAGAGGTAAGAAAATAAAACAACAACTAAAAGTGAGTACTTTCTTTTCTCAGCATTGTGCTGCCTCTGTCTTGCCTTTTTCTGGATTGAGTGACCTTTCTGTGGAACCCTATAGACTTTTGATACAGTTTCGTGTGTGTGCGCGCGCGAATGTGCCTGCTTGTGTGTGCATTTAGGGCTAAAATAAATGTGGCAAAATCAGTTGTTCTTGTTGCTCTATATTTGGAAATTTTTTCAGGAGAAAGAATCTTATAAAGGGCGTTCTTGGGTGAGCTCAGCCTACCACTGTAGCTAGAGGTTGTGCTGGAGAGAATCTTGGTCCCCTGATACAGATATACATGTGTGTTCAGTCGCTCAGCCATGTCTGACACTGTGACCCCATGGCCTGGAGCCTGCCAGGGTCCTCTGTCCATGGAATTCTCCAGGTAAGAATACTGGAGGTGGTTGCCATGCCCTCCTCCAGGGAATCTTCTCTATGCAGGGATTGCACCTACATCTCCTGCATCTCTTGCATTGCAGGCAGATTCTTTTGCTGTCAAGGCACCAGGGAAACCCTGGTCCCATGATACACAAGCTTTTTAAAAGCATATTCCCCAGGTTCTGTGATAGCCTCCAAGAAGTTGTCGTGGTGAGGAAGGGCCAGGAAATAGGAAGATGGCTGAGGAATTAATCTGTCCCTTTGTCTTCAGTCTGAGTATCTCTACTTTTTTCTGGTTTACCTGTAGTGTTTCCATGTAAAATTTTTTTTTTTCCCATGTAAGATTTTTAAAAAGGGATTCTAAAGCTTAAAAATAAGTTGAAAATCTACGGACTTAATGGGTAAAAGATTAGTTTATCTGAGGAAACGAGCTCATACTGTGTGGTCACATTTACTTTGTCTCTATAGGATATACTGGTCACATTTGGAGGTTTATTTTCAGAAGGGGACAAATATTATATTCATTTTTTTTTGAGTCCGTGAAAGAATAGAGCCACCTAGGACCATAATTAGAAAGTATACACATAGGATTGTTTATACAGTGGGTCCCGATCTTATTCCTATTTGCCCATTTAATATGGTGGTCAAGATTATAATAAGGTGATTAATTCCAGCTATGTGTGTTTGTCTTTTTTTTTTTTTTAAGTAAAGTAAGAGGATCAGAATTAGGATAATGTTGCTACTTTTCAAGTTTTTATGGTTACTATTTATATTTATGTTCAGTAATATTTTTCTAGAAATTTACATGATTTTTGGATTTGGTTGCAGTTGAAATTACATGTTATTAAGATTAAATTTATTGACATACAGAGCTAAATTTCCTTTTTGGTGAAAGTACAGTAAACCATGTCACTGTCTTCGAGTATTTCTAAGTCTGTTTTAGGGGATTTTTCTATGGCTGCAGAGGACAATAGCAAGAACTATGACTGATTCTTCTTTGTATCTATAGAATGACTTTGTCAAGAAAATTTATTTTTTCTACGGTTGTTTATGTGGAAAAACTTCAAACCCACAGAAGAGCTGCAAGAATAGTACAGTGGACGCTTATATATATTCATCCATATCCACCTGCTGTTGCCATTTTGCCACATTTTTACTTTACCCCCCCCACACACATACCTTTTTTTTTGAGGAACCATTTGAGGATTAGTTGCAGTTTGTCACTTCAATACTTCAGCTTATGTTTCCTGAGAACAAGTCTTTTTTTTTTTTTTACTTAAGTACAATTACATGATAAAACAAATTTAACATATAATTCTATTATCAAGCATATCGTTCATATTCAGATTTCTTCAGTTGTTCCATGATGTTCTTATTCTTTCATTTACACATATGTATGTGTATATATATTTTATATATATAATTTTTTATTAAAATATTTTTTAAAAATTAGGATTCCATCAAGGATCACGGTTCTATTTAGTTCTTATGTTTCTTTGATTTTCTTTCATTGAGAACAGTTTTCCCACTTTTTTTTTTGTCTTTCACATCATTAATATTTTGAAGCATTTAGGCCATATTTGGCATAAAATCCTTAATTTGTGTTTGTTTTTATCCTCATAAATAGTTTCAGATTAAATATTTTCAGCAAGAATGATACTATCATAAATCATGGTCATTTTTTACTGGAACACATTGAGAAGTATCAATTTATAGTTGGTTAAATTGATGTCTCTTGTGTATGACCACTGCAAAAGTAGCTTTTCCTCTTTGCAATTAAAAAGTAAAATGAGGGTGATACTTAGAGACTCTGGGTGTCCTGTTCTATAGTCTTTCAGCCAATGATCTTACTGCCCTTGGAGACAATCTTACCTGAATCAGTGATAACCATAGTGATTATACAGTAAAGATTATAGTGTTTTTCTTTCTGTGAAACTTATATGATAGGTTCTTAAAACATAAATTTTGTGAATGAATGAGCTAGCTCTAGTGAATGACTGTTTTAGTGAAACAGTTCAGGTCATTAAGAGAAACTAAAACAAGTTAGCTTTTCTGTGCTCTCACATTGTTCAATACTCTATTTTAATGTTTGTCTGATAAAATGAAGGGAAACGAATACTTTAAGGCCAGAGTTGAATATATTTTTTTCATTTTTATGATCTAGTAGAGTGCCTGGCACTTATTTAAAAGATGCTCAGTAAATGAAACAAATTTCTTTTCATAGATATTTAAGTAGAGGCCAGATGACTACTTCTTATAATACTGAAAGGTGGATTTATCCATCATTAAATAACAAGTTGAATTAGGTTACTTTATTTCCTGTATTAGCCCTTTAGATCAATAATGTTTAGCCAATAAAATTTTCCAAATTTCATTATAGGGTGGTGTACTGAGAACACTGCAAAATTTTTAGCAAAAACTCACTAAAAACTTATAGTCCTAAATTATAGTTAATATAGACAAAAATATGTTAATGCCTGGGTGTTTTTTTTTTTAATAATTTTAATCTTTATTCAAGTATTTTATATATATATATAGTGACGTACTTAAGGAGCATTAATCTTTAGGATAATATTGATGAACATACATATATGTGTGTGTCTCTCTATATATACATATGAACACATACACACATGTAACCACCACCCAGGTAAAGATACACATATTTCCGTTGCCATAGAAGTTTCCTTCATGCCCTTTTTCTGTCAATACCTTCCCCCTTCCCCGTGCCCCCAGCCTGGAAAATAAACATTATTCTGACATGTATCACCACAGATTTGTTTTGCCTGTTTTTGAATTTCATATAAATGGAAAAACATAGTATATGATGTTTTGTGTCTAGCTTCTTAAACTGTAATTAATGAGATTTATCCATGGTGTGTGCATCAAGAGTAAATATTTTTTTATTGCTGAGTAATGTTCCATCATATGGCTATGCCACAATTTACCTGTTTTCCTATTAATAGGCATTTGGATTGTTTCCATATTTGCGCTATTTGAGTAAAGCTGGTACAAACATTTTTAAACATGTTAAACAGTTTTTATGTGCTTTTCCTTTAACTCTTCTAAAGCTTTCTTTTTTAACAGTGGAAGGATTATTGATTCACAGTGTTGTATTATATATAGCAAAGTGTACAACAAAGTGATTCATTTATGCATATTATATACTTATGTATTCTTTTTCATATTCTTTTCCATATTCTTTTCCATTATAGATTATTACAAGATACTGACTATACAGTAGGAACTTGCTGTTTATCTATTTTATATAAACTAGTGTGTATATGTTAATTCCAGACTCCTAATTTATCACCTCCCCTTTTCCCCTTTAGGGAGAGTTTGTTTTCTAAGTCTGTGACTCTATTTCTGGTTTATAAATAAGTTTATTTGTATTACTGTTTTTAGATTCCATATATAAATACGTGACATTTGTCTTTCTCACTTACTTCGTTTAGTGTGATAATGTCTAGGTCTATCCAAGTTGCTACAAATGGCATTATTTCATTCTTTTTTATGGCTGAGTAAGATTCCTGTGTGTGTGTGTGTGTGTGTGTGTGTGTGTACACATACACACGTGCGCATGTGTGCATGATTCTTTGATACCCCATGGACTATGGCCCACCAGACTCCTCTGTCCATGGGATTTTCCAGGAAAGAATACTGAAGTGGGTTGCCATTTCCTCCTCCAGGGATCTCCCTGACCCAGGGATCGAACCCATGCCTCTTATGTCTCTTGCGTTGGCAGGCAGGTTCACCTGGGAAGCCCTATGTGTGTGTGTATGTGTGTATATGTGTGTATCTTCTTTACCCATTCATCTGTTAGTGGATGCTTAGGTTGCTTCTGTGTCATGTCTTGGCTGCTGTAAATAGTACTTAAAGCTTCTGTTTCTTGCTTAAGTTGTGAAGAATAGAGAGAGTAGAGCATCATTTTAATAGCTCTCTGAGCATATTCTATTAAATTGTTAATTAAGTAGATTTAAACCCACTCAAGATGTATTCTGCAACATTATACTTTATTAAGTTTAGTTAATGTGATCTTCATGTTGATGCAAAGAAAAAGAACTTGAAATTTAATTTCATTACAAAGTAAATGAAAACTGTAGGTTATCAAAGTTAATTTTTTAAATTATAGTATAATATATATAACCTAAAATTTGCCTTTTTAATCATTTTAAATTACATTTACATTGTTGTATAACCATCACCCCAATTCTCAAAGTTACTTTGAAAAAGCCTATCACTAAGACTTTTAAGTAGATCCAAATGTGTAAATGTTCAGAAAGTATGAGATAATATTGAAATTTTGTTTCTGTTGCCACTGCTGGTTTAAAAAATATTTTTCTTTTATGGTAAAAGAAACCTTGGTAAAGGAACCTTTCTTTCATTACTATGATTTGATGATGCCAAAAGGAGAAACTATACAACTGTAAACATTTGCACATTTTCATTCATAGTTTAAGCCCAACCCTTGAGACTCACAGGTTAATGAGTATCTTATGCTATGTTGCAAAAAGTATGAATTTGAAGTTTTCACTTAAATTCCCATTTGTAGTCTTGACTATATCCTGCCAAATTCTTGAACTCTCTGTAATACTGTCTATGCCAATTTACTTTTCCTAGACGAATATTTCTCTATTCTCTGGAAGTATAACTCAGGTTGGAAGTCCTGTTGGCAGTGCAATGAACCTTATTCCTGAAGATGGCCTTCCTCCCATTCTCATCTCCACTGGGGTAAAAGGAGGTATGTAGACTTAGATGTTTAAACAGGGATAGTTATACATGCAAAATGTTGCCTTCCAATTAAGGGAATGAGAGTGAATTCAAGTAATAACCTCCTTTCTCTTTCCTAGCAACAAAAAAGTGATTATTCAGTGCCATGAAAAGCACTGTTGCTGTTAGTGATTGTTTTAGAGAATATATTTATGTTTTTATATTATAATTGCATTTGTTGAAAGGCTGTATTATTTTTAATTGTAATATAAATGTAGCTTATTGGCAGTTCTTTCTTTATATTCCAAAGCATATAATACTCTGTGAAGAGTTGCTCATAGTTCTAGGATTGACCCATGTTATACAGTCAGTATATTCATTTAACTTTTTGTTTTGAGTAGAATACACATTCAGAAATGTATATATAATAAGTGGAGAGCACAGAACATAAGTACCAGTTTTCTGTTAAAAAATATTTTTAGTGAGCCCTGGTAAGAAGCTAAGTTACTACTCAGTCAAAAGAATGCTTATCTATATGTGAAATTTTCTTGTTGATAGATCCAGATCAGCATCCAGTCAGTACATTTTCAGGAGCTGGTTTTTTCCAATAATCTTTCCTCACTTTTGTCCTAGGCTTTTACCTTGTCTCCTTGCCTTCAGTTTTTCTCACCTTTATTTAATTTTGCACATTGGTGCCAGTTATCTTTTTTTTAAGTACAGTTATTTACAATGTGTTAATTTCTGGTGTACAGCAAAGTAATTCAGTTATACATGTGTTTGTGTGTATATATATGTATGTGTGTGTGAGCATGTGTATGTATATATATACTTTCTGATGTATTTTCCATTATGATTTGTAACAGGACATTGAATATAGTACCCTGTGCTGTGCAGTAGGACCCTGTTTTTTATCCATTCCATATATAATAGTTTGCATCTGCTAGTCCCAAACTCCCAATCCAACCCTCCCCCACACGCCCATTTCCCTCGGCAATGACAAATCTATTTTCTATGTCAGTGAGTCTGTTTCTGTTTTGTAGAGAATCTACATATAAGTGATATCAATTCTCTTTCTGACTTGCTTCGCTTAGTATAGTAATCTCTATGTCCATTCATGTAACTGCAAATGGCATTATTTCGCTTTTAATAGCTTAGTAATATTTCATTGTGTGTATATACACCATATCGTCTTTATCTGTTCCTTTGTCAGTGGACATTTAGGTTGTTTCCATGTGTTGGCTATTTTAAATGTTGCTACTCTGAACATAGGGAGGGGTGCGTGCATGTTTTCAAATTATAGTTTTGTCCAGGTATATGCCCAGAAGTTGAATTGCTGGATTATATGGCAAATCTATTTTTAGTTTTTTGAGGAATCCCCGTAGTGTTCTACATAATAGCTTCACCAATTTACATTCCCACCAGCAGTGTAGGAGGGTTCCCTTTTCCCCACAGCTTCTCCAGGATGTTATAGGTAGACTTTTTAGTGACAGCAATTCTGACTGGTATGAGGTGGTACTTCATTGTAGTTTTGATTTGCATTTTTCTATGAGTGATGTTGAGCATCTTTTCTTTCATGTGCCTGTTGGCCATCTGTATGTCTTCTTTGGAGAAATGTCTCTTTAGGTTTTCTGCTCATTTTTGATTGGATTATTATTTGTTACTGAGATGTGTGAGCTGTTTGTATATTTTGGAAATTAAGCTCTTGTTGGTTGCATCATTTGCAAATATTTTCTCCTAGTCTATAGATTTCCTTTTCATTTTGTTTATGATTTTCTTTGTGATGCAAAAGCTTATAATCCTGCTTAGGTCCAGTTATCTTTTTAAACATAGATATTATCATATACTGTTCTTGCTTAGAAAATTCAATGGGTTCCCAGTGCCTTCAGGATAAATTACTTCCTTTGACGTGTAGTATTCCTGGTAACTTTATTTCAATTTATTTAATTTTATTTTCAGCCACCACCGTAGTACTTTACAGGCATACTACAGATTATTTGCTGTTTTCTGAATGTTCACATTTCATACTTCCATGCTTTTTTTTATGGTGTGGAATAGTGGGAAGAACATGGACTTAATTAAGAGCTGGAAAAGCCTGAGTTTTAATTCCAGTACCAGTCCATTTTAGCTCTATGATCCAGTGAAAGACTCTCAGACCTGTCTTACTCTTTGCAACCCCATGGACTATACAGTCCATGGCATTCTCCAGACCAGAATTCTCCAGGCCAGAATACTGGAGTGGGTAGCCATTCCCTTCTCCAGGGGGATCTTCCCAACCCAACGATCAAACCCAGGTCTCCTGCTTTGCAGGCTGATTCTTTACCAACTGAGCCACCAGGGAAGCCCAAGAATACTGGAGTGGGTAGCCTATCCCTTCTCTAGCAGATCTTCCTGACCCAGGAATCGAACCAGGTCTCCTACATTGCCGGTGGATTGTTTATCAGCTGAGCTACCAGGGAAGCCCTTATGATCCAGTGGGCAAGTCATTTATCTCTCTGAATCCTTTTCCTATTTTTTTGTTTTCTTTTAAATTATGTAACTATACCTACTTAAGTATCATTATGAATATTAAATTAAATTTCATACCTGAAAATACATAATAAAATTCGTACAAAGCAGGCATTTAATAAATATTTTTATTATTTTCCTTTCTTCTCTCTAGAATAGAATACCCTGCTATATGCCAGTCTCCTTGAATAACTCTTCAATCTTTCAAAATCCATATTAATGGAAAACTTCTCTGAATCCTACCTTGGATGTCTTTGTAGTAGTGTTTTACATCCTCATCTCTGTTTAAAGAGAAATTCTTATAGACTATTACTACATTAACACATTTTTCACTGTAATTTACATACTGTAGCGGTCTGATTCTTTCACCTAAACCATGAATTCCTTCAGTCTGAATTCATGTTTGTGTCTTCTGTTCCTTTCATGGTTCTGGGCTGAATGTATCCTACTGTCAAGTCCAGCTTGTGTCTCAGGTGCTGCAACAATGAACTTTCACATAAAGTTAAGTGTTCTTTTGATTGGATAATACTTCTTTACTAGAACCGTCTAAAAATATTCTTTTGTAATAAGTAAATTTGCCACTTAGGTTTCAAATTTGGGTTATTTTAATAAATCTTAAATTAATAAGAAATTAACTTGGCCTCTGTTGTTAAATTTAAGATTGTGTTTTCATTTCACATGTTATATGTGAAATTCTTATTATGATAGTTGGAGGATTTTTGTTAAATCAAAGTGTTGTTTTTAAACTGTGATATAAACCATTGTGTGGAGAAGTCTAAGCATAGGATAACTGTGTTACCATCCAAACTGGACTGGTTCACTTTTGAGAATGAAAGGGGCACTATTAACATGACACTAGGGTAGCAGATATAAACCTGTATTTGCCTATCTATAAATCAGTTGCTTTTTCCTATGAACAATGAGGCTGTTCCTCTATCAGATTTCTTTCTTGATTTGTCTCTTTAATCAGTCTCTTACACTGTTTTCTCCCTTTACAGACTATGCTGTGGAAGAGAAACCATCACAGATTTCAGTAATGCAGCAGTTGGAGGATGGTGGCCCTGACCCACTTGTATTTGTTTTAAATGCAAATTTGTTGTCAATGGTTAAAATTGTAAATTGTAAGTTGAAAATTTGTTTTTTTTTTTAATTAAAATGAGGTACTGAGTCATAGATAATAAAGCTTTTAGATTCATTACACACAAGTATTTTTAATGAAATAAATCCTTAATGAAAACTGGTTGCTGAAGAAGTACATCTTAATGAAAACTGGGTACCAAAGAAGTTGGTTTGTATAAAATTATATATCCTTGAGGACAACTGTGGGACTGAGACTCTTGTTTTTAGTCAAAGGAGTGAGATAAGTGAATTCTCCATGGAGGAAAGCCAAACGGAACTTCTGAGTTAAGTTCTTCTTGAGATGAGTATGCCAAGTCACAACTCACCACTTGGATAACTAGAGGTGGATAAATTATCCAGGGGGATCAATTTATGCATGCTAGGTTTAAATCTCAGAAACATTTAATCATGGTGCAAAACCTTATTTGGGAGTAGTGTTAACTAACACATAGTAAAACTTCAATGTATCACAAGTTAGAACTCAGAAGAAACTTCTCAATTCTTGGTGCTAGCTTCTTAGGCAACAGAATGAGAGAGAGGACAGTAACTTCAAATCTTGGTTCCAGTATCATACTGGAAAATGGAGAATGCATTTATCCTGGATGAATGTTAATAGGCAGAGTTTTGGAGAGACGAAGAAAGCACTGGGGAATAGTCCTCCAGTCTCACTGTGTATTTGCTTGCCCCCTTTCCTTCTAGGATCAAATTTTTAAATAATTTGCTTGCAATTTCAATTTACCATATCTAGTTTATATACTTAGAAAATAGCTAGTCTAGATTTCCTTAAGTGTGTACCATCTTAATATAGTTGGATTGGGCACCTTTTGTTTGGTATATAAAGAAACAATTCCCAGAGGGAAAGAAAGGTCTTGTATTAGTGTTGATTTATATCATGTATCCGTAATTTTATTTGAACCCTCTTTCAATTCCATTGAGAATCTTGTGTTGAAGTACAAATAATAAAAGTATCATGGACTGACATTGTTTTGAACTACATATAGCTTGTGTTGTTGTGGCTCTGCGTAGCCTTAAAGTGAAGAAGTGGAAGTAATTAGTCCAGAAAAGCCATGCATTTCACCACTTTTTACAGGATGAAGCCAGTTAAAGTTCTCTTGCTGGCTATCTGGAACTTTCTACCAGGAAAGACTATAAATAGCTAGACTCTTTCAATCACAGTTTAAATTTAGTAAGTGTACATCAAAATATATTTTCTGTAGGCCACAGCCTGAATCCAATCTAAGTGTTTGCTCCAAGCCAGAGGCATTGGTATGTTTTATTTTCTGCAATAGTCCTTTGGCTCAGTAGTGACAGTTCACAATTGAATTATACAAAGTCAGTGGGATCTATTTTATTCTTCAGTGTGTTAAAACAGAGAGTTCTGTGCATTTCTTAAGGGTAAGGATTGAGAAGAAGGTCTTCATTCATATATTTTTATTTCATCTGTAGATGTGAACAGGAAGTGCTGGTGTTTCACAACAAAGGGAATGCATGCAGTTGGCCAGTCTGAGATAGTCATTCTTCTGCAATGTCTACCAGATGAAAAGTGTTTGCCAAAGGATATCTTCAATCATTTTGTTCAGCTTTATCGGGATGCTCTGGCAGGTGGGGATACTTTATGAGTTTGTCTGCACCCTTTATAGTTGATAAAAAATTTTGGACTCAGATGGAAAATAATAGTCTTTAATTTGGAAGCCTGGCATTGGACTTTGGAATTATTGGCAAGTTAGAACTTGGCATGGTTTGAGGAAGTTATAAATTTTAATACTTTATCTAGTGTAGTTGTTATTATTTTACAAAGACTGTAATCAGAGTTGTAAGATAATCCACTGACCACAATGTAAGAATCTTTTCTTTTGATTGGTTTAGGACATGGTATTATTAACTGGTAGAAGGAAGGATAATGATAACTTGCTAACTTGTTTAATAATATTCATATAATCATAATGTAGATATTCATTTAATTTTCAAGTTTCAAAAACCACTAGCATGGGTGACTTTATTATGATTTCAAAGTAAATTATAAATATTATTAACTGTAACAATATGAAAGTAAATGCATAGCTATTAGAAGTTATTAAACACTCTATCCCTAGCTTAGTGGTTTCTCTGCTATATGTCACTCAGAAGACTGCAGAAGCCCTTATATGAACTGTCTTTATAATTCTTTTATGAATTTTTAATCTAAACTACATGTATTAATAATAATGTATATATGTGTTTATATATGTTTCTTTTTTAGCGTATATAAAATTTTTGGTCACACATCACCGTTTATCCTTTCCACAGTAAGGGGGAAAATGGTGGTTTGTGAGAAGTGACATTCTGAGAGTTTCAGGATGCCTACTGGTTATTGCAGGGCATGGGAAAGGTATTTCTCCCCATTTCCCCTCTCTTCCTGCATGTCTTATACTTATGTTTTGCAAACAGACACTCAGAACATGAATTTGAATGAAACAGGAATTGTATGTACCAGATTATTTTTTTTGGAGTTAGTCTTCAGTTATTTCCCTCTTTTACTTAAAAACCTTTCTTGGCTTCATGTTACCTTTAGAATGAACTGTGTACTCTGACATTCAGTGCTGTACATATCTGATCCTCTATTTTCAATCTCATTTCCCACTAGTAATCTTCTAATAGTACCATTGAAGCCAAGCTAAACATTTCTTGGTTTGTTACACATTGGGTTAGCCAAAAAATTTGTTTGGGTTTTACAGAAAACTGGCTTAAAACTCAGCATTCAAAAAACTAAGATCATGACATCTGGTCCCATCACTTCATGGCAATTAGATAGGGAAAAAGTGGAAACAGTAACAGATTTTATTTTCTTAGGCTCTAAAATCACTGTGGACAGTGACTGTAGCCACAAAATTAAAAGATGCTTTTTCCTAGGGAAAAAATCTATGACAAACCTAGACAGTGTATCAAAAAGCAGAGATATCAGTGTTGGACAATGTGGTCTGTATGGTCAAAGCTGTGGTTTTTCCAGTAGTCATGTTCAGATGTGAAAGTTGGACCATAAAGAAGACTGAGCATTGAAGAATTGATGCTTTTGAAGTGTGTTGCTGGAGAAGACTTTTGAAAGTCCCTTGGACAGCAAGGACATCCAACTAGTCAGTCCTAAAGGAAATCAACCCTGAATATTCGTTGGAAGGACTGATGCTGAAGCTGAAGCTGCAATACTTTGGTGAAGAGCTGACTCAATGGAAAAGACCCTGATGCTGGGAAAGATTGAGGGCAGGTGGAGATGGGGGTGACAGAGGATGAGATGGTTGGGTGGCACACCGACTCAGTGGACATGAGTTTGAACAATGGAAGATGGTGAAGGACAGGGAAGCCTGGCGTACTGCAATTCATGGGGTTGCAAAGAGTCAGACACAACTTAGCGACTGTAAAACAACAACCAGTATTCTTGCTGTGAAATCCCATGGACTGAGGAACCTGGCAGGCTATAGTCCATGGGGTTGCAAAAGAGTCAGACACAACTTAGTGACTAAACAACAACAATGCTTAGGAGAAGAATTGCTTTTTTATAGGGTATGGATATCTTCAACATTATTCCTTCCTTAGTCACTCAGTCGTGTCCGACTCTTTGCGACCCCACGGACTGTAGCCCACCAGGCTCCTCTGTCCATGAGTATTCTCGAGGCCAGAATACTGGGGTGGGTTGCCATGCATGCTGCTGCCGCTGCTGCTAAGTCGCTTCAGTCGTGTCCGACTCTGTGCGACCCCATAGACAGCAGCCTACCAGGCTCCCTCGTCCCTGGGATTCTCAAGGCAAGAACACTGGAGTGGGTTGCCATTTCCTTCTCCAATGTATGAAAGTGAAAAGTGAAAGTGAAGTCGCTCAGTCGTGTATGACCCTCAGCGACCGCATGGACTGCAGCCTTCCAGGCTCCTCCTTCCATGGGATTTTCCAGGCAAGAGTACTGGAGTGGGTTAAACTGTTTCCCAGAGAGGTTTACCAGTTTATATCTATCTGTGCCCATCTCCAGTGTATAAAAGTTGTCAGCACTTGATATTATCAGAGTTTTAATTTTTGCCATACTGGTGGATATAAAACGATATCTCACTCTGAATTGCATTTTACTGACTATTAATGAGATGAGCATATTTTCATGTATTTATTGGCCATGTATAGTTTTTTTCTGTGATGGATACATCCTGTTTATGTCTTTCACCCCTGTTTCTATTGCATTAGCATTTTCTTTGGGATTCCTTTAATTTTTTCAACATATGTGTTAACTATGACCATTTTCTGACAGAGTTAAATTCAGTATGTATTAGTTTTTTATTTACTGTATTCCTAAGCCACAAACTTACTGGCTTAAAGCAACACACATTTATTCTCTCAGTTTCCATAGGTTAGGAGTCCAGGCACAGCTTAGGTGAATCTTCATCGCAGGGTGCCTTAAGGTGTTAGCTATGCTGGGCTTCTCATTTGGAGCGCAAGGTCCTCAGGTTGTTGGCAGAATTCACTTTCTTACAAATACCCATTTTCTTATTACAACTGATTGGGACGTACTCTTGGCTCCTAGAGGCTGCCTGCAGTTCTTGCCTCATAGATAGTTTACCACGTGGGTGTTTTCCTTTCCTTCAGGTCAGTGGGACTGTGTCTCCGCTTTGAATCTCTGACCTCTAGACCTAGATTTAAAGAGCTTATGTCAGGCCAACTCTGATAATCTCCCTGTTGATTAACTCAAAGTTTATTGATTAGTAACCTAATCATGGGAGTGACACCCAATATATTAATAGGTATTTGAGCCACAGAAAGGTAGGGAATTAAACAAGGTGTGAACAAGAGGAAGCTGACAGTTCTGCCTCAGAGCATTTCAGTCCTTCCAAACATGACACAGACCTCAGCATGCTTCACTCATTTAATATCCTTGCCATTCTTATATTTGTTGTAATTTGTTTTACCTTTTGTAATAGAAAAAATATTAATTATATTCAATTATATTCAGTTTTTAATTCCAGTATTAAAAATCAATACTGATTTTCAGTTCAACCAAAATTATTAAATTTACCACTATATTTTCTTGTTATCTGCTATTTTAGTATCCCATGTTTCCATTAGGACTTGCTTTTCTTGCTGAAATACATCTTTTAATTCGTTCTCTTGATGAGGTTGTATGGTTATTAAACTCCATTAGTCTTTGTATGTCTGAAATGTTTTTATTTTTCTGTCATTCTTGAGTAATTAGTTGGCTACAGAATTCTAGGTTAACAGATTTTTTCCCTCTCTTTCTTCCTTCTTTTGTTGATTGCTTCATTTCACCTTCCCTTAGCAAGTACTTTGAAGGTATTACTTCATTGTCTTTTGGCATTTTCTGCAATCTGAAAGAAAGTGAAAATGTTAGTCTCTCAGTCTTCTCCTACTCTTTGCGACCCCATGGACGAGAGCCTGCCAGGCTCCTCTGTTACTGGAATTCTCCAGGTGAGACTACTGGAGTGGGATGCCATTTCCTACTCTAGAGGATCTTCCTGACCCAGAGATTGAATCTGGGTCTACTGCATTGCAGGCAGAGTTTTTGCATCTGAACTTCCAGGGAAGCCCTGCCATCTAGCTGCTTTTTTTGAGCTGCATGTGTTATGGATTCTTAGTCCCCTACCAGGGGCCAAGCCCGTATAAGGGCAGCATCCTAATCAGTGGACTGCCAAAGAATCCCCCTTTTTTCCTTTTTTAATAAATAGTTATTTGTCTTTCCTCTTTGGCTTTTAGAACTGTCTCTTTCTCTTTGGTTTTCTGTAAGTTCACTACTAAAGTTCTCTGAGTTTTTTTAGTCTAGTATATGAGGTATAATTTATATACAGTAATGTACCTTTTTAGACATATATTACTATATATAAATACACATATATTCAGTTCAGTGAATCTAGACAAACCAATAAAGTCCAGTAACAGTGTCAAATATATAATATTTTCATTATCTTTAAACCCTACCTCATGTCCCTTTGTATTTAATCCCCTCACTTTACCCTCTGCTCCTGGCAACTAGTAATTTGATTTCTGTCCCTGTAGTTTTACATTTTTGAGAAAGTTATATAAATGGAACTCACTGTTGTATTTGACTAATTTTTTTAGTGCAGTGCTTTTGAGATTTGTCTGTATGGTTGAATGGATGTTGTTGTTCAGTGGTTCAGTCATGTTCAACTCTTTGCGGCTCCATGGACTGCAGCACTACAGGCTTCCCTATCCTTTACCATCTCTCAGAGCTTGCTCAAACTCATGTTCATTGAGTCGGTGATGCCATCCAACCATCTTGTCCTTTGTCATCCCCTTTTCTTCCTGCCTTCAATCTTTGCCAGCATCAGGGTCTTTTTTTAATGAGTCAGCTCTTCATATCAGGTGGCCAAAGTATTGGAGCTTCAGCTTCAGCATCAGTCCCTCTAGTGAATATTCAGGATTGATTTCCTTTAGGATTGACTGGTTTGATCTTGCAGTCCAAGGGACTCTCAAGAGTCTTCCAGCACCACAGTTCAAAAGCATCAATTCTTCAGCACTCAGCCTTCTTTATGGTCCAACTCACATCCATACGTGATTCCTGGAAAAACCATAGCTTTGACTATATAGACCTTTGTAGGCAAAGACATGTCTCCGCTTTTTGATATTGTGTCTAGGTTTGTCATTGCTTTTCTTTCAAGGAGCAAGCGTCTTTTAATTTCATGGCTGTAGTCATCATCCATAGTGATTTTGAAGCCCAAGAAAATAAAGTATGTCACTCTTTCCCCATCTAGTTAACATTTTTTGAGAACACACTGTGTGAAAGATGCTATTTGGCATTTTACAGATATATATTCTATCATTTATTCACATCAAGTCTGAAATTTAGTGTAAGCTTCCCTATTGTCACAGATGCTGAGGCTCACAGAAATTAGGTAACTTGTCCCCAATCTCTTAATAGTAAATGCTCAAACTAGTGTTCAAACCCATGTCTCTGTGATTTCAAATACTGTGATTTTTTTTTTTCCAAAATAACATTTTCCTTCCTTGATATGGGGATTATTCTGTTCTTATAGATCTGGACCAGCAGTTTAAATGTGCAGCCAGATTTGGTTAATTCTGGGGCAAAGATTGTTGTTGTTCAGTCGCTTACTCATGTCTGACTCTTTGTGACGCCGTGGACTGCAGCATGCCAGGCTTCCCTGTCCTTCACCATCTCCTGGAATTTGCTCAAACTCATGTCTGTTGATTTGATGATGCCATCCAACCATCTCCTCCTCTGTTGCCCTCTTCTCCTTCTGCCCTCAATCTTTCCCAGCTTCAGGGTCTTTTCCAATGAGGCAGAGGTAAAAAATACCCCAAAGGTATTTTTAAGATGATGATGCGCAGTGAACGTGGCTTTCAGCCATAAAGCTTCTCTGGATTCTTTGGGGTGGTATTCTCTCCACTTGTGGTCCCTGCTGTTAGTATAGCTTCCACTTCTCTCAAGGGTTCTATGTTCCATCACTGAACTGTTCTGCAAATAGACTCTAGTTTCCAAGGAAAGTAAGCATTAACTTCTCTGATGGTGATTTCTCTACTTGTTATTATTTCAGAGGTCTCAAAGGAAGTTTGCACATGTCTCGGAATAAATCTGTTACATTATTGGACAGCTCTTATCAGGAAGTTCTTTTGTAATTCTAAACTGAGAAAACTGTCTCCTTAATGAAGAGACTATTAACTAGTAATAGTAACTATTGTTACTATTTCATTCAAAAAATACTTGAATTAGAAAGTACTTGGTTAAGAGCATTTGCAAGTAAAAGAAAAAAACCTGCCTGATATGAGATTAAATAAGCCCTAGGTTGTTTCTGTTTCATATTTACCTCAACTATTAATAAAATTAGAATAAATCCAATCTGTGGCTCTACTTTCTCCATGAATTTTTTTCCCTTAAGTGTCTCTTATGTATCTGTACTTAATGTCTTCATTAATTATATTTGTGAATTGAATTTATTTACTCAGTGGGACTGTAAACTGTGTGAGAGCAGGTACCTAATCCTAATATTTTTTCATGACGTTTGAGGTAATAATTCTGATCCTGACACCTCTAAAGTAATTCATACAGTAAGTTGTATAATCTAAAGGAAGGTATCAATATTTTTTGATATCTTTTAGCCAGACAAACTAGAGTGTACTAATAATGCAAGGTATTTTATGCTCACCAGAAGCCCTCATCAAATTGGAAAACAAATTTTCATTTAATAAATGCCATTTATTTAAAAAACAACTTTATAAATGTGTGTCTTTCATAGTGAACGGTTGGGAATTAATGTTTGGTAATGTCTGGCCCAGTGCTGATAATAATTATTATTAAAAATATGATTGTTTTATTGATAGTAATTAATGTACTTTTTTGTTTTAGGGAATGTTGTAGGCAACTTGGGACATTCCTTCTTCAGTCAAAGTTTCCTTGGCAGTAAAGAACATGGTGGATTCTTATATGTGACATCTACCTACCAGTCACTGCAAGACCTAGTACTCCCAACCCCACCTTACTTGTTTGGGATTCTCATTCAGAAATGGGAAACTCCTTGGGCTAAAGTGTTTCCCATCCGACTAATGTTGAGACTTGGAGCTGAATATCGACGTAAGTAAAAAATACCCTCTTCTAAACCATATGACCAAGACCAAGACATAAAAACTAAGCAAAGACTTGAGATATTCAGAGCCTCATGGTGATACAATTAAACAGAAGTAGTCTTTTAAAATAACTAAGCTAAATTAGGTCAGTATCTCTACTTTCTCTTTGTGGCCTCCTCCAGGGATCTTCTGGACCCATGTCTCTTGCATTGCTTTGGCTGTAATGGGAAGGACTCAAAATAACAAGTGAGGATGTTAGTGATTATTGCCTTATAACTTACTGGTTTTATAGGTTAATTTATAGGTTTTATACATGACCATCTTCAGAAAAAATGAATATCAGCGTAACAAGTATTTTTTATAATATCCATATATGGTGAGCATATTTTTTGTCACTTGCTTGGAAAATAGTTATGACAAATTATATTTTATATAATGTAACAGACTGGAAGCTAGTGAGAGATAACTCTCAGCTGGTAAAGTAAGCAATAAAAGAGCCTCTGTGTCCATGGTTGTAGCAGTGCAACTAAGCTGTGATTGTTTTTAAAGACATTAAGGCCTGAATGCAAGCCTTATTTTAAACTTCATATCAAAGTTGCCCTGGTCTAGGAATCAGACCACTGGAATAGGTTTTTAACTTTGCCACTTACTAGCTCTATTACTGTGAGTGAAGTCATATAAGTTGCTGACTGTCAGTTTCTTTGCCTTTTCTGTTGCATGGTATTATTAAGAGGATGGTATTATGAATCAGCAAAATAAAGTAAGGAAAGGAAAGGATTAAAATAAGAGGAAACATTTGTATCTCCCTGGCTTGCACAGGCAGTTGAAACCGTAAAGTTCAAGGAGCCAGTTAGGATCACCTGGTGTTTGGCTTATCTAAGGAGTGTCCTGATTCAGATATGTATAACAGTGAACTCTTTTAAAAAAGACTTCCTAAACACAGAGGAGGGAATTCAGTGCTGTAATGAGTAATTACAGTTATATTTTGAGAACTTTATAAAGCTTGATATCTCTTTTACCAAAATTATAAGCTGCCAAACTTAGTCTGTTCATTTCTCATTTGCATAGTTTATCCATGCCCACTGTTCAGCGTCAGATTTCGGAAGCCATTGTTTGGAGAGACCGGGCATACCATCATGAATCTTCTTGCAGTAAGTTGAGAATTATTATTTTCTTGTTCCTTACTGGGATTTGTATGGGAGAAGGAAGCAGATTTTATTATTTTGTTCATACCTTGCTGCTTCAGGGAAGTAAAGATTTATGCTAAAAGAAAAGAACAGAACATGTATATTCTTTGGAAAGTACTTGGAGCTTTGGAATGAAATAGTACTGGATTCGGGCTCTTGGTTGTACACTTACTAAGTGACCTTGCAGGAGGTCACTTAGTGAGGAGTAGTGCATACTTAAAGCCCCCAGCATTATGTCTTGTTTTAATTTTAAGCCTAGCATCCTAGCAATTTCCCCTGTGTCCATGTAGCTTATAGTTTAGCCAAAGATTGATCAGAGATTGTATTCACATACCTCAAGGCAATAAGGCATCTATACTTTCTTGATGTGTGGACTGGGATTCAAATGTTATTCCTTTATTTTCCACTGGACTCTGTCATGTCTCCTTGGCACATGCATAGGCTCTGACCCTGTTGACCAAGGATTAGTTGGCTTGGGCCCGCTAAGGTCTCTGCTGCACATGTGCATAGACTAAGGTCAGTCCTGGGTGTGTATGTGGAGAATTTATGAAATTCCCTGTGGCTGTCTCATTCCCAGAACTCCTTGTTAAATTTCTGGCCAGTCTGCCTGCTTATTACTTGCTCCAAATAGACTAGCAGCCTCTGGGTAACAGAGCCACTGGTCTTCTTTCACTAGTCACTGAGATTACCACTTTGGCTGAGACACTCCAAATCAAGCAAGATTCTACAAGAAGCAAAACTTACTGTTTTCACAAACTACTACCTTGCCTTGGTTGAACTACCGGACAAACTTAAGGGCAGCTCCAGGCAAGAAGATCACAGACTCAACTCTATTCTTCTTACTTGAAATTCAGTAATTTTCCTGAATGAGCACATCTCAGTGTATTGTGTGCTTTTAGCCTGAGTCAAGGGCACTGAAATGGTTAGGTTTTTGTTTTCTTTTTTAGATAAATTATCTAACTTTATTGCTTTTGGGGGACTTGATTTATTACTCTGTCATGGAATTGTAGTTGTAGTTCCAGTTATCTTTTAAAGAGATTTAAACAATGAGAAAAGTTCTTATAGGTCTACTCATGTAGCTGCCATTTGCAGTGCTCTCCATTCCTTTGTGGAAATCTGTATTTCCATCTGGTGTCCTCCTGCCTGAAAGATTTCCTCTAATGTTTCTTATAGTGTGGATTGACTGGTAATGAATTCTTTTAGCATCTGTGTTTCTTACAAAGTCCTTTGTATTTGAAAGAAGATACTTTTGCCGGATGTAGAATTCTAGGCTGACAGTTCTATTCTTTGAGAATTTTAAAGATTTACTCTATTGCCTTCCGGTTTGCATTTTTTTCTGATGAGAAATATATTTTCCATCTTGCCTTTCTTTGTTCCTCTCTACAGCAATTTGTATGATATTTGGAATGAGAATGTAAGAAGCATTTTTTTCCCCCACAAATTGAGTAGAAATTTTGAGAAACAAGAGCAGGTATTGACATCAATAGACAAATACTTTAAATGTACAGCCATTTTTCTAATATACTATATAATTATGCTCAGATACTTTCTGTCCTTCAGCCACGACAAAGAAACTTTAAGCTATCACCAGTAGGACACTTAGCTGTTATTTCACTATTTATGATGAAATTTTTATGATTCTTTGTAACTCAAAATGCTTTATATTATTTTGCTACCACAGTAGTTCTCTACAAGTTAGTAGGGATGCATATTATTTACATTTTAAAGATTCAGCAACCTAAGCTTAGAAATTGTATAGCAAATTGTAAAGCCAGGGTTTGCATCTTCCTACTCCATCCTCCTTGCTCTTTCTACTGCATACTCCTTGTATTCTCAGTCAGTGCTCTTAGATGCAAACACTTGTGAGAACAAGCTTCTAGATTTAAAGCAAACTTGCTTTGTAGAATTTATTGAATTTAGGGTGGATCGGATCATTACATTTTTCTCAATATTCTAGCCAAATAAAGCATTAATTATCATATGTTGAAAGTAGTACTATTAAATTTGTTTTGAAATGTAGTTATTAGCTTCTCTAAACACTCAACAAAGTAGTCTATCAATTCAGTTTTGAATTATGTTAAAATTAACTGGCTCAGAGTACAGAAAAAACAGTTGTAATGCAAATTACCTATTCAAACTGTAGGGTTGAGAATAAAATAGTGGAAAATATATGGTGGCCATCATAAGTGGAAGAGGGCTTCCCTGGTGGCTCAGTAGTGAAGGGTCCTCTTACCAGTGCAAGAGACACAGGTTCAAACCTGGGTCAGGAAGATCCCCTGGAGAAGAAGACGACAACCTACTCCAGTGTTCTTGCCTGGGAAATCGCATGGACAGAGGAGCCTAGTGGGCTACAGTCCATCAGGTCTCAAGGGTCAGACATTGCTTAGCGACAGAAACAATAACCACAGTGATTTTTAGTGACTTTGAACATTATTTGGAATTAAGCTAAACTTCACAGATTAAGGACACAGTCCTTCATAAGACTGCCATTACTTCAGATGCTAGCTGTAAGTTCAAGGGTCCCCAGACCTCCTATAGTTAGCACTAACTAGATACAAATGTGGGAGATGCCACTAACCCGTCAGCTTTGATGATTCACTAGAATGATTCACAGAACTCAGCAAAGTATTATTCAGTTGACCTTTGAACAACATGGGCTTGAACTGCTCAGATCCACTTAGGTGGATTTTTTTTCCAGTAAATTTGTACTACACAGTCCATGGTTACTAGAAACTGCAGATTGCAGAACTGCAGTTTAGAGAGCTGAGTTTATACTCATGTTATACATGAGTTATAAATATAATAATATTTATAAATATTTATAAATAAATAATAAATAAATAATAAAAATCCATGTTATACATGGATTTTTTACTGTGCAGGGGTTGATTCCCCTAACTCCCATGTTATTCAAGAGCCAACTGTACTTAAGATACAGTTTTATTATAACAGTGGAGATATAAATCAGGAGCAGCCAATAGAAGAGACACAGAGTGCAGGGTCTGGGGAGAGTTCCAAACAAGTAACTTTTGTGTCTTGAGTTTTTATTGGAGATTCCTTACTATTACTGATTGATTGAATCATTAGCTATGTTATTGAACTCAATCTTCAGCCCCACTTCAGCATTCCCCAAAAGTCAGGCTGGTATCGTGCACCTCAAAGTCCCAACCTCTCATCATGTGGTTGATGTTTCTGAAATGGCCAGCTACCACCCTGAGTCATCTTGTTAGCCTGAATATCATCAAGTTGACACAGACTGTCAAATGACATCGACATAGGGCCAACCAGGAATAACAAGGGCACTCATATCACTCAGGAAATTCCAAGGGTTTAGAAGCTATGTCCCAGAAACCAGGGGCAAAGGTCAGCCAAATTCTTTATTATACAGTAAGATCTACTCAATGCCCA
>NW_011494816.1:3465514-3468029 GCF_000754665.1 Bison bison bison | reverse complement strand
TTATTTTTTTATTATTTTTTTCTCTAATTTTATTTTATTTTTAAACTTTACATAATTGTATTAGTTTTGCCAAATATCAAAATGAATCCGCCACAGGTATACATGTGTTCCCCATCCCGAACCCTCCTCCCTCGTCCCTCCCCATACCATCCCTCTGGGCCGTCCCAGTACACCAGCCCCAAGCATCCAGCGTCATGCATCGAACCTTTCTTTCACTGGCCTCAGGTTTCCTCACACTTATTAGCTAATGAGAGCACTGCTAAACACTGGATGTGACCTTCTGCAAACCTTTGGAGTCCTTTCTGCAGTTTTCTCCTCTCTGTCCTGTCAACTCTAACTACCTTCATTTTTCTCGTTTTTCAGTTTTCTTCTCAGGAAATCTGCCAGCCTCTGCCGGGGTTCCCCTTTCCTGCATCTGAGCTTGGAAGCTCTCCTGGAGCATAATCTGGGCAGTCACAGAGCTCATCTTGTTTGTTTCCAGTCTCTCAAGGATCACTGTCCTTGTTACCTGAAATTCACTCTCTTGAAAATCATTGTTCCATGTGTTTTGTGCGGTCTTTTGTTGTTTAAGACATGAGGCTAATCCAGTCTCCTTTCCTCCACCTTGGGCAGAAATGAAAATTTCTAAGTTATATTTTAATATATAATATCTCTCTATATTCTTCTACTCCAGCCCCCACCCCTTTGTCCTTCCTTGGTAATTTTAGTTTTTAGTCTCATTTTTCTGCAAGACAATTTTTCTTTCAGGTTGTAATCTAATTTGGAATGTAAAGGAGATATTTGTCCCGTAATCTAGCAACAGCAGCCTAAGGTTTCTACGGTCACTATCATTTCATTTATACAAACATTTGTTGAATTATCTCCTGAAGCATCTCACTCTACATTATCGCTTTCTCTCTAGATTATCAGGATCCTGCAGTCTATTGATTTCAAGAAACCTTTTCACTGTTTCTCATTCCTGTTGCTTTTCTGTTTTTGTATATTTTGATTCCATAGTTTCATCATCAAATCACTTTTTTACATAATTCTAGTTCCTTTTTCTCTTTTACTAAGTGTGTTGTGGTAGCCTGGCAAAATGTAAACCCTGCTTAAATCTACCTCTTTCTTTAAAACTTAAAACAATTTTTTGTATGGTAAAAGCCACCTTTTTTTGAGTACATTTCCAAGACTTTTCACACATGTAACAGTTACATTACAACCACTCTTACAATTGAAATACAGAACAGTTCTGTCACTCCAGAATATTTGCTGGTGCACTTCTAATGTCTGGTAATCATTGATTCTTTGTCCCTGTAGTTTTAGTTTTTTCAGACTGTCCTGTAAGGGAAATTATACAGAACGTAGCCTTCTCAGTCTGACTTCTTTTACTTATCTTAATGCATTTGAGATTAACCTATGTTATATATATTGTTGGGAAGGAAATAAAATCATTCTCTTCCACTCATCTCAGGTTCTTTGGCTGAGGTCCTCTAAATTAAACTGGCCAAAGACTGATTAACAAGAGGCATATTTAGCTGTGGCATACTCTGGTAACCTTCAATTATCAATAGATGATTGATTTCTATTGCTGAGTAGGGTTGTGTTGTATGTGTGAACTACAGTTTATTCATTCACCTGTTGATGGATATCTAGGTTTCTAGTTTCTTGCAACTGAATAAAACTGCTATAAACATTCATGTATTAAATTCTGTGTGAATGTTTAGTTTTCATTTATCTAGGAGTGGGAGAGTTGAGCCATATTGTATGTTTAACATTATGAAAGTGAAAGTCGGTCAGTCGTGTTCGACTCTTTGCGACTCCATGGACTATACAGTCCATGGAATTTTCTAGGCCAGAATACTGGAGTGGGTAGCCTTTCCCTCCTCCAGGGAATCTTCCCAACCCAGGGATTGAACCCAGGTCTCCTGCGTTGCGGGCGGATTTTTTACCAGCTGAGCCACAAGGGAAGCACAGGAATACTGGAGTGGGTAGCCTTTCCCTTCTCCAGGGTTCTTCCCGACCCAGAGATCGAACCGGGGTCTCCTGCATTTCAGGTGGATTCTTTACCAACTGAGCTATCAGGATTTAACATTATAAGGAACTGTAAAATTGTTTTCCAAAATGCTTGCAGTGTTTTGCATTCATCAGGTGTAAGAGTCTTTTTTTTTTTTGGTCAACACTTGTTCCTCCTTTAGTTTTTAATTTTTGCCATTCTAATAGAAGTCTAATTGTTTTAATTTTGTGATTTTAATTTTTATGTTTCCAATGATGAGTGATTTAGAGCATCTTTTTATTTGCTTATTTTATCTTCTTTATGTCTCTAATGAATGTTCAAATTTTTGCCTATTTAAAAGATATGGTTTTTGTTTTCTTATTGTTGAATTTTGAGAGTATTTCATGCATTCTGAATGTAAGTCCTTTGGTAGATTTGTATCAATTTAAAATATTTTGTCTCAAGTCTGTAGATCATCTTTTCATTTTTAAAAATAATGTCATTAATAGAACCAAATTTTTTAATTTTGTTGAAGTCCAGTTT
>NW_011494816.1:3428915-3465414 GCF_000754665.1 Bison bison bison | reverse complement strand
TACAAAGTTTTGAATTTTGTTGAAGTCCAGTTTGTTAATTTTTTATGGGGCATTCTGTTTATATCATATCTAAGAACTTATTGACTAAAACTTAAATCACAAACATTTCCCTGATGCTTTCTTCAAAAGTTGATGGTTTTATGTTTTACATATAGGTTTGTGATCCATTTTTAGTTAATTTTTGTTTGTGAGGCATTCCTTGAAGTTCTTTTTTTCCCCATTTGCATGTCCAGTAATTTCAGTATCACTTGTCATTTACTTGCCTTAGCACCTTTCAGTCAGTTCAGTCGCTCAGTCATGTCCAACTCTGTGACCCCATGGACTGCAGCACGCCAGGCTTCCCTGTCCATCACCAACTCCCGGAGCTTGCTCAAACTCATGTCCATAGAGTTGGTGATACCATCCAACCATCTAATCCTCTGTCGTCCCCTTCTTCTCCTGCCTTCAGTCTTTCCCAGCATTAGGGTCTTTCCCAATGAGTCAGTTCTTCACATCAGATGGCCAGAGTATTAGAGTTTCAGCTTCGGCATCAGTCCTTCCAATGAATATTCAGGACTGATTTCCTTTAGGATTGACTGATTGAATCTCCTTGTAGTCCAAGGGACTCTCAAGAGTCTTCTCCAACACCACAGTTCAAAGGCATCAGTGCTTCAGTGTTGAGCTTTCTTTATGGTCCAGCTCTCACATCCATAATGACTACTGGAAAAAAACCATAATTTGACTGGATGGACATTTGTCAGCAAAGTAATGTCTCTGCTTTTTAATATGCTGTCTAGGTTGGTCATAGGTTTTCTTCCAAGGAGCGAGTATCTTTTAATTTCATGGCTGGAGTCACCATCTGAGTGATTTTGGAGCACCAAAAAATAGTCTGTCACTGTTTCCATTGTTTCCCCATCTACTTACCATGAAGTGATGGGACCAGATGACATGATCTTAGTTTTCTGAATGTTGAGTTTTAAGCCAGCTTTTTCACTCTCATCTTTCATTTTCATCAAGAGGCTCTTTAGTTCTTCTTTGCTTTCTGCCATGAAGGTGGTGTCACCTGCATTTCTGAGGTTATTGATATTTCTTCCTGCAGTCTTGATTCCTGCTTTTGCTTCATCCAGCCTGGCATTTCACCTGATGTACTCTACATATAAGTTAAATAAGCAAGGTGACAATATACAGCCTTGATGTACTCCTTTCCTGATTTGGAATCAGTCTGTTGTTCCACATTCAGTTCTAACTGTTGCTTCTTGACCTGCATACAGATTTCTCAGGAGGCAGGTCAGGTGGTCTGTATTCCCTTCTCTTTCAGAATTTTCCACAGTTTGTTGTGATCCACACAGTCACACAGTCCACACAGTCAATACTTTGGCATAATCAATAAAGCAGAAGTAGATGTTTTTCTGGAACTCTCTTGCTTTTTCGATGATCCAGCGGATGTTGGCAATTTGATCTCATGAAGGCAGAGGAACTGCCTTTTCTAAATCCAGCCTGAACATCTGGAAGTTCACGGTTCATGTACTGTTGAAGCCTGGCTTGGAGAATTTTGAGCATTACTTTGCTAGCGTGTGAGATGAGTGCAATTGTGCGGTAGTTTGAGCATTCTTTGGCATTGCCTTTCTTTGGGATTGGAATGAAAACTGACCTTTCCAGTCCTGTGACCACTGCTGAGTTTTCCAAATTTGCTGGCATATTGAGTGCAACACTTTCACAGCATCATCTTTTAGGGTTTGAAATAGCTCCACTGGAATTCCATCACCTCCACTAGCTTTGTTCATAATGATGCTTCCTTCCTAAGGTCCACTTGACTTCACACTCCAGGATGTCTGGCTCTAGGTGTGATCACACACCATCATGGTTGTCTGGGTCATGAAGATCTTTTTTGTATAGTTCTTCTATGTATTCTTGTCACCTCTTCTTAATATATTCTGCTTCCGTTTGGTCCATACTGTTTCTGCCCTTTATTGTGCCCATCTGTGCATGAAAAGTTCCCTTGGTATCTCTAATTTTCTTGAAGAGATCTCTAGTCTTTCCCATTCTATTATTTTCCTCTTTTTTTTTTGCTTTGGTCACTGAGGAAGGCTTTCTTATCTCTCCTTGCTATTCTTTGGAACTCTGCTTTCAGATGGTTATATTTTTCCTTTTCTCTTTTCCCTTTAGCTTCTCTTCTTTTCTCAGCTATTTGTAAGGGCTCCTCAAACAACCCTTTTGCCTTTTTGCATTTTTCTTGGGGATGGTCTTGGTCACTGCCTCCTGTACAATGTCATGAACCTCCATCCATAGTTCTTCAGGCACTCTGTCTATCAAATCTAATCCCTTCAATCTATTTGTCACTTCCGTTCCATAATCGTAAGGGATTTGCTTTAGGTCATAGCTGAAAAGTCAATTGATTTTACCAGTGCAGATCTGACTCTTTCTTCATTCTTAACTTCCATCCAAGTTAAATATGAGTGAAGACAGAAAGAGCAGCATACCCATGGGTCTCATTTTAGATTCATGACCAGTACCATTAAGGAAGCTCTTGAACCTGCCCAGCAATCCTTCGTGGTCCCTAATACATTCCTAACTCCCCATATGACTTTTTGCATGTGATTTCTTCTCAAATTTCCTGTGCTGCCTCTCCTTTCCTCAGTTTCAGCTGATGACATAACCCCATTTTCCCTGAATGAATAGAAGCAATAAGAAATAGTTTTCACACAGTTCCATCCAACAACTTACTAGCATCTACGCATTTTCTACTCTTAGTTTCCAGGACACCATTCTTTCTCAGTTCTTTTCCTGCAGTCTTCTGACCTGCCACCTTCCCCTTCCCATCATATTCTGTATCTCAGTTGGTGGCAGTTCCTATCTTCTACTTGCCCAAGCCATACAGTTCAGAATCATCAACTCTTTTTTTTTTTTTTTTCACATTCCACATCCAACTTAAGGGCAAATATTGTCTGTTTTCCCTTTAAATATATCTAGAATCTGATAACTTCTGACTGCCTTTGGAACTGTTAAAATCTTGGTTCAAGTTATCACTGTCTCTTGCTCAGATTATTTTTATTGTGTTTATCTGATCTCCTTTCTTCTATTCTTGCTCCTTTTCCATCTGTTCTTTGCAGAGGAGAGAGTTAAAGAGATCCATTACAGTAGGTCGAAAGCCTTCTCAAAGTAAAGGTCAAGGTCCTTGTGACCTACAGGACCCTGTGAAATCTAGCTGTGTGCTGTCACTGTGACCTGAACTCGTGCCTTCTTGCTCACTTTGCTTCAGCCACACTGGATGTGGTATATGTGTGTGTTTTAGTGTATAAGTGTTCACTGAGTTCCCAGCACGTTCCAGGCATTTGGGATATAACAAGAACAAAACAAGTGATCATCTCTGCTGTCTTGGAGCTTACCTCATAGGGAAGAGACAGTTAACAAATAAATACAGAAAATGTCAGGTGCTGAGAAAGCAAGATAAACATTTAAATATTTGTTTAATATTGTATATAATGGTATATAAAACTTCTTAATCTGCTTCCTTGTGAGAGTTTACAGACTAACTGGAGAGCTAGAATACACACAGTGGGGCTTTCATCATGCATTTTCTTATTATTTAAATGAATGAATTCATTCATTTAATTCAAAAGTATTTAATTTTGGCATTCTTTTCCTTTGTGCTAATTTTATTGCTGTTAATCAGATCCTGCCGTTGATGAATTCTTTATTCTACTTCAATCTGCTTTTGCCCAGGACTTTAGAAATTACCAGTATACATTGCCAGTAGTTCAAGGTTTGGTGGTTGATATGGAAGTTCGGAAAACCAGCATCAAAATTCCCAGCAACAGATACAATGAGGTAAGATTTACTGTGATGTTTTTCATAATTGAGCATTATAAATGAAGATGAAAAATACATGATTGCATGTAAAATTTTAATTTAGTGACAGTGAAATCAGTTCATAATATTATATGAATTAGATCAGTGATAGAGAATTTCATAACAGAAAGGAAGATGTTAAATTTGTCTTACTTAGTTTTTGGTTGCGTCATTTCTTGTTTTTTGACCTTTTGGTGCTGACGATCAGTAGCAGATTTGCATTTTGATTGAGGTATAAAATTAACTTTATAATATTAGTGGTGGGATCTTTTGATTTTTCCCTCTTTTGGTAAGTATATATTATTAACTACCCTTCATGTTTAAGAATAGCTCACCTGTGTAAGTCCCAAAATGATTTTTAAGTAAAATTTTGAAAGCAAATGATTACATCTTGAATTAAGCTGTATTTTGTAACTAAAATGAAATTGTGCATACTGTACATATATTAACAGAATTATGTAAGCACTGTTCTCGCCTATTTGCCAAGTGAAGTACTAATTGAATTTTAAAATTTCTTAAAATCAATTCTGAAGTGTAGAATAGTAATCACTGTGATTTAAAAGAGGAATTTTAAAACTTAGTTTGATGTGTTAAAATTTGTTGTTTTATTAGGCAGGGTAGTAACTCCCCTATTACTTCTTGTACTATTTTGGGTATAAAATAATTTCTTCCTTCCTTCTCTTTCCCTTCTTCCTTTCTTTTTTCCTTTCCCATTCTGCCATTTATTCACTTGGTCATTTGTACATTCGGTAAACATTATTTTTGTACTTGATATACACTTAAAATCACAGAAATGTCTTACTGGACTTATAAGCTCAGGGCTCAGTATTATTATGTGGGAAAGACATATTTGAAGAAAACTTTTACCCCGTGCTTTCTGTCTGATGGCTTTTTTCAGGGCACTAGAAAATAGTAGTGAGAAAGAGTGCTTAAGTTTTTCTGGGTACAATTAGCTGTTGAATAGTCCTACTTTGAAACTATACCAAACTGCTGCTGCTGCTGCTGCGTCACTTTAGTCGTGTCTGACTCTGCAACCCCATAGGTGGCAGCCCACCAGGCTTCCTGTCCCTGGGATTCTCCAGGCAAGAACACTGGAGTGGATTGCCATTTCCTTCTCTAATGCATGAAAGTGAAAAGTGAAAGTGAAGTCGCTCAGTCACATCCGACTCTAGCGACCCCATGGACTGCAGCCCACTGGGTTCCCCCATCCATGGGATTTTCCAGGCAAAAGTACTGGAGTGGGGTGCCACTGTCTTCTCTGATACCAAACTACGTAGAGTCAGATTTTTAAAGAGAACTAAATAGTAATTTAGTTCTAATTAAAATTTACATATTTAAACAAATATGTAATTTGTACCCTAAATAGTTTTTTAAACTATGCTTTGAAAACTTGTTTTATTTCTCATCGAAGTGTTATTATCTATTTCATAGATATCTATTAAATATATTCTGTGATATGAAATACCAAGATGAATTAGACATTATGAATGCTTCTGGGAGTTTATCGTCCAGAAATGAGATGATAACACACGTTGCTATCCCTGATGTTTGCACGATGATGCTTTGCGTTTGGTAATTGGAACTGTTTATACAAGTATATCTGTAAAAGCCATGTTGTTGTTGTTTAGTTGCTCAGTCGTGTCCGACTCTTTGCAACCTCATGGACTGTAGCCTGCTGGGCTCCTCTGTCCATGGGATTTCCCAGGCAGGGATACTAAAGTGGGTTGCCATTTCCTTCTCCAGAGGATCTTCCTGACCCAGGGATTGAACCTGCATCTCCTGCATTGACAGGAGGATTCTTGACCTCTGAGCAAACCAAGAAGCCCATAAAAGCTATGAGGCCCCTATAATTATTTCAGTACTTGACTAAGGACATTCATGACAACGTCCATTCATATTATCTGTCTTTATTTGAATCCCGCCTCCTAACTTTATGGTTGTGAAGTTTCAAAAATTTTTGTTCAAAAGCAATAACTGTATTTCTTGTAATTTATTATATTTAATTTTCAGTAAAGTTTACCAATTGTATATCACTTCTTTTCCTTACTTGATTTAGCAGACTCACTTCTCTTCTAATTCAATTTTTGTTTTAACTCAGTGAAATTTTATTTCTTATGATCTTGGACAGTTGTGTCTATTAGTTGGAAAAGTAATTTCATACACAATATTTCATTGTATGTTGTTGTTGTTTAGCCATAAGTTGTATCGAACTCTTTTGTGACCCCATGGACTGTGGCCCACCAGGCTCCTGTGTTCAGCTTTTTCACTCTCCTCCTTCACCCTCAAGAAGGCTCTTTAGTTCCTTTTCACTTTCTGCCATTAAAGTAGTATCATCTGCGTATGTACGGTTGTTGATATTTCTCCCAGCAGTCTTGATTCCAGCTGTGAGTCATCCATCCGGCATTTCCCATGGTGTACTCTGCATAGAAGTTAAATAAGCAGGGTGACAATATACAACCTTTCTCAATTTTGAAGCAGTCTGTTGTTCCGTGTCCAGTTTTAACTGTTGCTTCTTGACCTGCATACAGGTTTCTTGGGAGGCAGGTAAGGTAGTCTGGTATTCCCATCTCTTTTAAGAATTTTCCACATGTTGTTGTGATCCACACAGTCAAAGGCTTTCTTGTAGTCAATGAAGCAGAAGTAGGTGTTTTTCTGGAATTCCCTTGCTTTCTCTATAATATAATGGATGTTGGCAATTTGATTTCTCGTTCCTCTGCCTTTTCTATATCTAGCTTGTATATCTGAAATTTCTTGGTTCACATACTGCTGAAGCCTAGCTTGGAGGATTTTGAGCATTATCTTGCTAGCATGTGAAGTGAGTACAATCGTATGATAGTTTTTGAACATCCTTTGTCATTGCCCTTCTTTGGGATTGGAGTGAAAACTGACCTTTTCCAGTCTTGTGGCCACTGGTGAGTTTTCCAAATTTACTAACACACCGAGTATAGCACTTTCACAGCATCATCTTTTACGATTTGAAATAGCTCAGCTGAAATTCCATCACCTCCACTAGCTTTGTTCGTAATAATGTTTCCTAAGGCCCACTTGACTTTACACTCTAGGATGTATGGCTCTAGGTGAGTGACCACACCAATATGATGATCTCATCATGAAGACCTTTTTTTATATAGTTCTTCTGTGTATTCTTGCCATCTCGTCTTCATCTCTTCTGCTTCTCTTAGGTCCTTAATGTTTCTGTCCTTTATTGTGCCCATCCTAGCATGAAATATTCCCTTGATATCTCCAGTTTTCTTAGGGAGATCTCTAGACTTTCCCATTCTAATGTTTTCCTCTGTTTTTTTGCATTGTTCACTTAAGAAGACCCCCCCTTTTTTTTAATCCTAGCTATTCTCTGACATTCTGTATTCAGTTGGATATATCTTTCCCTTTCTACCTTGCCTTTTGCTTCTAATATGATAATTTGTAAAAGAGATTTTATAGGTTTTAAAGCAAAAACATGACTTAACCAAAGTAAAATTTTAGAAAACTGAGTTTTGGCAGCTTATATGTAAATTATGGAGAGAGGGGGACTGACAAAAACAAACACAACATAAAAGTTGAGAATTATGTTTTCTTAAGTGGCCTTATTGAGAATACAGCCCAGGAGACAGCCTCTCAGATACCTCTGAGGGACTGTTTCAAAGAGGTAAGGGAGGAGGAGCCAGGACATGTAGAAATTTTTGCTGGAAAAAAAACATGTAGTTGAACATCAAAAGATTACTGTAAAGTGTAAAAAAGTGTAAAAAATCCAGACATTTCAGGTTAATGATTTTAGTTCTTTCTGAGTATAGAAAGATGCAAGAGTCAGAGTTCACTGAAATTATTCCTTAGATGTGCATATGAGCCATCTAGGGCCAGTGTCCTGTCTTTCTCCATCCTGGTGTCCCCATATCATGGACTGTTGATGGCGGCTATAGTGGTGATGAATTGATGGCAGGCAGCATTCATTGTTTACCAGAATGACAGGCAGCATGCTTTTTTACTGAAATGTCAGACAACATTTTTTTCCATATAAAGAAAGACTTTAAGCTTAGAAAGCTAGAGGGTAGGATTTCTGAAGTGGTAATTTTAATAAATGAAGTAGTCACTGAATATAAATTTTCTAATCTCCTTCATCAAGGCTAATCAAGAACTCTGTTGGTCTAGGTAAAGTTACTCATGTTCTTATGAAACATTATTTTGATCATTGTGTTAAGTAATATCTATTGAGGGTATATTATGTATCAGGTATTATTCTAAACATATATGTATCTTCACGCTATCTCTATGAAATGAGTAGAGTAAGTCCCTTGTTACAGGTAAGGGGATTAAGGCACAGAGCTAGCAAGTGTTGGAAAGTGAAAGTGAAGTCGCTCAGTTGTGTCCGACTCTTTGCGACCCCATGGACTGTAGCCTACCAGGCTCCTCTGTCCATGGGATTTTCCAGGCAAGAGTACTGAAGTGGGTTGCCGTTTCCTTTCCAGCGATCTTCCTGACCCAGGGATCGAACTCAGGTCTCCCACATTGTAGGCAGACACTTTACCCTCTGAGCCACCAGGGAAGCAGCAAGTGTTGGAGCTAGAATCACACCCATGCACTCTAATTTCAGTATCCCTGTTCTTAAACACTATCCTAAACTGATTTTCATAAACATCAGTTTAATTATTATGTCTGATCGTAGGGCTGGTTTTAGGGTCTTTACAGAGGTAAAGCCCTAATCCAGTATGACCTGTGTGTTTAGTCACTCAGTCATGTCCGACTCTTTGCGACCCCATGAACTGTAGCCTGCTAGGCTCCTCTGTCCATGGGGATTCTCCAGGCAAGAATACTGGAGTGGGTTGCCACGTCCTCCTCTAGGGGATCTTCCCAATCCAGGGATCAAACCCAGGTCTCCCGCACTGCAGGTAGATTCTTTACTGTCTAAGAAGGGGAAATTTGGACATAGACGTGTAAAGAGAATATGACAGGAAGAGGCATAAGGAGAAGATGACTATCTACAAGTCAGGAGAGAGTTCTGAAACAAATCTTTCTTTTTGCAACCCTCAAATGGAACCAATGCTATTGACATCTTGATTTGGGATTTCTAGCCTCCAGCATTGTGAGACAATAAATTTCTATTGTTTAAGCCACCACTTAAAGCCATCACCACTTGTTTAAGCTGCTATTTTTTTATTGCAGCACTTGCACACACTAACATACCAGTCTACCTTAAATAGCTAAACATCATGACAAAATATGTGAGGGGAAAAAAGCAAAAACCTAAGAACAGTGGGATAGAGAAGATGAGCCCTATGGTTACCCTACCTTACTGTCTGGAGTTAGTTTCCAGGCCATAGTGCAATTAGAGGGAACTTAACCCGATCCTAGAGGTCTAGAGGCTCCCTGAGTTGAAGAGAATGTAGGGAGGCCATGATGGCTAGAATTTATAAGACAGATTATGGAAATAAAAGAACTCTGGAGATCTGTAAGAGGTTCCTGTTGGGTCTTCAGCTGACTACTAATCAATGCATGTATATGAGAAAAACACTGAAGAGGAACAGCTAGAACAGTTCTCAAAGGTCCAGGAATAATTTATATTCTTACCATCTAGAGTAAGAAAAGGACAAATAATTTCTAGTGATCAAAGTTGTCCATAAATTTAGTCTGCTCTGATCCTACCTAACAAGCTTAAAATAAAACTTCAACAAGAGGAAGGCCTGTACATTTTAAGGCGAGACTTGGAAAATATAAAAAACCCAAATCAAACTTTAAGAAACAAAAATGACAATGAGATGAAAAATACACTGGATGAGATTAATGGCAGATCAGACACTGCTGGAAAAAATTAATAAAAACAGAACCATCCAAGATGAAACACAAAGATAAAAGGCTGGAAACTGAAATGAATGGAGTATCATTGAGATGTGAGAAATGTTGGATGGCTTAACTCTGTAATTGAAGTCCCCAAAAGAGTGGAGAAGTAGGTTGACAGAAAAGATATTTGAAGAATCAGTGATGAAAAATTTTGTAAATCACCAACTCGATGGACATGAGTTTGGGTAGACTCCGGGAGTTGGTGATGGACAGGGAGGCCTGGCATGCTGTGATTCATGGGGTCGCAGAGTCAGACATGACTGAGCGACTGAACTGAACTGAGAATCATATAGATTCAAGAAGTTCAGTGAACTCCAGCTGCAGGATGAAAAGTATTACATTAAGGAACATTATAATCATCATCATCAAATTGCTTAACACCAGAGGTAAAGAGAAGAATCTTAAAGGCAACTAGAGAAAAAAAATCCACTTTATATACTGAGCAGTGGGTATAAGAATGACTGTAGACTTCTCATTCAAACAGTTCAGTTCCCAAGACAGTGCACAAAATCCTTAAGGTACTAAAAAAAAATAACCTATCAGCCTATAGATTAAAACACCTAAAATAAAATACCCAGGAATAAATTTAACCAAGGATATAAAGATCAGTACTCTTAAAATCATAAAACATTGATGATGAAAATTGAAGATGACACCAAGGAATAGAAAGATATTCCAGATTTATGGATTAGCAGAATTAATACTGTTAAAATCCATACTACCAAAAGCTATCTATAGATCTAATGCAATTCTTATCAAAATACTCATGACATTTTTCACAGAACTAGAAGAAATAATCCTAAATGTTATATGGAATCACAAAAGACCTTGAGATGTCATCCAATCTTGAGGGGAAAAAAAAAGGACAAAGCTAGAGGTATAATACTTTTTGACTTCAGAGTATAGTACAAAGCTGCAGTCATCAAAATAGAATGGTACTGGCACAGAAAGAGATAAAAATCAATGGAATCAGATAGAGAGCTCAGAAATAAACCCACATACTTAAGTTCAATTAACCTACAATGAAGGAGGCATGATATTCACCAGAGAAAAGAGAGTTTCTTCAATAAATAGTGCTCGGAAAACTGGACAGCTACTTGTAAAAGAGTGAAATTAGAACATTGTCTCACACCATATATAAAAATAAACTCAAAATGGATTAAAGACCTATATGTAAGACCTGAGACCATAAAACTGGACGAAAACATAGGCTGAACACTAATTTACAGAAAGTGTAGCAATATTTTCTTAGATCTATCTCCTAAGGCAAAAGAAGTAAAACTAAAAATAAATAAATGGGACCTAGTTAAATGTAAGAGGTTTTTTAATAGCAGAGAAAACTATCACCAAAATGAAAAAACAACCCCCTGAATAGGAAAAAATATTTGCTAATGATATTACTGATAAGGGGTTAGTATCCAAAATAGATACATGGCTCACAGAACTCAATATTAGAAAAAAAACTTGGGAAACTTCCCTGGTGGTCCAGTGTCTAAGACTCCATGCTCCCAATGCAGGAGATCTGGGTTTGATCCCTGGTCAGAGAATTAGGTCCCACATGCCACAACTGAAGGATCCCACATGCTACAACTAAGACCTGGTACAGCCAAATGAATAAAGTGATTAAAGAACAATAACAAGCAACTCGATTAAAAAACAGTCAGAAGAGAATGCTCTGGAAGTCCAGTGGTTAGGACTCAGCACTCTCACTGCCTAGGCCTGGGTTTGATCCCTGGCCAGGGAACTAAGATCCTGCAAGCTGCATGATGTAGCAAAAAAAAAAAAAAAAAAAAAGGAAGAAGATATGAATAGATGTTCCAGAGAAAGTATACAAATGGCCAATAGGCACATGAAAAGTTTCTCAACATTTCTAATCATCACAGAAATGCAAATCAAAACCTCAGTGAAGAACCACCTCACACTTGTCAGAATGACTATCATCAAAATGTC
This sequence comes from Bison bison bison, assembly GCF_000754665.1. Classification (NCBI taxonomy): domain Eukaryota; kingdom Metazoa; phylum Chordata; class Mammalia; order Artiodactyla; family Bovidae; genus Bison; species Bison bison. Next base: position 3,453,804 of record NW_011494816.1, on the reverse strand, counting down.
TATAAATAACAAATGTGGCAAAGCTGTGGAGAAAGGAGGATCCTAATACAGAGGGGATTCCTGTTAGGGGGCATGTACATTGGCACAGCTACTATGGAAGATATTATGGAGGTTCCTCAAAAAACTAAATATAGAACTATCATATGATACAGCAGTTCCGCTCTTGGGTATATATTTGAAGAAAAAAACAGTAATTTGAAAATGTACATGGACCCAAATGTTGATAGAAGCATAATTTACAATAGCCAAGATATAGAAGCAGCCTAAGTGTCCATCAACAGATGAATGGTATATGTATATGTATGAATACACACGCATGCTTGCACGTGCAATGGAGTGTTACTCAACCATAAAAAAGAATGAGATTCTGCCGTTTACAACAAAATGAATGGACCTAGAGGATGTGAAGCTTACTGAAATAGTCAGACAAAGACAAATACTGTAATGTTAGCACTTACTTGTGGAATCGAAAAGAATAAAACAAGTGAACATAATGAAATAGACTCACAGATGTAGAAAATAAATTAGTGGTTACCAGTGGGGAGAGGGGAATGAAGAGCAGCAAGATATGCATAGGGGAATGAGGAGGTACAAACCACTGTCTGTAAAATGAATAAGCCAGAAGGGTATGTTATACAGCCCAGGGAAGTGTAGTTGTTTTATAAACTGTAAATGCAGTATAATCTATAAAAATATTGAATCACTGTGTTGTGCATCTGAAATTAGTATTGTAAATCACCCATATTTCACTTAAAAATAGTGAAAACACAAAGTCCCATTATGAGATATGAGAGAAGGGGCTATCATTACAGGCTCTATAAATAGTAAAAAAACAATAGAGCATAGTATGAATGCATTTATACTAATACATGTCCAACTTGGACAAAATGGACAAATTCTTCGAATGTTGACTTTCATACCTCTGTCAAGAAAAAATAGGTAACTAGAATAGCCCTGCATACATTGAAAGAATTGAATTTATTATTGTAAACCTTTTTGCAAAGAAAAGCCCAGGTCTAGATATGTTCACTCGTGGTTGTTACAAAAGGAAGGACAAAATAACACCAGTTCTATACAAACTCTTAGAAAATAGATGAGGAGGCTTTAATTCCACTAGTATCAAAATCAGAAAAAATTTTTAAGAAATGAAAACCTATATCCTTCATAGTTGGTTGCATAAATACATAACAAGTTTTTAGTATATCCAATTTAATAATACAGAAAAAATAAGATACTTCATAACTAAATGGGATATATTCCAAGAATGCTAAATTGGTTTAACATTAAAAAATCAATCTGTAACTCAGCATATTAATAGGATAGAAAGGAAAAGCATATTAAAAGAAAAAAACTACAGAAATCTCATCTCTCTATATATATACATATATATATATATATCAGCAGTTTAAAATAGAAGTTTTACAATTGAATAAAGAGAATTTATGAAAGACCTAAAATTAATATATCCAATGATGACTGATTGATTGGTTCTTTAAAATGAGGAACAAGGAGATGATGTCTATTCTTGTTTTTATTAAACATTTCAGTGGATCTTCTAGCCAATGTAATAAGGGGGGACAAAAACAAAATTAGAGGAATATAGTTGGAAAAAAAATGTCTTTATTCATGGATAACATGATTATCTATGTAGGAAATCCTGGAGTAGTATGTGCATGCCCAGTCATGTTCAACTCGTTGCAGACCCATGGACTGTAGCCCCCCAGGCTCCTCTGTTCATGGGGTTTCCCAGGCAAGGATACCAGAGTGGATTGCCATTTCCTACTACAAGGGATCTTCCTGACCAAGGATCGAGCCCCAGTCTCTTGTGTCTTCTGCATTGGCAGGTCGATTCTTTACCACTTCTTCACCTAAGGAGTTTACAAAATAGTACTAGATCTAATCAATCAGTTTATCAGAGTTATAAGATCATTGTGTAAAAATCAATTGTATTTCTGTATACTAACAATCAGAAGTTGGAATTTAAAAACAATACAATAGCATCATAAATATGACGTATTTAGGGGTGAATTTAACAGATTATCAGCAGTCCCTCTATGCTGAAAATTACAGAACATTGTTAAGAGAAACTGAAGACCCAAATAAATACTATGAGGTATACTACGTTTTTGAATCAGAAGACGCAATATTGTTAAGATGGCATTTGTCCCCAGATTGATTCATAGCTTCAGTACAATCCCAGTCAACATACCAGCAAGCTATTTTAAAATACAAATCGAGACACTGATTCTAAAATGTATATGGAGATTTAAGAGACCCAGAATAGCTGAGACAACTTTGAAAAAGAACGTAATTCAAAGACTTACACTACCTGATGTTTAAGGCTTCTTTTAAAGATATGTTAATCAGGACAGTATTATTTTAGTGTAATATGTATGTCTAGATCGGTAGAACAGAGTTGAGTGATTTCAAGTGCTGTTTATAAGGGTATATACACATACCAAAATTTGTCAGATTACATACCTTAAATGTGTACATTTTGTCATTTATTTTAAATACAGCTAAAAAATATCACAAAATCTTTCAGGAAATGTAGTGGACATTCAAACTTTAATCACATCACTGGGGGAATAGAACCAAAGAGGTAGCCTCATGTCAGAGTTTCAAGCAAAAAGGAACAAAATTGTGTTGATTCTTTACTAAAAACCAGAGAGAAATAATGTTGGTTGTATAATACAAGAATCTATAAAACTGTATATCTATGCAGTCCCCAACTTGTATAATTTAGGCTGAATGGCCTCTTGAGATTCTTTTTCCCTGAACAGTTCTAAAATAGGAATTTCTGTTTATTTTAGTTCAAAGCTACATATATCCTTCAGAGAATTGTGAAGTTACAAAAGCATAATTTTAAAGGTTCATTGTAGCACAAGCACGAACAGATGGTCCTAAAATCTGCTGGAGGAATGTTTTATTTTTTGGCCTTCAAGGAATACATTTATTTTCTCTTAGGGAGGAGGAACTGATAATCTTCTTTTCAAAAGAATGAAAGGAGTTGGTGAAAGGTCCTCTGGAAAATGGGGCAGAGGAAAGAGGTGTTGTTCCATTGACTGTTAGCATAGCTGTTCCTCGTGTTATACATGGAAGACAGTGTTTAACCACAGGTTGAATGAAAATATAAAGATCCCTCAGGAGCCCTGGCTGTTACCTCTCCAGTGACTGCAGCAGGAGCTGAACACTGCATGTTCACAGTAAGATTGTCTTTACCCCTCCTCTCTCATGTCCCTGCGTGTCCACTGATAGCGGTGAGTAGTGGCTTCAGAATGCTGCTGCTGCTGCTGCTAAGTCGCTTCAATCGTGTCCGACTCTGTGCGACCCCATAGACGGCAGCCCACCAGGCTGCCCCGTCCCTGGGATTCTTTAGGCAAGAACACTGGAGTGGGTTGCCATTTCCTTCTCCAATGCATGAAAGTGTAAAGTGAAAATGAAGTTGCTCAGTCGTGTCTGACTCTTCACGACCGCATGGACTACAGCCTACCAGGCTCCTCTGCTCATGGGATTTTCCAGGCAAGAGTACTGGCGTGGGGTGCCATTGCCTTCTGGCTAAACCCCTAGCTTTCCCTATCTCCTAGCTCTCACAAGCTTGCTGCTACTTTTAGCGTTGAGGCCACCAGCTCTAATCTCATTGTGTTCAAGTACCATAAGAAACCCTGGTCTCCCTCCATATTCCTCATCTCCCCAAATTTAATTTCTATCTCTGTACATCCACCTTTCTGACCCCATTTTTCACTCATCTTGAAAAACTCAAAGGCTCAGTCCCTGTAAGTTTTATTTGTCCCTGTCCACTTCTTTGTTGATCTAGCCAGTCCCTTAAATACAGTTTCCTGATGTCTTCCAGATATCTTCCTTCAACCTGACTCTTCCTTGTTTTATAGACTTGAGCGTCTTTTTAAAAAATTAATTAATTTTTTTATTTATTGATTTTGTTTGCCATGCCATATGGCTTGCAGGAGGATTTCAGTTCCCTGACCATGGATTGAACCCATGCCATGGCAGTGAAAGCCTGGAATCCTAACTACCAGGCCGCCAGAGAAGCCCTCAACTTGAGTTTCTTGTTCCTTACTTGACATCTCCAGTTTTTTTAGGCATCTTAAGCTTAGCATGTTCAATTCTGAACTCCTGATCTTCCCTCAGAATTTCCTCTTGCAGTCTTCCCTAAATTAATGGCAGTGCCATCCTTCCATTTACTAGGCCCAAAACTTTGGAGTTGTCTTTAAGTCTTCTTCCATATCCTGAGTTGAACCTGTTGTTCTGTGTTCTGCTGGCTCTACCTATCTAGAACCCAGCCACCTCTCAACCCTAGGGCCAGTCTTGGTCTGAGGTAATCTTGGATTTGTGCGGTGGTCTCCTAACTGGTCTTTGTTGGCAGCCTTTCCCCCATCCATTTATTCTCAACACAGCAGCCCAAGTGATCCTGTTAAAACTAAGTAAAATCATGTCACTCTTCTGCTCAAAATTCTCCAAAGATCTTTCATCCCAATCAGAACGATACCTGAAGTCTTCTGTACCCTGTGTTCTCCTTAACCCACTCCCTGTTTTAACCTTTCTTCTTACACCTCTCCCTTTTCAGCCACACTGTCCTTAATTAATGCTCCTTGAAATTGTCTGGCTTGCTAACATGCTGCAACTACACAGCCATTGAACCAGCTGTTCTAAGTGCCTGTAGAGCTCTAGGCTCTTTCCTGGATACTCCCATGGTTTTCTCTCTCTTTTCAGTAAGAACTCTCCCAAGTATCCAGTATTAAGTGGCACTTGCCAGTACTCCTAATCATCCTTCATGCCTTATTTTTCTATATAGCACTTATCAGTGTCTAACATTTAATGTATTTTACTTTTTCCCCTCCCCCTCTGCACACAAGAATATGAGTTCTGTGGGGGAAGATTGTTCAGTACTGAATAAACCGAATACTAACACAAAGCCTGGTACACATTAGATGCTCATTGCTACACGAATGAGTGAAGGTTCATGGTTCATGATTTGTAGACCCATAGGCCTGGAAGGTGGATGCTAGCTTCTCCACACAAGGGAACTACAGCTAATTAGAAGGACAAATATTTGTATCTTACCTGCAGCCATGAAATTAAAAGATACCCTCTCCTTGGAGGAAAGTTATGACCAACCTAGATAGCATATTAATAAGCACAGATATTACTTTGTCAACTAAAGTCCATCTAGTCAAGGCTATGGTTTTTCCAGTAGTCATGTATGGATGTGAGAGTTGGACTATAAAGAAAGCTGAGTGCCAAAGAATTGATGCTTTTGAACTGTGGTGTTGGAGAAGACTCTTGAGAGCCCCTTGGACTGCAAGGAGATCCGACCAGTGAATCCTAAAGGAGATCAGTCCTGGGTGTTCATTGGAAGGACTGATGTTGAGGCTGTAACTCCAGTATTTTTGCCACCTGATGTGAAGAGCTGACTCATTTGAAAAGACCCTGATGATGGGGAAGATTGAAGGCAGGAGGAGAAGGGGATGACAGAGGATGACATGGTTCGATGGCATCACCGACTCAATGGACATGAGTTTGGGTAAACTCCAGAAGTTGGTGATGGACAGGGAGGCCTTGCATGCTGTGGTTCATGGGGTCGAAAAGAGTCAGACACAACTGAGCGACTGAACAGAACTGAGTGACTAAAGATGTTAAGCATCTTTTCAAGTGCTTGTTGGCCATTTGTGAATCTTCTCTAGAGAAATGTCCAGAGCTGGGTGTGGATGATGCCATATAAAAAATACAAAAAATGTGGTGTGGCAGTTCAAAAAAGGGAGTGGTCACATTAGTTCTGATGGGGAATTAAAGAAGGCTACTGGTAGGAACTGGTGTTTTTACTAAGTCTTGACTCAGGATCAGCTTTTTTCAGCTGCTTGGATATGGGAGAAGAAAAAGGAGGGTGGTGGTGGTGGTATAGTTGCTAAGTCATATCTGACTCTTGTAATTCCATGGACTGTAGCTTGCCAGGCTCCTCTGTCCATGGGATTCTCCAGGCAAGAATACTAGAGTGGGTTGCCATTTACTTCTCCAGGGGATCTTCCTGACCCAGGAATTGAACCCAGGTCTCCTGCATTGCAGGTGGATTCTTAACCAACTGAGCTACAAAGGAAGCCCAGAGGGAAGGTAAATAACAGCATATGCTACAGCTCAGAGATGGGAACTGGTAACAGATCAGGAGGTAGTCCTGCTTGCAAGGATACAGTAGGAAGCAAGGTAAAGCAAGAAAGCTGGTTTGGAGTTAGAGCATAGGACACTTATGATCTGAGTGGAGGACAAGGTGGGGAAAATGTGATCAGAGCTGTGCCTTTGGTAAATATGGAAACATTCAGTTGATCTAAGAAAGAAAAGAAAATTTTTATTTGAGCCAAATTGAGGATTATAGCCTGGAAAAGCATCTCAGAAAGCTCTGAGAACTGTTAACACCCATTAGAAATCAATGCACAGTTATCAGTTTTTTGAGACAGAATGCTATACATTACATGACTTATAATTAACAGTTGACACAATCCAGATCTGCTAGAAATGACCCCCTTACAAGATCCAGAGGAAATGTTCTCTTTTAAGTGGTCTTGTTGGAGCTTGGAGAATGCTGCTTTCATGGTTGCCAGTAGGGGAGGCCTGGTAGATGCATAGTGCAGCAGATGCACAATGCACAGTAGAAGGGAGAGAGAAGGCCAACAGAGAAATTTTTTTATATTTAAAATTTTTCTTATCTTACCATTAAGTATGAATTTTATTTCACATGTAGAATGAATCAGTGCTGCTAGAGATTGACTGTAGGTAAAACAGTTATAAAGTTGTTAAATGTCCAGAAAAGAGGTAATTGGTCTTAAACAATAGTAATGGATCAACAGATATTACAGAATTTGAATTGACAGAGCAGAGAAATGGCTCAACTAAAGTGGAAAACCAATTATTTATATCATTGTATGACAAGTGTAAGTTTGCCTTATGTTCAGTAAGATCCTTTGAATATTTGGGAAATTCTCTCTTTGGTATAAAATGAACATGGTTTTAAGAAACCAAACCAACCAACCCTGTTCATTCATTTCTAAAGAAATACGAAGTTTTAAGAAAATCTCATTAGCTTTGAAATTGATATCCAGGGAAATGATTTTGTTAGAGGCTAGCTAATTTATTCAGAATATCCAAATTGAAAACTTTTTATATTTTTTGACAAGGCCATTCGGCTTGTGCAATCTCTGGTTCCCTGACCAGGGACTGAACCTGGACCCAGCAGTGAAAGCGCTGAGTCCTAACTACTGGATCACCAGGAAATTCTTGAAAATATTTTTAATCTGCTCAATGTAAGCAAAATAAGAAATCACTTTAGCCTAATGATTTGGAAGAAATGGCAGATATAATATTTTTTAGAATTGCTGTATATGATTGTATCCATTTCTTTCATGCGACATAAATGTAAATTGTAATTGAGAGCCTAAATTAGTCTGTCTACTGACTTCTCCAAGAAGCAATCTTCTGACTTACTTTATTTGCAAAAACTTATTTTAAAGTATTTGTTGGAAAACCCTGATAGAACTGGTTTGTTTTATTGGGTTGATAAAAGTTAGTGTGAGAGGAATTTTTAATTATTGTTTGGATGCCTCTGGCATTACAGCTATTTATTAAAATATTAACTTTGCAAGAGTTATAAACATAACAGAGTCAAACCAGAGGATGATGGTATCTTGGCATTGTATTGGTACAGTACCTAGAAATAAATTTACCAAGGATATAAAAGACTTGAAACCTTAAAACTATAAAATTTGTTGAAAGAACTTGAAGAAGACCTAAAAAATTTTGTTCTTTTACACAATTTTGGCGTCAGAGTCCCTTGCAATTTCAAATGAACTTGATTGAGTATTGGCTTTCCAGTTCTATAAAAGGCCATTGGAATTTAAAGAAAAAATTTATTATTCTTTTTTTTGGTTGCGCTGGGTCTTCGCTGCTCTGTGCAGGGCTTTCTCTGGTTGTTGTGAGCAGGGGCTACTCTTCACTGTGGTGCACAGGCTTCTCGTTGCAGTGGCTTCTCTTATTGCGGAGCACAGGCTCTAGGCTCACAGGCTTCAGCAGTCGCAGCCTGAGGGCTCATTAGTTGTGGCTCATGGGCTCATAAGCTCAGGCTCTGCAGGCTCCATAGTTATGGCTTAGGGGCTTACTTGCTTTGTGCTATGTATGTGGAATCCTCCCAGACCAGGGACTGAACTGTTTCCCCTGCACTGGCAGGTGGATTCTCATCCACTGGACCACCAGGGAAGTCCCCATTGGAATTCTGATAAGGCTTGTGCTGGATCTGTAGATCACTTTGAGTAGTAGTGATATGCTAACAGCTTTCAATCTTCCAATACATGAACATGAGATGTGGTCTCATGTTCAAAGAACAAAATTGGAGACTTCAAAACTTGTCAGTTTCAAAACTTACTTCAAGGCTATAGTAATCAACAGTGTGGTATTGGCATGAAATAAAATTCATACATTTAACGGCCAGTTGATTTTGACAAGGGTGCCAAGACTATTTAATGGTGAAAGAATAGTCTTCAACAGATGGTACTGGGACAACTGGATATCCACATGTAAAAAGTCCCTTTACTTCAAATCATAAAGTTTAACTCAAAATAGATCAATGACCTGAATATAAGAGCTAAATTCATACAGCTCTTAGAGAAAAACATGAGGGTAAGTTTTCATCACCTTTGATTTAGCAGTGGGTTTTTAGATATGCATAAAAAACAAAAGAAAAAATACATAAATTAGAATTAAGAAAAAGTAAAACCTTTTGTGCATCCAAGGATATTAACAGGAAAGTGGAAAGACAACCAGTACAATGGGAGAAAATACTTACAGTCCATTTATCTGATACAAGGATCTGTTCTCTAGGTCTAGAATAAAGAAATCTTACAATTCAACAACAAAAGACAAACAGTCCAATTTAAAAATGAGCAAAAGATATGAAGAGACATTTCTCCAGAGAAGATACACAAATGGCCGACAAGCATTTGAAAAGATGCTTAACATCTTTAGTCACTCAGTTCAGTTGCTCAGTCGTGTCCGACTCTTTGTGACCCCATGAACCACAGCATGCCAGGACTCCCTGTCCATCACCAACTCCTGGAGTTTACCCAAACTCATGTCCATTGAGTCGGTGATGCCATCCAACCGACTCATCTCATCCTCTGTCATCCCCTTCCCCTCCTGCCCTCAATCTTTCCCAGCATCAAGATCTTTTCAAATGAGTCAGTTCTTCACATCAGGTGGCCAAACTATTGGAGTTTCAGCTTCAACATCAGTCCTTCCAATGAGCACCCAGGACTGATCTCCTTTAGAATGGACTGGTTGGATCTCCTTGCAGTCCAAGGGACTCTCAAGAGTCTTCTCCAACACCACAGTTCAAAAGCATCAGTTCTTCAGCGCTCAGCTTTCTTTATAGTCAAAGCCTTGACTAGATGGACCTTAGTTGACAAAGAATGTCTCTGCTTTTTTTTTTGTCTACTTTTTAATATGCTGTCTAGGTTGGTCATAACTTTCCTTCCAAGGAGTAAGCGTCTTTTAATTTCATGGCTGCAGTCACCATCTGCAGTGATTTTGGAGCCCCCAAAAGTAAAGTCAGTCACTGTTTCCACTGTTTCCCCATCTATTTGCCATGAAGTGATGGGACTGGATACCATGATCTTAGTTTTCTGAGTGTTGAGCTTTAAGCCAACTTTTTCACTCTCCTCTTTCACTTTCATCAAGAGGCTCTTTAGGTCTTCTTACCTTTCTGCCATGAGGGTGGTATCATCTGCATATCTGAGGTTATTGATACTTCTCCCGGCAATCTTGATTCCAGCTTGTGCTTCATCCAGCCCAGTGTTTCTCATGATGTACTCGGCGTATAAGTTAAATAAGCAGGGTGACAATATACAGCCTTAACGTACTCCTTTTCCTATTTGGAACCAGTCTGTTCCATGTCCAGTTCTAACTATTGCTTCCTGATCTGCATACAGGTTTCTCAAGAAGCAGGTCAGGTCTGGTATTCCCATCTCTTTCAGAATTTTCCACAGTTTATTGTGATCCACACAGTCAAAGGCTTTGGCATAGTCAACAAAGCAGAAATAGATGTTTTTCTGGAACTCTTTTGCTTTTTTGATGATCCAGTGGATGTAAGCAATTTGATCTCTGATTCCTCTGCCTTTTCTAAAACCAGCTTGAACATCTGGAAGTTCACGGTTCACATATTGCTGAAGCCTGGCTTGGAGAATTTTGAGCATTACTTTACTAGCATGTGAGATGAGTGCAATTGTGTGGCAGTTTGAGCATTCTTTGGCATTGCCTTTCTTTGGGATTGGAATGAAAACTGACCTTTTCCAGTCCTGTGGCCACTACTGAGTTTTCCAAATGTGGTGGCATATTGAGTGCAGCACTTTCACAGCATCATCTTTTAGTATTTGAAATAGCTCAACTGGAATGCCATCACCTCTATTAGGTTTGTTCGTAGTGATGCTTCCTAAGGCCCACTTGACTTCACATTCCAGGATGTCTGGCTGTAGGTGAGTGATCACACCATTGTGATCAGTTGGTCATGAAGATCTTTTTTATACAGTTCTGTGTATTTTTGCCACCTCTTCTTAATATCTTATGCTTCTGTTAAGTCCATACCACTTCTGTCCTTTATTGACTAGATACAAGATGGTGGCTGATGAGTTTTTCCATGTGAGGTTCAGAATTATCACCTTAAAATCTCTTGATAAGAATAAAGCAAAATATTAGTTATTACATTGAAGATATCAAACATAAGTTAGTAAAACTAAGAAATAATGGAGTTCGTATATTTATAGAGGAAAGCACTCCTTTGTATGGATGTGGAAAAAGAAGGCATATACACTTAAATATAGGATATTCTTTTGACTTAGAATTTCAGTGTATATATACTCTCAGAGAATGCATTGGATAGAAGAAACTACTGTAATTAGGTAAACTAATTTTAGTTACTTGAGTTCAGTGCAGCAGTAAAAAAGACAAAATAAATGCAAAATGTGTCATATGCTTGGGTTATAACACAAATCACCTGTAAATTATAGAGAAAATTTTTGTGTATGTTGAACTTTTACTAATGGTGACTGATTTTTGACTTTGTCTTCATTCTTTAGTAGCTCCTTTGTCGCTTTAATAAATAATATTCTCTTTTGTCTTTGAGAAGGTGAATGAGCTGTGTTGTGTCACACACACCAAAAAGTGCCCGTTCTTGGCAGAATGAGAAAGATAGCCCTCTTTTTTGATTGCAGATGATAAAAGCCATGAACAAGTCCAATGAGCACGTCCTGGCAGGAGGTGCCTGTTTCAATGAGAAGGCAGACTCCCATCTCGTGTGTGTACAGAATGATGATGGCAACTATCAGACCCAGGCTATCAGTATTCATAATCAGCCCAGAAAGGGTGAGTGTTTGAGCTTATTGAGGTCATGGAATGGAAGATTGTACTGTAACTGGAGAGTGGATATCTCAACCCCATAAACACTCACTGTCAGAATAGGTGAAAACAATTGATTATATTAACCTTTCGAAGTGCAAGTTTATGTTGACTACTCAGACTTAGAGTTGCAAATGGAACTCTGTTATTGAGGGGAGCAACTTGAAAATACTGCCTCAGGACACTGACCAGGCCAGCATAGGTGTTTGAGGCATCGCCCCCATAGTGAGAATATGTTTAGGTAGATATAGTGCTTTTTGAATGATCATACCCAAAGAGTGTTAATTAACAGATAAACAGGATTCTAAAGGAAGCCTTCCAGGTTCAGTGGTACTCAGAATGTGGTCTCATCACTTAGGAGATTGTTAGACATGAAGATTGTGTCCCGGATCGGCTAAATCAGAGTTTGCATTTTAACACAATTGCAGTGTGATTCAAACACACATTAGAATTTAAGAAGTGCTGCTCAACATTAGAATTTAAGGCACTGCTTAACATGCCATTTCCTAAAATGTCTTACCAGTGTCTATGGTTTTTAAAATATTCACATAAATAAATAAAATTTTTGCTTATTATTTTAGACTGAGAAACCTTGTATTAAAAAAGTTTAAGCAGATTTCTTTGCTGCAGGACTTTTCGGAGCCTTTAGCATTTTTTTTTTTTTTTAAAGGAAGATAGTGCCTAGACCTTCTAAAATTTATTTGACCATAAATCTTTTTCCTCTCAGAATATCTCCTAAAACTAGCTTTCTTTAGTATGCTTCATTAAGCACTTCTCTAGTAGACATATATTTCTGTCTTCGAGGTATATTTTTAAAATCAGTTGTTTAGTAAAGGCATAAAAGGTACTGAGCACATGTATATTCAAATATAATATCTAAAACAGGTAGGTGACAAGTCTACTATGCTCCCTATTAGTCAAATCATATCTATAATATTTTAATAAGTTCTGGGTATCATTAATGTAGTTGGTGATATCCACTGATAAAACTAGAAGGTCTTCAAAGGATGATTCAAGGCCTGTGAGAAGTTTGAAAACTAGGTCACAGGAAGATCTCTTGAATAAAATATAAATGTTTAACCTAAAAAAGTATAGATTGAAAGAGGGTGAAAAATAGGTATCTCTATTTTTAAGATTCTCTATTATGTGGAAATAATATTCAACTTACTCTCTATAGCTATAAAAGACCAAAACCAGCACCAGTGGGTGGAGGCTACAAGGATCTAGATATGGGCTCTGTTTGAGAGCACACTCTGTAACACTGAGAGCTATCCAGAAATAGAAATGGTTGCCTTGTGCTATTGTGGGCTCCCTGTCAGTAAGAGTCTTTGACAAAGGCTGGATGACCTACCCATTAGAGATGCTCTAGGGCCAGTGGGTAGGAAGTTGGAATATCTTAGTCCAATGTAAGATGTGGAGAAATAAAACAGTGTAGTGCAGTTTTATAAAGCAAAATGTAATTAAATGCCCTTTCTTTTACGAAGAGGTATTCATATTTTAAATAGGTGTTTGTTTTTCTAAAAGCTCCACTTTGTAAATAAAATAGTTGGCAATCATATCTCCATATTCAAAATATATTTGCTCTTAAAAAAAAGCAATGAATCAGATCTGGGGTCAGCAAACTTCTTCTGTGAATGGCTATATGATAAATATTTTAGGCTTTGCAAACCTGTGGTCTTTGTTGCCAGCACTTTGGCATCACACTTCAAAAACTGCCATAGACAATATATAAGTGAATGAATATGGCTGTGTTCCAATTAAATTTTATTTACAAAAACAAGCTGCAGACCAAACCTTAGTCTTGACTAGTAAGATTTCCTTGCTTCTTGACTGAAGGAAGCTCAAAACAAAATGGAAGCATGTATCTTAAAACCTCATTCTCTAAGCTCTCATTAGCATCTGAGTTATTGGTTACTTGTATATGGTAGTGTATAGAGTAAGTGTTTTTTATTTTCTGTATGATGGTTTGAGTTCCCAACTACCAACTATTTCATTATTATTTTCAGTCCCTCCATCTCAAAGTCTTTCTTCACTAACATATTTCTATTGCTATTTTAGTGACTGGTGCCAGTTTCTTTGTGTTCAGTGGCGCTCTGAAATCCTCTTCAGGATATCTTGCCAAGTCCAGTATTGTGGAAGGTAAAGAATGGGTTATTTACTGCATGAACAAGTTCAGTCTTAATTATACAACTGAAAAACAGGGGACATTAAAGGAAAACTTGACACTTTTGCCATAGACTTCAGACTCCACAGAAGTTATTTATTCAATAGCATCTCACTGTACAGCTAATTAAGACTGTCATAAGGGTGCTTAACTCTCCAAAGAAAGGAGTAAGTGGTAGAGATGCCATGGGACACTGACATAAAGTTAAGAGATGGCTTTTCAGAGCTCTGGAATAAGGTATCCAAGGGGCCGTAGACTGAGTTCAGAAACATCACTGGGTGCAAATCTATAAATAAGTAGATGACGTTCACGTATAAGTGAACTTATAAGTTTATTTTATTGAAGTATAGTTGATTTATTATGTTAATTTCTACTGTACAGCAATGTAATACATATATATATATGAGAAAGCAATGGCCACCTACTCCAGTACTCTTGCCTGGAAAATCCCATGGACGGAGGAGCCTGGAAGGCTGCAGTCCATGGCGTTGCTGAGGGTCGGACACGACTGAGCGACTTCACTTTCACTTTTCACTTTCATGCATTAGAGAAGGAAATAGCAACCCACTCCAGTGTTCTTGCCTGGAGAATCCCAGGGATGGGGGAGTCTGGTGGGCTGCTGTCTATGGGGTCGCACAGAGTCGGACACGACTGAAGTGACTTAGCAGCAGCATATATACACACACACACACACACACACACACACACATTCTTTTTCATATTCTTCTCCATTATGGTTTATCACTGGGTATTTTCTTCCTCAACTATTCTCACTGTATTTTGATCTAGTTACTCTTGTTGTGTAACAAGTTAACCAGAATTTAATGGCTTAAAGCAACTATTTTATCACCCTCACTGATTGCCCTTCATAGGGCAATGCAGGAATGGCTTGATCTTGCTCAGTGATGTCTGGGGCCTCAGTTGGGATGACTTGAAGGTTGGTGGTTACTTGATGGCCAGGAGCTAGAATTATCTGAAAGTTTGTTGACTCACATGTCTGGGGCCGGTTTTGGGATGATTTAAAGACTAGGAAAGATGACTGGAGTCCTTAACAATGGACTGTTTAGCATGTGGCCTTGGGCTAGTTGGGCTTCTTATATGGTGGCTTAGAACTCCAACCACAAGTGTTCCAGCACAAGGCCAAAGCCGCATTGGTTTTATGCGGCTTGAAAATCACACAGTCGCATCCATCATCCTCTGGTGGTGGAAGTGGTCATAAGTCTGCTGGGGGGAGAGGAGTTAGACTCCATTTCTTAAGGGGGAAAAGGAAAGGCAGCATTGTAGAAAAGCATGTGAGACAGGAGATGTTATGATTATCTTTGGAAAGTGCAGTCTGCATACGGAATGACAGATTTTCATTTCCACTCCAGTGCCCTAAGAGCAGTTCTTCCTGAGGGTGGATTCCTTTGTGTTAATTGAAATACATAGATAAACTTAATGTGTGTTAACAGAGATTGACTTTGATCTCCTTTATTGCCAAACTCAAAACAGCAAGTGAAGAGCAAAGTATGCTAATATTTCGCAACTTAATTTCACAACTCAAAGCAGAAATATTCTATTAAGAAATTAAGAAGTCTAGGAGTTAGTCATTCTGCTTCCTCATCAAGAAATCTAGGCGTTAAATGACTGATTAATGCCTTTGTAATCAAATATTGACTACCTTTAAAATGTGTCTTTACAAGATGCTTAAAAAGTACCCCTTAAATGTCAGAATGATAAACTGAACTGAAAGAAATCCTTACAAATGCAAAGCAATGTATTTAGAAAGTTACATGTATGCCTTTGGTGGGAATTTCTCAGGTCTTACATTTTGCCACGTGTGTCAGTAGAGCAGTTAGCTACCTATTTATGAAAATTTTCCTGATGCTCTTTAGAAATTATTTCAGTTGACAAAATTATGTGTCAGAGAAGCAGGATAATTGCTCAGCATCTGATAGCTTACTCCCTCAATTTCAGTATTTTCCTTTAACTTAGGTGGTAGCCCCCAAATAGTTATCATCTGTTGGCTCATGGTAGCCCATGTAAAACATACATGGTAGATTTGCTTTATTGCCAGTCAATAAATGGAATTACTCCCCAGTTCACTCCTGTTGTTTATTTAGTGATTTATTTAACAAGCACTGGCATTCACTGTATGCAGTCATAGTAAGGTGAGTGATACGAACAAATGAATATGATTAGAGCATGATGCAACAGTGGAAACACAAACAAAATGCTCTGTGTGTCCAAAAGAGGGATGTGACCATGTGTAAGTTTTCCTTTTGAGCAGTCTCAGGACAAACTTAGTTGTGCCTGAAGTGAAATCAACAGGCAGGTGTTTTAAGCAGAATCCATCTTGGCATTTGCTTCTCGTAACACTTTCAGTAAGTAAGAGGTTGAGCTCAAAGGACAAAACCTCTTTGTATCTGTCAGCTTTAGAGAACAGAAGTTTCACGTTTAATCCTAGAGGGATTTGCTAGATGCCAGGTACAGAGTTTCATCTGCCCCTCTCCCTGGCTTTGCATTGTTTCCATCTGTGTTGTCTTGGTGCTGATTCTCAGATGGCGTTATGGTCCAGATCACTGCAGAGAACATGGATGCCCTGAGGCAGGCGCTGCGGGAGATGAAGGACTTCACCATCACCTGTGGCAAGGCAGAGGCCGAGGACCCGCAGGAGCAAATCCACATCCAGTGGGTGGATGATGACAAGGACGTCAACAAGGGGTGAATGCAGCAAACGTTCCCTCAGTGGTGTTTCGTTATGGGCTGGCCTCTGGGTTTTGTCTAGACTGGCCTTTTATTACTCTCCTGAAACCCCTGCCTAAGAGAACGGACTGCTTTGTATTATAACATGGACTTTTAAATTTCTGGTTTCTTGGCTTAATTTCTGAAAGAGTTTCTATGCATATTTTTGAAGGGAAGGGGAAGAAAGCAGCTGATGAAACACAACAGTCCCTCTAAAGTTACTGAGATAATAGTAAAACCTAAGCCTTTTTGGTTTACAAAACACTTTTGCTAATATTGTTTCATTTGATATAACAACTACAGATGAGCAAATAAACACCAAAAGGATAAATGACTCCACAAAGCTTGGAAGTGGCTGGGCTAGGACTTAAAGCCACCTCCTTGGGCTTCAAATCCTATGTTCATCTCTAGAATATGGCACCTATGTTCTGAGGGTTCAAGCCAAAACCTTGGAGTCCTCTTTGACACTTTGCCTCACACCCTACACCTTAATCCAGCAGTAGAGCCTGTTAGCTTTCTTTTTAAACATGTCCAGAAGTGTACTACTGCTCCCTGCTTCTCCTGCCATCGTTTGGTCTGCATTATTGCAGTAGGCTTCAGATTTGTTTTCTTATTTCTAGTCTTGGCCTCCTCCCTCCTCCTAGCCTAGTCAGTTTCCAGTACAGCAGCCAGAGCAATGTCACTTCTTGCTCAAAACTCACCACTGACTTTCAGGGTCATTCAGGGTAAAAGCCAAAGTCTGTTACAACTTACAAGCCTTACACAATCCCCTGCCCACTCTCTTATTTCTCAGAAACAGTATCAGTTTCTTGTGTGAATATATCAGCCTTCTTCTGCCCTCAGACCTTTGTACCTTCACTTTCTCAACAAAGGCTTCCCTGGCCAGCCTACTACATTGTAAGCCTCTCATGTACATTTCTTCCGTCCTCCACCAAATACTTCATACCCCCCTTCCCGGCATTATATTTAAGGGTACCTATAACTCACTAACATATATTTTTACTTATTTATTATATTGGCCCTGGAATGTAAGATCCACGAGGGCAGGAATTTTTGCTGGTTTGGTCACTGCTGTGTCATCAGCACCTAAAACACTGTATGGCACCTAATAGGGTCTTTAAAAACTGATTAATTGAATAAATATGTCAGACTTCATTGTATTAAGCCTTCTCCCATTCATCCTTCAGGTAATAATTCTATACGTGGGCTTCGGAAAAGACAAAAATGAATTTATGGTCCTTAGTGACAGGTGACTCAGTCTAGTTTTGAAGATAGTTATAATAAGGGCACCAAAGTATGCAAGATGCTCATAGAACACTCTATAGGAGACAGTAAAGATAAAAGAGAAATGAGGAACTCGGTAGAGGTGGTAGGGCAGGATTCAGGAATGACTTCCTAGAGGAATGGCTGCCTCTGGAGCTGAGTCTGGTAAGATGGTAGACATCTGCCGCCCAGCTGTGGCAGAGTGGGCCTGCCAGTATGAGGGAACGGCAGGAGCGAAGGCAGATAGAGGGCGCTTCCAGCATGGCATACCAGATTTTTTTAAATGAATGTTATTGAACAAACAGAAGCAATATCTAAATCAATGAGTATGTTTGTCTGCTTTATAAATAACACTTTATCTTCCCATACTTCCTGGAAAATTTAATTTCAAAATCAATTTGTGTTTAATTCTCTTATAGTCGGTTGTTAGGTTGATGGTGTGAACTGATATGAGCAAGCATCTGTATTATCACAATAAATTCTATGGTTATTAGGACAAAAAATTGGTAATCTGACAATCTGATGCCATATGGTATTGGTAGCTAACAACAAGTAGGTTGTCCCTTCCTACAACAGTGGCAGCATCTTCGAAAAAAGAACAAGAGCTCATCAGGGAAAACTCTCAAACCCAGGAGTTTACTGTATAGTGTGTAGACAGAATGTTTTCTAGCTTGTCCCACAATGTCAGGGTATCCTTTCTCAAGAGAGTTCTTATCAACTAAGGCTGCTCTAGTTTTTATACTGTCTGATGAGTTAGAAATTAAACTTAACAGTGTTTAAATAATTTTAATTCAGTCAAATGTAGCATGTCCCTGATAGTCAACTTTAGGCTAAATCTGATCTTTTATACATAGAGATTCAAAAACAAAAACAGGTTTGAAAGTTGTTAGGAAAAGTTCACAACAATTACTTTGACTCCTCCTCAGAATGAGTGTGTTCATCCACATATTTATACTTGCTATATTTTGGAGAACACGACCATAAAATGTGGCCTTTCGATTCAGGAACCTAGGAGTGCTATGCAGCACTGAAGGCAACTTGTTTCAATAGATAATATAGATGCACGTTCATCAGTTCATACCAGCACTGTCATAATTAACATACTTGGTCAAATAATTCCTTTAGTCTGTAAACACTAAACTCCTACGTTGTGTCAGACCGTGAATGTTGCACATGGAAATGAGTATATCATGTACCTGCCCCTTCGGAAGTTTGTGAGGCAGATACACGAACATATGGAGAGTATGATGTGATGGGTGTGGTGGTGGAGCAGGGGCGAGCAGGGCTGGGTGCGGGTCTGTGCAGTCACTGGAGGAACACGAGAGGAAGAGAGCAGACTTGGAAACGTTTTTGTTAAATAACCAGCTTCTGCCATCAGGACTCCTTTTTCGTACGTGTGTCCTCAGAATTATTTCAGTGCACAGGCCCCTCCCTGAGAGCTCTGTTCGTGTACATTTTGGGGCAGTGGCTTCTTCTTTGTGATGTTTTGCATAGGTGTTTTCAGCAAGGCACCCAGTGTATGATAAGAGAGAAGTAGTTCTTCTAAGAGCTGCTTCCATCTCTCTCCTTTGTTTCTGTTTTAGTGTCCTAAGTCCCATAGATGGGAAGTCCATGGAGTCTATAACAAGTGTGAAGATATTCCACGGATCAGAGTATAAAGCGAATGGAAAGGTCATCAGATGGACTGAGGTAAGGAAATGGGAACTTGGCATCCTTGATCCCCACTTAGAAGACAACTTTTTACTTGGCCCAGAGACATTCTGGACTGATTCTGGGGCATAAAGGGGGAAATCTCTGTTACCTTCTATGCTCCAGTTCCCTCTGGTCTGTCTAAGCTCACTGGGAGGAAGTGCACCCAGTGTGGCCTGCAGCAGTCTGACAGCTCCGCCCCATGAACTAGCTTTTAGAGATTTGTTCACACTGGACCTCAAGAAGGGTGCATACTGTTTTTGCTGGATTCTTCAGAAAGCTAGGCTGGTTATGTTGCACTCAGTTATAACTTAGATAACACTGTCTTTTAAAAATAGACTTATCTCACAAATAAGAAAACGAAAGTTCAGAAACTAACTTGTCCAGGATTACATGGCAAATAAGCACTGGCAAAGTCCGGATTCAAAGCAGATGTGGCTGACTCCTGTTTTCTACTATATTGTTTCTTAGAGCTGTGTTAGAGGCTTACCCAGGGATGAGAGGAGCCAGGCAGGGACCTTGTATATGTGTATGTGCGTGTGTGCTAATTTGCTTCAGTTGTGTCTGATTCTTGCAACCCTCTGGACTGTAGCCCACCAGGCCCCTCTGTTCTTGAGATTCTCTAGAATCTCACGTGAGATTCTCCAAGAATACTGGAGTGGATTGCCATGCCCTCCTCTAGGGTATCTTCCCAACTCAAGGACTGAACCTTTGTCTCCTCTGTCTCCTGCATGGGCAGACAGGTTCTTTACCACTAGCGCCACCTGGGAAGCGCATCAAACAAATCAGAAAGTTTATTTTTTGAGAATAAACAGGTAGGTCCTGGATCTCTTGATTTCTTTTGAAACTCATTTATCAGTTCAGTTCAGTTCAGTTCAGTCGCTCAGTCGTGTCCGACTCTTTGCGACCCCATGAATTGCAGCACACCAGGCCTCCCTGTCCATCACCAACTCCTGGAGTTCACTCAGACAATCGTCCATCGAGTCGGTGATGCCATCCAGCCATCTCATCCTCTGTCGTCCCCTTCTCCTCCTGCCCCCAATCCCTCCCAGCATCAGAGTCTTTTCCAATGAGTCAACTCTTCATATGAGGTGGCCAAAGTACTGGAGTTTCAGCTTTAGCATCATTCTGTCCAAATCTCCTTGCAATCCAAAGAGACTCTCAAGAGTCTTCTCCAACACCACAGTTCAAAAAGCATAAATTCTTCGGCGCTCAGCTTCTCACAGTCCAAACTCTTACATCCGTACATGACCACTGGAGAAAACCATAGCCTTGACTAGATGGACCTTTGTTGGCAAAATGTCTCTGCTTTTCAATATGCTATCTAGGTTGGTCATAACTTTCCTTCCAAGGAGTAAGCGTCTTTTAATTTCATGGCTGCAATCACCATCTGCAGTGATTTTGGAGCCCCCCAAAATAAAATCATCCATTGTTTCCACTGTTTCCCCATCTATTTGCCATGAAGTGATGGGACCAGATGCCATGATCTTAGTTTTCTAAATGTTGAGCTTTAAGCCAACTTTTTCACTCTCCTCTTTCACTTTCATCAAGACGCTCTTTAGTCCTTCTTACCTTTCTGCAATAAGGGTGGTGTCCTCTACATATCTGAGGTTATTGATATTTCTCCTGGCAATCTTGATTCCAGCTTGTGCTTCCTCCAGCCCACCGTTTCTCATGATGTACTCTACATAGAAGTTAAATAAGCAGGGTGACGATATACAGCCTTGACGTACTCCTTTTCCTATTTGGAACCAGTCTGTTGTTCCATGTCCAGTTCTAACTGTTGCTTCCTGACCTGCATATAGGTTTCTCAAGAGGTAGGTCAGGTGGTCTGGTATCCCCATCTCTTGAAGAATATTCCACAGTTTATTGTGATCCACACAGTCAAAGGCTTTTGCATAGTCAATAAAACAGAAACAGATGTTTTTCTGGAACTCTCTTGCTTTTTCCATGATCCAGCGGATGTTGGCAATTTGGTCTCTGGTTCCTCTGCCTTTTCTAAAACCAGCTTGAACATCTGGAACTTCACGGTTCACATATTGCTGAAGCCTGGCTTGGAGAATTTTGAGCATTACTTTACTAGCGTTAAATGTCTTAATTTTTTTTAACTTAAGAAGTTCTGTGACTTCTGCCTTTTCCATTTTACATACAAGGTAAACGAGCCAAGGGAGGATAAGTGCCTAGTAACCAGGGATCGGGGAGCCTGGTGGGCTGCCGTCTGTGGGGTCGCAGAGTCGGACACGACTGAAGCGACTTAGCAGCAGCAGCAGCAACCCAAGTTTTCTAGCTGGTTCCTGGCAACACAGAGGCTAGAAGTTCTTCAGCTGTTGTTCCAAGTGACATCTTTCATACCAGACTTGGTAATTTTATATGCAGCTGAGTGGTTTTATCTGCTTGCTTTGTAATAACCATCTATTTGACATATCTTGAGTAGTCGAGGTCTGAACATGTGAATGACTTTATTGCTTACAGAGTAGTTTGACCTCTGTTCCCTCTTTTTTGCTCTCAGGGCACTAATGCCCTGAGATAGGGAGATGAGAAATGAGAAATTACATAATGAGAAAACAGTCTGAGAGAGGCCAGGTGACTCTGTGACTTGTCTAATGCTGGTTGCTGGCAGAGCAGGGACCAGAGGTCTCCTGACTCCCACTTAAGAGTTCTGTCTGTCACTTCACACTGCCATTTTCACTAATGCATCGGGCACCAGGCTTCAGAGCTACCCCTTTGCAGATTCTTAATATAAGCTAATGCTTATATTAAGTCATAAGCCAAGTATTGGTATAGAGAAGCACTGTAGATTTACATGTCTATATCTTTTATGTTTTGCTTTTTTAAAAATTTTAAATGTATTTTTTATTTGAAGGATAATTGCTTTACAGAATTGTGTTGGTTTCTGCCAAACATCAACATGAATCAGCCTATGTTTTGCTTTTATATCATTTACACGATAACCAGAGAAGGTAGGTGCTTCCCATTTTACAGAGGCAAATCGGCATTAAGAAGCCAGAGGACTTGCTCATGACCCTCCTCTGTGTGATAGGACTCAGGTCTCAGTTCCAGATCTGCTGTGCTTCCGCCTGCGCCAGCACGGTGTTCAGTTCACAGACAGTGACACAGCTCTGACCTCAGCAGTCGCAGAGCCACGTGGTAGGAAGAGCTCTGTGATGAGAAGCAAAAGACGCAGATTCTCACCTGTGCCCTGAGCAAGTGCCCGCCCTCCTATGAGTGAGCAGTAATATGCAGGTGTTGGGTAATGTGATCTATAAGGACTGTTCTCTTAGATTCTAAGATCATTTCCTTTAGAAAGTTGTCCACATATTAGGGAGTCCTTTTAGAAGTACACAGTGTAAAATGTAAGCCTCTCCCGGTTCTGAACAGAATGTACCATTACGACTGCGGCCGTGGCTTTTAGGGAGATCAGTAAGTGGTAGCTACCATCCTGTGGATGCAGAGACTGTGAGAGGCAGAGGCTGTTTCTTCGATGTGAGATGTCAGTGCCCTGCTTTTCTTGGTGTCCATGTGTCTGGTCTTCCCGCACGTCTCAGGGAGTCAGGGTACGCATACCCATGAGCTGGTGCACTCATTTCTTCCCACAGACCCTGGACACAAGCTTAAAAGTCTCTTTGGTTTGGGGAACAGGTGTTTTTCCTAGAAAATGATGACCAGCACAATTGCCTGAGTGATCCTGCAGATCACAGCCGACTAACGGAGCATGTTGCCAAGGCCTTTTGTCTTGCTCTGTGTCCCCACCTGAAGCTTCTGAAGGAAGATGGAATGACAAAACTGGGACTTCGTGTGACACTTGACTCAGATCAGGTAAGAATCTCAGCCTTTGAAGCAGGTCTTGGGCAGTGTCTGTTTTCTGACACATGAGTTTTCTTCCTGCAACCCAGAGTACAAGTCTCTGCACCTTGGGCCTGACCGGATATAGTCTTTGGCCTTCCCTCTGTTGGTAATACAGCTGGATGTGCTGCTTGGTCTGTCTCTGACCCATGTGAACTCTGGCTTCCTCGCCTGAATGTCTTGCAGGGACCTTTCTTTTTGGTGTGGGGTAAGAAGTGTGAGGACCTGCCGCCCCTGTGTGAATGACGTAGGGGCCACCCTGCCTCCTTTAGAGAGCAGGTCCCAGGCTGTCCCGTCTCCTGTTGTTTTCTTGGTCCAACTACAGCAGGCTTCCGCTGGTCTCTGCAGTTCCACTTCTTGTGTTTTTTACTGCCGACATTGCCATGCTAGTTCTGGATGTGACTTGAACCATTTCCCCAGTAGTTTTCCTGTCAGTGCGGCTCTCCTGTGGCCGGACTTCCCTCCCTGTCTTACTTATTAACCTTTTTGTGCGCTCTGTGTAGTCACAGTCCAGTCTGAGTGCAGCCTGCCCTCACTTCCTTGTCCCAGTGCCTCTTTCATATGGCCAAGCACTCTCATCTCTCTACATTTCTTTTGGATTTTATTTTTTATTGTTTTGGGGCGGCATGTGGGATCTTAGTTCCCTGGCCAGGGATCGACCTGGGGTTCTCTGCATTTGCAGTGCAGATCTGTAGCCACTGGACAGCCAGGGAAGTCGCTCTTTTGGATTTTAGATCCCTGTGACATGCCCCAGTGCTCCTGCTTTGATGCAGTTATGTTATTATCAGGGAAAATGTGAAAGGTCGTATGTTTAGCTCCATTTCTTGACTAGTCATCAATCAACAGATAGTTATTTTCTACTTACGGTCTTGCCCAATGCTTTACTAAGCATGTCAGGGTAATACAAATGAGTATTACAGTCCTTTCCCAAATGGTACTGATAATCTGACTGGAGAGAGAATTACTTCACATAAAATAAGACCAGCACTTTTTTTCTACTAAATATCTGGGGCCCTTGAGGGCAGGAGCCCTGTTTACATTCATGCTTGAATTCTTGTGTTTGTAGGTGTTTAAAAAATGGTATATGGAGAAATGGACGGAAGGACAGGTGTTCAGTTCCTGCTGTGTTAGGGAGTTTACCCAGTATATTTCTCATTTTAACTTCCACACCCAAAGGTTTATGTACTGTTGCTGACATTCCACACCTCTCTGTGCCCCAGCCTCCCTTCCTGGGAAACTGAGACCACAGCAGGTTAATGGTCTTGCCCAACATCTCACAGCTACCAGGTGCTAGGGGCAGGATGAACATATGATAGGACGATACGTGACAGTTCTAAGGAAGAGAAGTTTGTGTTTACTGCCAGCGTCTAGCCCCTGGCCAGAAAGGACATCTCCTTTCCTGCTCAGCCTCCTTGGCCCTCAGCCTTCTGGAGAGATCTTCTCTGTCCAGTAACCTGTCATCCCCTTCTTTCCACGGTGTAGGTTGGCTATCAAGCAGGGAGCAATGGCCAGCCCCTTCCCTCGCAGTACATGAACGATCTGGACAGCGCTCTGGTGCCGGTGATCCATGGAGGGGCCTGCCAGCTCAGTGAGGGCCCCATCGTCATGGAACTCATCTTTTATATTCTGGAAAACATCGCGTAGACAGAGAGGACTTCATTGTTTTCTGTTCAGACCTGTTGCAACAGCAGTCATACCCAAATCATTTGCACTTTAGAACTGGAAAATTAAGCTTTTGTTAACACTATTAATGGGGGG
>NW_011494816.1:3418147-3428694 GCF_000754665.1 Bison bison bison | reverse complement strand
CAGAAGGGAAATAAAAAAATGAAGCATCAGTCTTGAACTCTTTATACAGAATTGATGTAAAAAGGACAGTTTCACACTGATCTTGTCCCAGATACATTACAGCAACCTCACGAAGTCACATTTAGGTATTTTTCCCCCTAGATTATTCATGAAGTGAATCAAAGACCCAAAGGATTCTCTTCTATCCAAAGACGGGCGACTTGGTATAAATGAGGTCACTTGAATAGTAAAGCCAAGTTCAGGTTCTCTCAAGACCTGCCAGACTGAATGACAGACACCGAACTGGACCTTTCTGTGAAAGCTGACAGGTTATACCCAAGACGTTTCTAGTTAGAGTACACGCTAGAGGCATTTTATTTATTTTTGGCGTCCCCACATGGCTTACAGGATCTTAGTTTCCTGACCAGGAACTGAATCCTGTGGCCTCGGCAGTGCGAGTGCCAGGTCCCTCCTAACCACTGGACCACCAGGGGGCTCTCCACATTGGAGGTATTTTTAAAAATACTTTATTGAGAAATAATTTAAACTTCCAGGAAAGTGGCAAGTTACACACACACACACACACAAAACACCTATGTATGCTTTACCCAGATTCACCTGTTATTTACAGATTAACTTGTTGGCTTTATCAGTGTTCCTTTCTCTCTCCATAAAAAACTGAGGCACTTAAGAAGTACATTGCACACATCAAAGTCCTTCACCCCTAAGTACGTTAATGCTGACTTCCTACAAATAAGGGTATCCTCATCACCACAGGACAGGCTCCACTTCAGGTTGACACTTTAACCCAGTGTCTGTCCAGTAACGTCCCTCACAGCGTCCAGTGAAGCTTCCAGCCTAGATCAGACATGGTAAGTTTCTGTCATGACTCACCTTTTTTTTTTATGTCATTGATATTTTTGGTGAATATAGGTTCCTCCAACTCATTTAACATAAAATGTCCCATTTTTAATTTGGTTGGTATTTCCTCAGAATTAGATGAATTATGCATTCTTGGCCAGAATCCTACCCAAGTGATGTTGTGTCCTTCTTGGGACATCACATCGTGGGTCGCTTAGGGATATGTCCTCCTGCCCCTCATTGATGATAAATTTTTACCTGGTCAGGGTGTTGTCTGGTTTCTCCACTGGATATTCCCCTCTTGGAACAAGTAACTGGTTTGTATAGAGATACTCTGATCATGTGGAGATCTTACTCATTGAAATGTCCCCTTAGATTTAGCATTCTGATGTTTCTTGCCTGAATAGATCTTTTACTATGATGGCTACAAGACTGTTCAGTTCCAGCACTTCTTGTTTATCAGTTGCACTTGATTTACCTGTAAGCAACACTCTTCTTTATATATATATGTGTGTGTGTGTGTGTGTGTGTATATATATATATATATGAAAGTTTAATGGTGGTATAGAATCCTCCTGCAATGCGGGAGACCTGGGTTTGATCCCTGGGTTGGGAAGATCCCCTGGAGAAGGGAAAAGCTACCCACTCCAGTATTCTGGCCTGGAGAATTCCATGCACTATACAGTCCATGGGGTTGCAAAGAGTCAGACATGACTGAGTGACTCTCACTTCACTTTCACTTTAATGCCCCTATCTAATTTGTGTGTGTGTGGCTGGGGGAGAGGGGTGTGGCCGGGGGAGAGGGGTGTGGCCTCGGGAGTGCTGCACTGCACAGCATGTGGGATCTTAGTTCCCCAACCAGGGATTTGAAA
Source organism: Bison bison bison (assembly GCF_000754665.1). Lineage (NCBI taxonomy): Eukaryota > Metazoa > Chordata > Mammalia > Artiodactyla > Bovidae > Bison > Bison bison. The sequence continues at coordinate 3,426,982 of NW_011494816.1, read as the reverse complement.
TTGCATCTCCTGCATTGGAAGTATGGAGTCTTAACCCCTGGACTGCCAAGAAAGTTCCCAAAGCCCTTCTTTCTTATTTATTCATTTAATTAACTTTCATTATGGACTTGGGATTACTCTCTGAATGGTTCTAATTCATTATTTAGGTGAGGTCCCACATCCTTGTAACATGCTCCTGTTTCTTAACACTTTTCTGGCCTAACAAGATGCCCCAGCGCCATCTTGTGCTTACCCTGTCCCAGCCTTGGAATCAGCTGGGTGGTTTTTTTGTGTGGAAGTGGTATTAGAAGCCAAGATTTGGTTTTACCTATGACATATGTGATGCATTCTGATCATTTTCTCCTTAATTAAAAATTTATTTTAGACCAAATAGATTTCACAACCCAGTTTGAAAAACACTGCTGTAAGGCAGCTCACTTCCTTGTCACTGGCATCGTCTAAAACCCCAGGCCAAGCGGGAGGCTGGTCCCTCTGCTGTGAAAGCACAGCTCCAAGAATCTCTGAGAAGGTAGTGCAGGCCTGAGGCAGTGACAGGCTGCTCCCCAGTGGCTGGAGCCAGGCCTAGTACTTGGCAGTTACAGGCTGTGGAACTCCCTTTAGGTTAGCAGCTGTTTTCTGAGGCCCAAAGGTGTCTGTTGTTTTTGTTTAGTCGCTCAGTTCTGTCCAACTCTCGTGACCCCATGGACTATAGCCCGCCAGACTCCTCTATCCGTGGGATTCTCCAGGCAGGAATACTCGAAGAGTGCCATGCCCTCCTCCAGGGGATCTTCCTGATCCATGGTTGAACCTGCATTGGACTCTCTACTGCTGAGCCACTGGGGAAGCCCAGGGTTTATCCCTCTTCTGTTGGGGCAGAGGGGAAAATTCACACTCTACATCTGCCTCTTCATAGGCTTCACTGATGGTGGCTACAGAGGGCTGGGATTGTAACCTTTCCCATAGACAGGGAGCTTCCAAAGAAAGAACGGGTGCCCACTGAACACCAGCTTGTGAGGACCAAGCCCTGGACTGTCACCCCCTAAAGCTGACAGGCGCAGGATGCACTTGTTAACAGGCGTAGTAGGAACTTGGGGTCCAACATCCAGCTTGGTCTAAACTGGAGCTTCTACAGGGGCTGGCTCTCTTGGTTCTGTCCTATAGGCATGACCTTTCTTCCTTCTCAGCTAAACAGACCTTGCAGTTGTACGTTTCTTCCAGATCAGTGCAAACCTTTATATTCTAAGAACAGACTCTGGCCTTGCAGAGCTGGGTCCATTCTCAATTGCATAAAATGTCCTTTATATGTAAAGAAATCACCTTGTGGAATTGGACATGAGATAGCCAAGGCTCCTTTACTGTTCTCCCTTGTTTCACTTGTGTTTTCGTACACTGTATGCTGTATAGAACTGGAAACATGCTTCTAAATAAGGCAGATTCTTCTCTAATGTAAACTCAGATTGAGATATAGAGATCCTATAATGAGGAACAGAACTGCCATTCTGATAATACATTTTAAAAAAATTACCAAATTCTCACCAAATGCTAGGCAATGTAGTTTCTCCAGTTTTTTTAAATCAACATGTATCTGAGCACCTACTGGACTCTTGTTGGTCAGTCGCTCGGTCATGTCTGACTCTGCAAGGCCATGAACTGCAGCATGTCAAGCTCCCCTGTCCTCTAGTATCTCCTGGAATTTGCTCAAATTCATGTCCATTGAGTCAGTGACACTGTTTAACTATCTACTCCTCTGTCACCACCTTCTCCTCCTGCCCTCAATCTTTCCCAGCATCAGGGTCTTTTCCAATGAATCATCTCTTCACATCAGGTGGCCAAAGTATTGGAGCTTCAGCATCAGTCCTTCCAGTAAATATTCAAAGTTCCTTTCCTTTACAGTTGGTCTCTAGGGCTATAGATAAACTGAACTTTGCCCTGTGTAAGTTCCCATCTAGTGTCTTCCCTCATCTACACTGGTTCCTGACTGCTGGTGAGCTCCTAATTGCCAACTAAATTTTCTTCTATCACAACTAGTCATTTGGGGAATAATTTATGCATTTAATGCACTTCAGACAGTAAGAAATCTGCTGAACACTGTTTCTAGAAAAAGTCTGTGATAGTTGTTTGTTTTAATAATAATGCTGAAATAATTTTAATGATGACGGCAATGGGACTTGGAGGACTATAACGTAGCCAGAAGGGAAAAGGAGCATAAGAATGAGAATGTCCATTTTAGAGCTTGGGAAGCTGAGGCTGAGAGAAGGGAAGAATCCATCTGTGATGGAACTGAACCAGATGCGAGCTCCCTGGCGCTGCCTTCTGCCAGCCTCAGCCCCACAGTTTCATCTTCAAAGCAGCTGCCTCAAGGGGTAAAAGAGTGTTTAAAAACTGCCCACAAATATTTGGAAAACAAGCACTCAAAAACTGGGAAGCAACAATGTAGGTTTCAGAATAGAACCGTGAGAAAGGAAAGTAATAAAATGCAAACTAGTTTGCCCTTCAATTGTGAGCAAGACTTCCTGATTCTAAGATAAATTCCTTCCTATTGTATTCAGAAGAAAGTATGTCCTATACAATTGAAAAGAAATTTTAAAATTTAAAAATCATTTCGGTTGTGGCTGGTTCCCAACTGCCCACAAGTCACTAATCTGCACTGCTGAATTGCTGAATTTGGATAAATCTTAGCACAAGATGAGGCTGGGCAGGCTCCTCCCATGCCAGTGACCCCTGCATGCCTGGGCTACAACAAAGGCCTTTTAAGAACCTCAGTCTGTAAGTCCAGTGGGCGGCTTCGCCTTGCCTCTCTCAGCCTGGAGGTTCTGGTTTCCAAAAAGCAAAAGGCAGTGAAGCAGAATGAAACTGAACAGGCTATGATGGGAAATCTTTGAACCACAGAGAAAAACTTGTTATCCAATTTCTAACAGACAACTGAGTTTAGACATTCCTGGTACTGGTCGGAAACTTCAAGCACTTCTTAGCACTTACAAACCCTGAGAGGAAGACTAGGTTGAGTCAGGAACCTGCTTCGGCTTCCCTCTCTGCTCTAGGCCACCTTATGAGGGCTGACAGCCCTCCTTTTCATTCTAGATGGCTGCTCGTATGACACACAGATACAACTGTATTTAAGTGTTAAGTCTCACATCTATGGAATTTTTAGTAAGTTAAGATCAGCCTTAAGATTAACTAGACGCTTTCTAGTGCTCAGAAGTTATCTGCTGTCCCTGTTGTTACACTATAAGCTCTGCTCTTAAGGGCAGGGAAGTGTGGTCCAGCTGCATCCCAGAAAAAGACGCACACACAAAAGCTCAATCCCAAACTTGTATGTTTGCAGGACTACAATCATCAGTAAGTTGAATGTATCTGCTTCATGTAGAGCCTTAAAATACTATCTTCAGGAATGCTTTGTTAATGTTTCAAAGAGAGGGGGGTAAAGATGGGGTGTTAAAGTTTATTTCTAAGAGATGTAGACTACTGCAGTTTTGAACATTAAATCTACTGCAAATATTGATATAAATCCCTCCTTGATCTCCATCTGTTCACAAAAATAAATCCAAAGAATTTCTTGGGAAGAAATTTAGGGATTTCCCTAGGTGATTAGATGAAGAGGCAAGGCTTCTCCTGCCCTGTCTCTGAAGAGGAAGCCATAGCTGCAGTTTCTGTCAGTTAACAAATGTTACTGCCACTCTGGCTTTTAAAAAGTGACAGGGGTGGGGGCCGGGGGCGGGCAGTGACATGGAGGAGCAGGGCTTTTGTTTTAAGACTTTGATGGTTATTTTGTGAGAACGTAAATCCCCTACAATGAATTAGACCTAGTTTCTTAAATAAAATCAGTTACATTTTACTTATTTTTATATATATATATATAAATTTTTTTTCTTTCTTCCTCAGTTAACAGTCTTTCAGCCTCAGGTACATGGACCTAACTCAAGATAACCTTACTCTCACTTCCCACCACACAGTCCTGAACAAAAGTCCACCAAGAGCACTGGGAAGCAGGGAGGCTGCAGCAGCAGCTGTCAGGAGACGAGGCACAGGCAGGGCTGGGGTCAACTGAGTTGTGTGGGCCAGGCGGCTGCTGACCACCTGCAGTCACAGAACCCCGCCCCACCCTGTGGGGGAGGGGGGTCCAGATCACACTCGAGCTTTCCTATCCCTTACAGTTTTATCTTTTAAAGGCACGTTTAGAAATGGTGCAATTGGGGGCTGGGGCAAGTTGCAAACAGTTGATTCGCAGGGGTTAAGGGATTGGTTACAAGGCTCCATGGCAGAGCAGTGAGGCTGTCCTTGCCCTACTCAGAGAGGGAGGGGGAAATCCTGGAATCCAGCCTGCTTTGGTAGAGGCCTGGGGAGAGGCCAGCAACAGGAAAGACCAGAGCCATGGTCAGTAATGCACGTGCTTAACAGGTCTTTGGTGCTTGTGTAGCAGCGTCTCCTTTATGTACACAGACTTCTGTAGCCAGCAAAGCCCAGGGGAAAAAGCTGGAGAAGAGTCGCTGGCCTGACTCCACTCCACCGTTGACCCTCTGTTGCACAAAGCACAGGAAGTCTAAACTGCAGTGAGTGTACAAGTAGATTTTCAGAAGGGATTCCTGACAACAGACCTGGGGGGGTTAACTTCCTTCCCCAGTTCTACTGAAGATCATGAACCAGCCTGAGCCCAACCCAACAGTTTTGCCTCTTGGTCTTCCTCACAGATGAGAAATTCCTGGGTTTTCTCCTTAGATACGAGTACCGGAAGGGTTTCCATGGGGCTCAGGCAGAAGTTCTAAGGGCCCAGAGAGCTGCCCACCTCACAGGCCCCTGGGCTCCAGGACCAGCCAGTTCTCGGTGACCATCTGCACATCTTGGCCACTCAAAGGCTCCCGCAGCCTCACCTTCACCTCCAGCTTGCCCCCAGTGGGCTTCCTTCCATCCAGCACCTGTGAGGACCGCGGAGAGGGAGATGGTAACTGAGAGGTGGGGTGGGGGCAGGCAGCTCCCTGGGCTCACAAGGTGAGAGAGGAGCTCAAGTATCCTGCATGTCAACAGAAGAGTCTCCATTGCAGGACAACCCCAACCTCCTGCTGTTTGGGTTCTGTGGTTTTAGGTAAGTCTCAGAAAATACATCAGTCCAAATAAGCACCAGTGCTCTGAAGTGGAGGTGAGAAATCTAGAGCTGTGCTTATTCAGTTTCCCCCACAGTCCCCTGGCAACTCCTACATGGCAACTCCCAGAAGAAATGCTCTGGCTTTAAGGCACAGCCTGAGAGCCACTGAGCCCAAACCCTTGGTTCACAGATGGCTTGAGGGCTACAGTCACACGGTCCACTGTGCAGCAAGGTCAGGACACGCCTGCCTTTTCACCCACGGTGCTGCTTCCTCCTGTGCAGGAGAAGAGGCAGCTGGAGAAAGCAGTGTCTCAGGCTCTGAAGTCTGACCAACCTCACTGGGGCTGATACAAAGCAGGCCCCATATAAGAACAACTCTCCAAGCAGGCAGAGGCAATGCAGCAGGAAAAGCCTCAGCCTATGAAGGCACCAGCCAATGTCTGGGCCCAGCTCTGCCAGAGACCCTTCTCTGTGGATCTTAGTTGCTATCGTCAGGGGCACATCCCTCTGAAATTCAGTGAGTTCAGGGCAGCTTAAGGAGTTGTCTGGGGGTGATTCCTAAGCAGACTAGCTGTGTTCTGGTAGGTCCCTCCTTGGAAATACCTTATCAACTTTATGTCCAGAGTTTTTTCTGCTTCATCATGTTGCCACAACTGACTCAACCAAAACCTGCTCCCAGATACCTAGGAATTTGTGTGTGCCACACTGACAGCCACGACCAGGCCCCTCAAGGGAGCATGAACAGCTCGGAGTGTTATGGAAAGAATATAGCTACTTCCTTTCTGACACAATGAACTTTTCTCAGACCCTCTGTATTTCATCATTTGTGAAATGGGAATAGCACATACTCTACAGCACACTTAGGGATATTTTTACAGGCATCAAAAACCTACGACAGGGACTGATACTCAGAGAATGCTGCCCTTTGCTGGCCAAGTCCTCCGGTTTGCCCATCTTACCTCCACAATCTCTCTGATCTCACACTCATTCTCCAGCCGCTCCAGTTTCAGGTGGGCTGTGCCAACCAGCTTGTCACTTCTGAAGAAGGATCTGGAAAGCCAAGAGTCAGCAGAGGACTGGACTGGGCAAGGACAGCAGAAATGAGCTGGCTAAAACCAGCACAAGAAAACTGAAGCAGGGGCAGCGGCACCAAGAGAAGCCAATCCTTCCTCCCAGCCCCTTGGCCGTGTGAGCAATGGGCCCTCACCCTTTGTGGAAGATTTCAAACTTGATTCCTTTGTTTTGAATCACTCTCCTGAAGCCCCGGTGGTTTCGGTTGATATTTAGTTTGAAGAGTTGATCAAATTCTGCAAGAGGAAAAGAAGAAGGAGGGACTTGGCTCACAGGGATCTCCTGACCACGTGGAAACTGGCCCACTTGCCTCCACTCCGTCTTTCTGCCTGCAATTCACAGCCACTGCCACCAGAGGGAGGTAGAGCATCCAAATCCTGGCTTTGAAGTTCACCTGGACAGTTGTTAGATGCAGATCATATCAAAATGGGAGTCAGGATTCCTGGCCTCAAGTCCCATTTCCACCACCTCTTTGCTTTAAGGCCCTAGGCAAATCCCTTTACCTCTCTGAGCTTCAGCTTCCCCAACTACATTCGAGAAGTAGTAGTAATACCTGCCTTCATCTCCCAAGATAAGTAGACCAAGTAAGATAATAGATCTGAAAGTACTCTGGACACAAGTGCTGCACACAGGTATCAGAGGGGGAGGGGAGGAGGAAGCAGCCCTCCTGTAGGTCCTCACCTGGAGAGTTTGTGTTTTTCACCACAGCTGTTTTGTTTTTTTGAGCCTGGTCCTGAAGCAGTGAGAAGAGAAAAGTCAGGACAGCTTGAAAAAAACAGAGATACAGGCCCAGGAGCTCTGGTTTACATCAGTGCTAAGGGAAGGGACCCCTAAAGGGGATGAGACCAAGGGATGGGGAGAAAAAGAGCACAGGGCCTTGGAAGGGAAGATGGAGCTCACAGGACCCTACTGCTACTGGAACCTCACCGAATTAGGGTAGTGGAACTCAAACCGCACAAAAGCATCCAAGTCGTCAGGGGTCACCCCTAGGAAGGAGGAGGACGAGTCAGGGTCACAGGGAGTAGCCAGGAGCCCCAGCACTTGACGCAGAGGGAGAGCCAGTGCCTCCTACTGGCCAGGGCTGGAGTGTCTGGACAAGAGAGCAGGGGTGGCCCCAGGGCTACCTGGAGGGGCTGGGAGGTTCATTCCCCGAACAACAATCAGATGCATTTCTGTGCTGTTGAGTTCTGCAAAGATCCTAGAGCCAGGAAGCAAGGAAAGCAAAGTGAAGGAGAGCAGTGGGAAAAGGTTCCCTCTTCCAATGCCTGCCTATCCAGCTGGGTGGCGGCCAAGAGGAGGGTGGGCCCAGGGAGGCAAAACCTGTCTGAGTCTGAGCAGCAGAGCTGGAGTGAAGGCTTCGGTCTGTGACCCTAGTACAGGGCTCCTGCCCCAGCGACCACACAGCTCCGAGCCCCTCCTCACGAGCAGGTACCACGTCCTGCCCCTCTCCAGCCCCAGGGCCTATGTCAGGGCCAAGCCTGAGCAGCCTCACTCAAGGGGCCCAAGTCTCCACCCCTGGCTCCCAGCCTCTTGCCCAGTCCTGCATGGAGCCACAGTCTCCCTCAGGCTTTGGCACCTCACAGTCTGGAATGTCTTCAGCTCAAAGTGGTGGCTGGGAGGGTCCAGGCCTTGAGCCTGGGCCAGCTGCAGGATCTCAAGCTGCTGCTTGCGGTCTTGAGCAAGCTTCTCAAACCTGACAGGAAAAGGTGTGCACGTCAGCACAGCAGCTCACTTCCTGCTTCCTACCACAGCTCTGGCCCAGCCCTGCACTTACCGTGTGGTCTCGGCCACGTTGCCCTGGTGCATGAACTGCTTGGAGAACAGCAGACACTTCTGAAAACGGGGGTTCAGAGTGACTCCGGGGTCCAGAACAGGACCCAGCTAAGTTGGCCTTCAAGGCCTGAGTTCTGAAAGCCCCAACCTTCTGTAGCCTCCCCCTCTCCTTCTCCAACATAATAACCCAAGGTCACTGTTCCCAAGTCCCACTGCACTAAGTTTTTGCTGTTTCCTCGACTGGGGATAGCCATTCCCCCAAATTCCCTTAGCACGTTCCTCTTCTTCCTCATCACTTTATTTTTTATTTTATTTTTTTTTTAATTTTTATTCCTTTATTTCTCATGTGTTCCCCATCCTGAACCCTCCTCCCTCCTCCCTCCCCATACCATCCCTCTGGGTCGTCCCAGTACACCAGCCCCAAGCATCCAGCATCGTGCATTGAACCTGGACTGGCATCTCGTTTCATACATGACATTTCACATGTTTCAATGCCATTCTCCCAAATCTTCCCACCCTCTCCCTCTCCCACAGAGTCCATAAGCCTGTTCTATAGATCAGTGTCTCTTTTGCTGTCTCGTATACAGGGTTATTGTTACCATCTTTCTAAATTCCACATATATGCGTTAGTATACTGTATTGGTGTTTTTCCTTCTGGCTTACTTCACTCTGTATAATAGGCTCCAGTTTCACCCACCTCATTAGAACTGATTCAAATGTATTCTTTTTAATGGCTGAGTAATACTCCATTGTGTATATGTACCCCAGCTTTCTTATCCATTCATCTGCTGATGGACATCTAGGTTGCTTCCATGTCCTGGCTATTATAAACAGTGCTGCGATGAACATTGGGGTACACGTGTCTCTTTCCCTTCTGGTTTCCTCAGTGTGTATACCCAGCAGTGGGATTGCTGGATCATAAGGCAGTTCTA
>NW_011494816.1:3416922-3417942 GCF_000754665.1 Bison bison bison | reverse complement strand
AAGAGGGTTCCCTTTTCTCCACACACTCTCCAGCATTTATTATTTGTAGACTTTTGGATCGCAGCCATTCTGACTGGCGTGAAATGGTATCTCATAGTGGTTTTGATTTGCATTTCTCTGATAATGAGTGATGTTGAGCATCTTTTCATGTGTTTGTTAGCCATCTGTATGTCTTCTTTGGAGAAATGTCTATTGAGATCTGTGGCCCATTTTGGGTCTAAATGTCTATTTAGATCTGTGGCCCATTGCTGGCCCACAGCAATCAGAGCAGAAAAAGAAATAAAAGGAATCCAAATTGGAAAAGAAGAAGTAAAACTCTCACTATTTGCAGATGACATGATCCTCTACATAGAAAACCCTAAAGACTCCACCAGAAAATTACTAGAACTAATCAATGATTATAGTAAAGTTGCAGGATATAAAATCAACACACAGAAATCCCTTGCATTCCTATACACTAATAATGAGAAAACAGAAAGAGAAATTAAGGAAACAATTCCATTCACCATTGCAACGAAAAGAATAAAATACTTAGGAATATATCTACCTAAAGAAACTAAAGACCTATATATAGGAAACTATAAAACACTGGTGAAAGAAATCAAAGAGGACACTAATAGATGGAGAAATATACCATGTTCATGGATTGGAAGAATCAATATAGTGAAAATGAGTATACTACCCAAAGCAATTTATAGATTCAATGCAATCCCTATCAAGCTACCAACAGTATTCTTCACAGAGCTAGAACAAATAATTTCACAATTTGTATGGAAATACAAAAAACCTCGAATAGCCAAAGCGATCTTGAGAAAGAAAAATGGAACTGGAGGAATCAACCTACCTGACTTCAGGCTCTACTACAAAGCCACAGTTATCAAGACAGTATGGTACTGGCACAAAGACAGAAATATAGATCAATGGAACAAAATAGAAAGCCCAGAGATAAATCCACGCACATATGGACACCTTATCTTTGACAAAGGAGGCAAGAATATACAATGGATTAAAGACAATCTC
>NW_011494816.1:3415648-3416822 GCF_000754665.1 Bison bison bison | reverse complement strand
CTTTGACAAAGGAGGCAAGAATATACAATGGATTAAAGACAATCTCTTTAACAAGTGGTGCTGGGAAATCTGGTCAACCACTTGTAAAAGAATGAAACTAGAACACTTTCTAACACCATATACAAAAATAAACTCAAAATGGATTAAAGATCTCAACGTAAGACCAGAAACTATAAAACTCCTAGAGGAGAACATAGGCAAAACACTCTCTGACATACATCACAGCAGGATCCTCTATGACCCACCTCCCAGAATATTGGAAATAAAAGCAAAAATAAACAAATGGGACCTAATTAAACTTAAAAGCTTCTGCACATCAAAGGAAACTATTAGCAAGGTGAAAAGACAGCCTTCAGAATGGGAGAAAATAATAGCAAATGAAACAACCGACAAACAACTAATCTCAAAAATATACAAGCAACTCCTACAGCTCAACTCCAGAAAAATAAATGACCCAATCCTCATCACTTTAGCAACCAGACTTGCAGGCAGCCATTCAGATAGATACACCAAAATATACAAATACTCCTCAAACACGTCTTTCTCCCATCTTCAAGGTAATTCCCCCTCCACTCTGTTGTTTGAAATTCATAGCCTGGCAAGAGAGGTAGTAATCATCCTATTTTACAGATAAGGAAAATGTGGTTTAGAGAAGAGAAATTCCTTACCCAAGATCTCACAAGCCAGTAAGGTGAAGAGCTAGAATCGGAACCCTATCTTGCCTTTCGCCAAGAAGAGGCTATGGGCACTGCAAGGGGAGGACTGACCTCATGTTGCTCCAGAAGCATTTTCTGTAGCTGGGCATACACCTCCTCAGCCTTCTGAGAGAGTCGCAGGTCCTCATGGTGGATCAGGATGAAGTCACTCTCCTCATCCGTTAAGGGTGAAGGTACCTGTCCAGGTCACAAGGCCCCTCAGGGGCCCTCAAGAGTCAAATTACTCCTCTACTGAGCCAAACAGACCAGAAATCTAAACTAAATGTTTCTCCAGCTTCCAGCAGCCTCAAGTGATGGGAACTCATTGCCTGCCATCCTATGCCAGTGCAATGCTCTGTTTTTCACTGGCCTTGCCCGGCCTGGTCACCTCTCACCACAGGCAGGCCCCCGGGGCTCTCTTGAGGTCATGGGACAGGGAGACATATAAGCAAAAGAGTTCTCAGCTGTCACCACATCCT
>NW_011494816.1:3392580-3415548 GCF_000754665.1 Bison bison bison | reverse complement strand
TCCTATTCAAGTCCCCCCTCCTCCAAGCAACCTTGTTCACAGTCCTGCTCATCAAGACTGCCACCCACCTCTCTGCCTGAGAAGTCCTGCTGCTTAACCAGGCGACACTCACCTTGGAGAGGTCCACAGGGCGGCCAGCTCGCACCTGGGTGATCTGAGCCTCGAGGGATTTGGCCACCCGCAGATGGGCTTTGGCCTGCTCCAGGTCCCGGCCACGCTTGGCCTGTAGGGCTGCCCGCTGGTACTGCAGTTTCCGTGCCTCCAGCAGGGCCAGCTGCTCTCGTGCTGGAGGGAGGGGACACAGGTGAGAGCCACACCACCTCTCACTACAGCCTTCCCTCCTCCATCCCTCTTCTCCGCAACTCACCAGATGGACTCAGCACCTCCTTAGAACTCGAGGTCTTGGGCTCAGGCAGGGACCGCGAAGAAGGGGCGAGAGGCTGTGCTGGCTTCTTGGCCACTGGGGCCTGGGCTGGGGGCTCATCCTGCAGGTGCCCAGGAGGCTGTCACAGGGGTTCTGTTCCCCACCCTGGCCATGGCAGCTCCCTGACTCAGGCTCTCTTTGTAACACTGTACTACTCTCTGTGTGACCTGAGATGAATGGCTTTCTCTCATGGACCCTAGAGAATCTTAGAACCAGAAGTCTCAAAAGTTCTCTGCACTAACCTCCCAATGTGAGAGAGGAGGGGAAAGGGGACTGAACTGGGCTCTGAAGTCAGAAAGACCTTGGTCTGAATCCAGCTCTGTTAATTCCTAGCTGGGTGCCCTGGCCCAAGTATTTTTCTCTATAAAATAAAAGCAAAAATATCTACCTTGCTGGGCTTGTTAGTACGGACACCAATGTCTGGGTTTACCCCTCATCGGCTGTTTCCCCCTACCAGTCCCTGGAGTCCTGGGCCCTCAGCCAAACCTTGTTGTTATCCTCCTCTTCCTCTACTGGGGCTGTATCTTCTGCGGAGGCCAGTTTCTGGGCAGCTGCTAAAGTAGCTGCCATCATATCCTCCTCAGTAGCCACGGTGGGCTCCAGGCCAGGTATAGGGGGGAATCCTACAGGAGAGAGACACTGGGAGAGGGTTCAGGGAGCCTTGAGGATGCATCAGGCTGCTGTGGGTCCTACTGGGGTCTTCCTGGGCATGGCTGGGATGGGTAGTTCCCCCAGGGTAGAGGCTGATGTGTGAGAAATCATTTCTCCCTCCCCTCCATCCTGCTCAGAGACCTCATGAGCCCCCAGGCCAAACCCCACTTACCTGGAGGAACAGGTAACTCGGCAAAGTCAACTTTCCGTCCCGCCCGGTGGGCTCGAATGGCATCTTGATATTGCTGCAAGAGAAGGGAGGGAGGGACCTATGGTGGGCAGCGGTCACAGGCTCCACTCAGGCAAGAGGCAGGAAGAGGAAGATGAAGACAGCAGCCCCAGGAGGAAGGAGAGCCCTGAGACAGCAAGAGCTCCAGAGACACACAGACAAGATGAAGACTCAAAGACCAGGGAGCAGACGGACAGCAGCTGGTCAAGGAGGCAGGCTGTAGCCCACCTTGGCAATGCGCTCGTGCATCCGGGCCTTGCGCTCATCCCCACTGCCCCGCGCTTGGGTGCCTGCCTCGCGGTACTTGTTCAGCCTCTGCTGCAGGGCATCCAGCACTGTCTGTGGCTCAGCAGGGGCCACTTGAAAGGAGAAAGGAGACAGTATTAGCTCTGCCTGCCTCCCCCCAGGTCCCCACTCCACAGTGTCTCCAGGCCTACCCGGGGCTGCTGGGATGTCAGAGGCCATCACTGGGTGCATTCGCTCCACTGCCGGGGGTGCATCGGAGGGCGCTGTGGGGGCTTGGGAAGCCTGTGGAAGGGGCTTCAGGTCTGGGGAATCCAGAGCACAGGTGTAGGTATGGGTAGGCGTGCTTGGCCAGCCCCAGCCCTAGCCTGAGCAGGCTGCCCCCACCACCCTGATACTGACCCTCTGGTGATGGGGGCATGGCACTCAGGTCCACAGGCTGCCCCTTCTCCAGGGCCTCCAGGACAGAAGCAAATCTCTGTGGTAGGAACAAGGTGGGAACATAAGCCAGGGAACCCCAAGGATCTGGGCTGAAAAGCCCCCGCAGACCAGTCTCACTGAAGCTTGGCCGAGTCACCGCTCACAGCTGTGAAATGAGGGGCTGGACACACGGCCTCCGAACCAGATGCCATACCTTCCCAACCCTCATGAGCTCTCGGGCACGGTCTAGGTCTCCAGCCCGCTTGGCATTCAGAGCAGCCACTTTGTACTCTCTCTGCCGGGCCAACAGCAGGGCCCGTGGGTCCGGGTCTGAGTCGGGTGGGGCAGAAATACCAGGGCTGCCCAAGAGGCTTGTCTCAGGCTGGGAGGGGTTATCTATGGAGAAACAAAAGAAAATATCAAGGTCAAAGAAGGTTTCCAGTGCCTCCAGGTCTGGCCAGCCCGAGAATGTCTTACGGAAGTTGTGACTGATGGCCACAGACAACGGCAGGATGGGGAGGCAGGCCACGGGCCCTGACCTTGGGAACTAGGCCAGGACCTGACTGTCTCCAGATACCTGGCTCCACGGAGGGGGCAGCTGGGGCTTCTGCTTCAGGGCTCCTGTTAGTTGTTTCCTGGGGGACCAGGGGCCTCCTGCCCAAGGCCACTGGAGGCGGGATCTCATCCTCACTGATCTTTTTGCCTTTCCTCACAGCAGCCAGCTGGGACTCCAGTGTCTGAGAGAGAAAAGAACCAGAAACCTAGCCAGCCACCACGGACTGCAGCCTGCTCAGACAGGCCAGGGGTCCTTCACCTCCACATTCTGGTGGAGTGGCTTCCCCTCTGCTGGACCAAGCTCCTCTGGTGCTTCACCCTTCACTACCCTCAGCCTCACTCCTCCCAGCGCTGGTGCCCAGCCGAGCCCAACGCACCTTCAGGCCGCGCTCACAGCGCCTGGCTTTGGCCGCTTCACCTGCCTCCTTAGCACTGGCCGCGGCCTCCTGGTAGTTGCGGATCCGATCCTCCAGCAGGGCCTGCAGCCCCCGGGGCCCTCCAGCCTGTGAATACTTCAGTTCAGGGCCTGGCCACTCCAGGGCTAGGCCCCTGCCACTCCCTCCTTGCAAGGAAGCTGCCCCAGAACACGAAGCACCTGGATTCAAGGAGAAGGAGGGCCTAAAAGCCTCAAGGTGGGGGACAAAGACTCAATGGAGAGGTCAGAGGCCATGTCAGAGGCAGACACAGAGGTCCAGACAATCTGTGGAGGCTGGGAAATGGCTGTGGGGGGTGGTATGGGAGAACAGAGAGGCCTTTCAGGCCGGCAGCCACCAAGGAGTTTCTCGTGCTCAGTCTCGGCTTGGGGCAGCTGCTGGAGGAGGGTGCTGGAAAGGGTTATTACTGCAGCGTTCCTAGACAAGCTGTGCTCCACATGTGTTCTACACGGGCATATAGGCACAGAGGACACAGCCAAAGGCACACTGGAGACCTCCAGAACCTACCTGAGCTGCTGGGACTGGAGCTGTCAAGAGAGCTGCTTGCACCAGAGGTTCAACGTTTTCCTGTTCCTTCTCCTCCTCAGGGCCACCCAGGCTGGCTGTCTCATCACCATCCAGGGCCCCAGCCTCCTCATCTGTACCCAGGACCTCCTGCAGCTCCGTCTGGGGAGACACAGATCCCAAGAGTTGGGAGCCTCATGATCATACCCACAACAGGACCTGAGAATAAAGGACACTCCTCCAGCTGTATTTCCAAGCATCACTCACTGTGCCTGAAAATCCCCTTTACCAGAACACTCCTACACCCTTCCAATCTGATCAGGGACAGCCCCCAAAACAGTGAAGCCTCTGGAACTGAGAATCCCCAAGTACAGAGCTCAGATGTCAGGACAAGGGCCCAGGAAAGGCAAGGCACTGGCTCAACATCAGCACACAGAGGGACAGACCCAGGCCTCCTCCACAGCTTGACCGCAGAGCCCCCGACACCAGCCTGGCAGACGCACCAGCAAGTCTGCATCCTCCTCCAGCCCTTCCTCCTCTTCCTCTTCTTCCACATCCTGCATGCAGTCTGCTGCCAACTTCTCGATGTGGGCCATAGGCAGGGGGGCTGGGGGAAGAGGGTCACAGAGGGTCAGAGCAACAGAAAAGGTTCCCGAGGAGTAGAGGATGGTCTTCAGTCCACTGCACTGGCAGATACACCCAGGTAGCTTCCTTCCACAGCCACAGTCCCACCTCCGCAGGGAAACTTTTCCAGGCCCTCCAACTGGCATCAGGCTATTGCCTTCTCAGCCCTTTTCCTATGGCAGTTATTCACAGACATAGCCATCCGTTCCCCCTAGCCACCTTTCATACATGAAGATTTTTAACATCTGAGCTTCCCAATGATTCCACAAAATAGGGAATACTAGGAATTCCCTGGCAGTCCAGTGGTTAGGACTCTGCACTTTCACGTCTGAGGATCCAGCCAGGGAATTAAGATCAGATATGCCGTGCAGCACAGGTACCACTCCCCCCGCCCCAAAAGTAATATTATCCCCATTTTACATATGAATAAACTGAGAACTTTATTAATTTTCCTAACATTGCAATCTTGGTAAATAGCAGAGCCAAGATTCAAACCCAGGCTCATCAAACCCAAAGCAGGTTTGCACTGAGAGAGAAGTGATGGCTATGGTTCTCCCAGACCAGTCAGTCCCTTCAGGGTCCTCTCCTTGCCCTTGGCTCAGGGACATGTGGGATGGGAGATGGCTTTCTCTGAGGGCTCCTGGTTCCCTCTGGCCTCCCCCACAAGGCTTCAGGTCTCTGTCCTCTTCAAGCTGGGCAGGAAGATACCACTTATTTGTTCATTTGATACAATTTCTGCGCACTCATTGTGTGACCGATTCAGTCTGTGCTGAGTCCCTAGCCTATACCAGGCTCAGAGACTCCAACTGTCCAAAGGGAGAGGATGCAACCCAGGAAGGAGGGAGCTCCCCACATACAACACACAGGCAAGTGAGCAGAACAAGATGGCCTCTCAAAGGGAATGCTGCAGAAGGGACAGGAATACCAGAAGGACCAGGTGATCTGGGCGGCTCCCCGTAGCTGTGAACAAAGGCCCGTCCAACCACCTGCCTGAGCCCACCTGGTCCCAGCACCAACTGTGGCAAACTCACCCTGCCCCTTGGGTGCTGGTTTCCTGCCTGTGGTCCCTGCTTCCCCAGTGAGGGCCAGCAACTCTGCCTCCAAGTCCCCGTCGTCTTCAGCCTCCTCCACCCCCAGCAGCACGTCCTCGGGGCTGAACTCCACGAAGAGCCCGAGCTGAGAGCAGAGAAGGTTTCTATGAACCATACAATGAGGAGAGAGTGGAGACTGGCCCAGGAGTCAATCCACAGGAGCTAAGCGGCTCCCTGTGGGGCCTAATGTGCAGAAAGGGAAACTACAGCCTTCCCTGGGACACTTATCTCCCTGGTGACTCTACAAAGGACCCAGTAAGATCACACTGCCGTTACTACTACTAACAATAACAGAACCAGCTGCCAGGCAGGGTACCTGGCAGCCTACGTGACTATCTTAGTTAATCTTCAAAATCCTGAGGTAGATCCTATTTCCTTTTAAATTGTGGTAAAACACATGTAACATGAAAATTACCATCTTAACCATTTTTAAGTGTAGAGTTCAGTGGCATTAAATACATTCACACTGTTGCATAACTATTATCACCATCTTGCAAAACTGAAACTCTACACCCATTAAACAATTCCCCCATTGCTCCTCCTCCCACCCCCAGGGTAACCACTACTCTACTCTCTGTCTATGAGTTTGACTTGGAGAAGGCAATGGCAACCCACGCCAGTACTCTTGCCTGGAAAATCCCATGGACAGAGGAGCCTGGTGGGCTGCAGTCCATGGGGTCGAGAAGAGTCGGGCACGACCGAGCAACTTTACTTTCACTTTTCACTTTCATGCACTGGAGAAGGAAATGGCAACCCACTCCAGTGTTCTTGCCTGGAGAATCCTAGGGATGGGGGAGCCTGGTGGGCTGCCGTCTATGGGGTCACACAGAGTTGGACACGACTGAAGTGACTTAGCAGCAGCATACTACCTAAAGTGGGTCCTATTTTTATCTCCATGTTCAGATGAAACTGAGACAGCCCTGTAAGTGTGGCAGGGCTAGAATTTAAAATAAGATCTTAGGGGATTTCCCTGGCTGTTCAATGATTAAGACTCCGTGCTTCTACTTCAAGGGGAGTAGGTGTGATCCCTGGTCAGGAAACTATAATAAGATCTCACATGCCACAAGGTGCAGCCAAAAAATTTTAAAAATAAATAAAATAAATGAGGTCTTGTGACTTGAGTCTATGCCCTTTATCCTACCACCACCCTTACCTGCTTCTTTTAAGACAGTAACAATAGGCTAAGAAGTCTCAAATTTGGGCCCGAAAGAAATAAAGGGAGAAAGTGAGCAGGCAGATCCAATGAAAACACCCCAAATTTTGGTGGTTCCTGAACTCTCTGGGTCGTTCACATGGAGATGGCCATTGTAGAAGGAAGCCTGGGTTGAAACACAAGAGGGTTCAGGCCTTAGCTTCCACATGTGTGTGGCAGGGGCTGGTCCAGAGGGTCTCCATGGGTTCTGCCAGCTTCAGGAGGCATGGCTCAAAGTCACTAGACTTAACAAGGAAACCACAAAGGTGACCCAGTTTGCCCAAATTGTCAGAGACCCTTATCCTCAGACTGACTCAGAAGTGAAGTGAAGGAGACTATATCCATACCTGCTTGGCAGCTGCCACACCCTGGCCACTGGCCTGAGGGCCCTTCCGAGGTCTTGGCCCTGGCATCTTGGCAGCCTGGATACCTGTCTAGTGGGGAGTGGAAGAAACTCAGACTGGAGTAGCTTACAAGCCCGGCCCTCCAACAGGTGTGGTTAGTAAACTCCCAATTCAGAGAAAGAAGGCAATGCTTAATACGCTTAACATCCAAGGCTGAAATACCTAAGCTGGAAGTACAGCACTGAAGCAAGCAACAGAGAAGATAGAAGGGAGGGGACCACCTAGTAATACCGTTAAGAGGGGAGAGTGGACACAATCAAAAGTCACTGAACTGATTTAATCTGGATTAAACCCAAGAGGTTGAGTGGTGAGTGGCCTAAGAAGGCAGATCAGGGACATTAACTCCAGGTACAAGGAGGGTGTAAAGCTTGGCAGGATTCAGAAAGGCTCTAAAACTGTGCTGTTAAGCATGGTTGCCCTATGTGGCTGCTGATAATTAAATTTAATCAAGTTAAAGTTTCTGTCCCTCAGTTAGTGGCTACCATGGGCCAGCACAAATAATGAACATTTTCATTACTGCACCAAGTTCTACTGGACAGTTCTGCTCTGGAGAAATCTGACTTGGTATTCTAGTTCTCTCCGAGGTCTCACAACCATTCACTGGACCTACTATATGAGACCTTGTGCTAGGCACCCGGAGGGCAGGAGTGAATGTGACATACCCTCAGCTCTCAACGAACATTCACAAGGTGGAGAGCCCCTCACCACTGGACAAAACCCAAACAGGGATGTGCCAGGCGCCACGCCTGCCCAGGGCCGGCCCTTATCCAGCAGAGAGAGAAAAGGCTTCTTGGAGAAGGTGATGCCTGTGCTGAGTCACGAACATGTTAAAGGGGAGGAAGGGGAATAGGATTCCAAACATAGGGAACAACCTGATAATGGTTCTGAGGTGACAATAGCTTGACTTGCACAGGGAAACTAAGCTGGGATTAGTGCGGCATACAGTGTGAGACAAGCGAAGCTGAAAATGTTAGCAAGGGGCAAATGAGAAAAACTCTGAAGCCTAAAGCAGTTTGGGCACGGTTCTGAAGGCAAAGGACTTGAGGGGATGAAGTCGGCGATTCAGAAACATGCCCCCTGGCTGCAGAAAGGACGGAAGGAGGGAGAACGCAGGCTGGAAGCCGTCTCGACACCGAGGATCGTGAATCGGTCCCGGCGAAAAGGGGAGAGGCTGAGGGACCGTGGGGGCCGTGTTGGGGAGGGAGAGAAGTGGACCGATTCCAGAGTTAGAGGGGTACCACCAGCAGGACTCGGAGATTAACTGGCTGTGCGCGCACTGGAGGAGGCGCTCAGAGTGACTCCAAGGCATCAGATTTCAGTGGCTTGGGTGTACGGCGGGTGGTCAACTGAACGGGGGACACGAAGTGAGTGGGTCGGCGAGACCCGCCAAGTCTGCGGCTCCGGGGGCACCCGACTGGGAGCAGTGGTGCTTGGACCCAGACGCAGGCTCTGGAGAGAGGAGGGCAGGGAGTGCGCAGGGGAGGCGAAGCCGGGAACCCCACTCCCGCGGCAGGACGCGCCGCCCTGCCCAGCCCTGCCCGGCCGCCTCCATCTCCCCCGCCGTCCCCTCCTCTTCCCTCGCCAGAGGGCGGGTTCGCGGCATACCTCGCGGCGGATCCGATACCGACCCGGGCCTTCTCCCTCCCGGTACCGCCCAGGCCTCCCGCGGCCCCCGGGCCGCCGAGGCAGCCGTGACAGGAAGCGCCCCGGCGGGAGACGCCTCGCGCCCTAACACGTGACTCCACGGCCAGTGCGGCGCGTATCACGCATGCGCAAGGCGAGGCGGGCGTGGCGCTCCTACAGGTGACTCCAAGGGTGGAGTTCTCAGCGCGCAGGCGCCTTCGGGCAGGTAACGCGAAGTTCTCTGGGAGGGTCTTTGGGCCGTTCCACGTTGTTCCTCATCTGGAGCAAATGCAGCAGCCTCGCCGTCTGTACTAGCCCATTTACAGGTTTCCCGCCGACCTTCCTCCGTCACTCCCATTCCAAGGTTGCTTGGGTGCTCTCTCACCTATCTAGCTTCAAGTCCTCATCTCGCCCCTGTCGGCGAGGCGGGGAGGGTGGTTGCGGCCGCCGCCCTATAGGAGTGATTTCTCTGCCTTACCATCTCTTTCAGTGTCCTTTATAATTTGAGTCTCTAGGGACAGAAGCTCACAGATTCCTCTTAATCTTGCAGCATCTAAAGGTACCTTTTCTAATCAGAAGGCGGGTTTAATCTTTAATATATGAGAGGCAGTACTCATCGCACCTCTTTATAAAGTCACTTCAGACAGTTTAATACCAAGTTCTTACTCTCCTACCCTGCAAGCCAATGCAATGTATGGGTGGGTGGGGGAGAGAAATTACCACCTGGAACCTTGCAAATCGTTTCCTCTTGCCTGTTTCCTAAACTTCTGAATTATCTTCCCGTCCTTACTTCTTTTTGGTGGTTTCTCCGAGGAAGAGACAGTCTTTACTATTTTATATTTTTAAAAACCCAGCTTTAATTGGCATACCGTTTGGCATGCAGGATCTTAGTTTCTTGATCAGGGTACCGCTGCAATGGAAGTGCAGTCAGTCTTAAGCACTGAACCATCAGGGAATTCCCCATCTTTATTGTTTTAAAATGGAAATTTCAGGGAATCCCCCCTCGCAGTTCAGAGGTTAAGACTAACACTTTTTTTCTTGGCTACCCCGTGTGGCTTGTGGGATCTTGGTTGCTGCACCAAACCTGGGCCCTCCGCAGTGAGATCCCACAAGCCACACGGGGTAGCCAAGAAAAAAAGTGTTAGAAGTAAATAAAGTGGAAATTTCACTCCCATATTTCATTAAATTTGAAAATATTTTACAATGAAATATTTAAGACATTAAAAAATGGACAATATTTAACATTCACTAGAATGCAAGCTACTTACAAGAAGTTTTTGTGTTTTAAGTTATATCTAGAGCAGTGCATGGTACATAGTAGGTACTCAACGGTTTCTATTTCTTGTGTGAGTTAAATACATGGGCACTTAAGTTTGAGAAATATAGTTGAAGCCACCCGTCCACCTCTCATGTTGCAACCCTTTCCCAAACAGATATCCACTCTCCTAATTTTGGAGTTTATTATTCCTGAGCATTACTATTGCTAGTAGACATACTGTAATATGTTTTGCTAGCTTTAACATTGTATCCTTATCACTGCCTGCACATATTTTTCCTTAACTCCTTTTTATACTCAACCTTGGTTTTAAGCTTCATCCATTGATCTTACTTTTCATTTCTGTATGATATCTCATAGTATGAAAATAATTCACTTTTCTAATGGCTTGCCATTACAGTGCTATGGGTGTTCTTATACATTCCTTGTGTATGTTTCTCTAGGGTGTATTTCTAGCAGTGGAACTGCTGGCTAATAGGATTTTATAGACTAAATATTACCAAATCATCCCCAATGCAGTTGTCCTAGTTCACACTTGTATCAAAGAGGCATTTGGGTTCTGCTGCTGCTAAGTCACTTCAGTCGTGTCCGACTCTGTGTGACCCCATAGACAGCAGCCCACCAGGGTCCCTCGTCCCTGGGATTCTCCAGGCAAGAACACTGGAGTGGGTTGCCATTTCCTTCTCCAATGAGTAAAAGTGAAAGTGAAGTCGCTCAGTCGTGTCCGACTCTTAGCGACCCCATGGACTGCAGCCTACCAGGCTCCTCCGTCCATGGGACTTTCTAGGCGAGAGTACTGGTGTGGGGTGCCATTGCCTTCTCCCATTTGGGTTCTAATTGTTCCATATCACCATGGAAAGATGTTTTAATAGATACAAACGTGTTTTGACTTGCAGGCATCTTTTACTACGTTTCTAATTTGTCGGCCATTCATATTTCTTATTCTGTGGATGCCTTATTTACCCATTTCCCCTTTTTCTTATTGTAAAATACTTTATTCTGATACTGACCCTTAGTCCATTACATGCAGTTTTAAATATATGCATGTCTATTAGTTGCAGATGTTATATTTCACTCAGTGCCTTATCATGATTCTCCTCAGAATGAGGACATTCTTCTACACAACCACAATAATTTGTCACACACATAAAACTTGACATTTACATAATCCTATTACCTAATATGAATATAGTCCATAATAATGCTTATAACTGTATTAATGTCTTAAATCCATGACCCAAAGTCCTTACATTTACTTAGCTGTTTAGCTCTTTTTATTAGGTAAGTTTTGATTTACCTGATAATTCTTTTTAGCAGTAGGTCCACAGCAAACATTTCTGGCAGGACTATGACACGGATGATGTGTTTTCCTCAGGACCTGACATGAGGCTTTTAGATGTCAGTTTGTTCAGTTGTTGGTTTATCAGAGTTAACTTACAAAGTTATACAAAAAACCCTACCAAGATTTTAATTGGAATTTATTTATATTTAGATTATTTAATTGAGATTAATTATCTCTTTATTATTAATGATTTATTCCTAGGTTCCTTAATTTTTTAGGCCATCTAAGTAATTTTTAAAGATTTTTTTATGATAGATGGTACCTTTTTAAAAATTCCATTTTCTAGTTATTTGTTGCTAGAGATTATTTAGGGAGAGGGCAATGGCACCCCACTCCAGTACTGTTGCCTGGAAAATCCCATGGGCGGAGGAGCCTGGTAGGGTGCAGTCCATGGGGTCGCTAAGAGTTGGACATGACTGAGCGACTTCACTTTCACTTTCCACTTTCATACATTGGAGAAGGAAATGGCAACCCACTCCAGTGTTAATTGCCTGGACAATCCCATGGATGGAGAAGCCTGGTAGGCTGCAGTCCATGGGGTTGCACAGAGTCGGACATGACTGAAGCGACTTAGCAGCAGCAGCAGCAGCAGCAGGGATTATTTATTACTGATATTATTTCCAACAGTTCTTTTTTATACACTAAGTATGTTACGCTCACATTGTTCAAAAGTTAAAAGAAACATAATGACATACAGTGAAAGTCTTCCTCTAACCCTGAAGGTAGCCATCTCAGAGGCAACCAATATAGCTAATTCCTTACTCTCATGGAACTATTTTATATAGATACAGTAATTGTGTGCATGTATTTATATACATGCTATGTTACCATTAAATACATGGCAGGGCTACCAACAGAAATAAAAGCCAGAGAGAGGGCCTACTGTAGGAAGGACAGTGTGTGGTTTTATAATTTGATATTTATGATGACTGTAAAACTTCCCAAACACCCCGGAAAAAGTAAATGATTTAATGGAAAATCCCAAAATACATGACAGCCATTTCCACACTTTGCTACAATGATTCCATGTGTTTAGAAAAAGGAAATAGGGCTTCTTAAAAACAGATCACAGTCCTTCCTTGTGAAGCCCTTCACTCCTCTTTCAGAGCATACAGCACATCATCCTGGCTGACGTTGAGCCGAACCCGACGGAGCACGTCATTCCTGCTAGGCTCCACGAGGAGGAGACGGCAGGCGCCCAGGCGAGAGCACACCGCCATTGTCTCCGACATGGTGGGGTACGGGAGGCCCTCCATCCTGCACAGCGCCACGTGCTGAATGTATACCTAGAAACAAAAAGCAAACTTGAGGTCAGCTAGTCATAAGGGTAGTCCTGTATCCAATCATTATTTCTTTGGGGAAACTGAGACACTTCTTTTCCAGGATACTCAGGACCCCAGAAGGGAACCAAGGGGTGGCCCACTGGGTTGAAAAGACAGGGACAGAATGTAGTACTGGCCTCAGGATCAGAGAATAGCAGGTCTGAACCCTGGTTCTACCAATTACCTAAATAAGCAAACTGGGCCAGTTATTTCACTTTTTAAGCTTCAGTTTTATCTATTAAATATATGACATTCCTCATGAGTTAATAGATATGAAATGCCTAGTAACTGTCACAGCTGTACAAACAGTCCTCATCTCCAGGGGCTGATGGTTCCAGTTGAGAGTGTCATAATTCAAGTCAAATTTTGCTATACGGGCATTTTTCCTTGGCAGAAACAGTGAGCAGGTGCCCAGGTATGACCCTTGGAAAAGTCAAAAGTCCAGAGAGAATACAGGACACTCTGCAGAAGAGCTGTCTCAGGCTTTAGAAAACCAGTAACAGGCAAAACATGATTAGTAACTAAATATTTAAAAACAGAATTCAGGACTTCCTGGTGGTCCAGAAAGAGCCCACCTGCCAACGCAGGGGACACGGGTTCGATCCCTGGTTCAGAAAGATTCCCCATGCCTCAGGGCAGCTAAGCCCAGGCACCACAACTGCTGAGCCTGCAGACCGAGAGCCTGTGCTCTGCAGCAGAAGAAGCTGCCACAATGAGGAGCCCGAGCCCCGCAACAAAGAGTAGCCCCTGCTCGCTGCAAGAGAAAACCCGAGAGTGGCAACGAAGACCCAGAGCAGCCAAACATAAATAAATGAAGAAAAGCTGGAAGGAAATGTTCTCCTGACTTCTCTATTTATCTAAAACATACTCATACACACAGACATACAAACTGCTGGGTATACACTCAAACATCTTTGGTAATTCATCTTCAAAGGCAGCCCAGTACCTATGCGCACCAGTTTCAAACATACCTTGCCTCCGCCAGTGCCCAGCAGCCAACTTAGAACTGGTGCAGACCAGGGGAATCAACTGTTTAATTAAAACAAAGCACAGCGAGGGCCTGAGGCAGGTGTTGACACGATGTTATTTCTGCCCAGTGCTCTGAATGTCAAACTGAAGAAATTCAATGAAGCACCGGTAAATGGCAGGAGTGACTGCCATTTACTCTCTTAAGATAGCCAAAATGCCTTGTCATCTAATTAGTGACTCACATGAATGGATGAAAGAGATTCTCACTGTCTCTACCTACTATCCATCGAAACCACAGCCAAGGGAATGGGCTTGGCAGAATCAGCGGGGTATGAAGACCCTACTGAACTTGACTCTAGTGGGGCCAGGTGCAGAGACATGACAGGTGTAGCATAAGTAGGAGGCCCCCAGCTCATTAAGGCAGGAGCCCTGATGATTCCTTTACTTGAGATAATTGAAATTATGCTCAGAGCATTTGGACTGGTCTTTGTGATTTGTTTTTAAACAAGGCTTGTTCTAAGAGCCATGCCTCCCACCATACCATAAACTGTATCGGGGCAGTAACTTTTGTTCATCTGTGAATCTCCGACTTGCATAGAAGTATCTGGCACATAGTAAAGCTTCAATCTCATATGCAGAAATCATTTGCTGTAGGTCTCTTCTCAGGCAATTCAATATGGTTTTATTTTATTTTCAATATACCAGGCTCAATAAAAATGAGCTGGTTTGATATTCCCACATATTTTAAAGGCACCAGACCAAAATCTAGGGTTTTTGAAAAACAGATCAATCACCTGTTGAAATGTTGCTTCCTCCAGTCCTGATCGACGGAACTCTGCAAGGATGGCTCTCAGGAAGCTCTGTTCCAGAATGGAGGAATTTCTTAAAGAAAATGAGGAAATGTGAATTCTCCGAAGTGGCTGCACAGTAAGTCCCCTACATGTGAACCTTCAAAGATACGAACGTACATCTGGTTCCAGCAAGGAACCAGAACCTGTGCCGTCAACCTCAGGGTGAGTGAAGTGGCAGCGTGCCCTCCATCTCCTATTGCTGATGATCCTTCAGCTCTACCGTCTCCCACCTCCTCTCCCCGCTCCAGTCAGTAAGTCTTCCTGCCTGTTCCCTGGTTGCCAGCTCCCGTATGCCAGGTGTTGAGCTACACTGTATACTTTTATAAGATGAAAAAATGTTTTCCTTCTTTTGTGTTGTTGTTTTTTATGTATTACTTACATGAAAATATTATAAACCTATTACAGTACAGTACTATATAGCCAATTGTGTTAGTTGGGTACCTAGGCTAACTTCATTGGACTTATGAACGCACTCTCAGAACGGAACTCATTTGTATGTAGGGGACTTCCTGTACCACCAACCTGGACAAAAGTCAAAGATATTCTGTGTCTTTAGAGAAGAGACAGGAAAAAACTTGGAACTGTCTCCTCCTGTGTTCCTATATTATTTGGCAAGGATTCCCCTCCCCGCCCCCCCAAAGTCTCAAAATGATATGAAAAATACCACTTTGGAAGTGTGGGAACACAGCAAGTATATCTGGACATGTACCAGCACTCCCATTACATGGCTGAGTACATCATTCAAAGTCAGAGAATAGCTACTTGAATCATATTTCCACAGCACTTCACTTCATAAACACCTATAGTGTAACTCAATATATCATACTAGGATTACATTTCTGTCTCTCTGACTAGACTATGCCCCTTAAGAAAAAGAACAGCATTGTCAGTAAATGTAGGTTGAATGAGTAAAAGCTTTGAAAGGAAAACATGCTTCCACGGCCCTCTTCAGTGGTCCTCCGAGGGAGGTTGAGAGTCGGGAGGCAGAAGGGTCTTACTTGATGGCAGTGATATATGATGATGAAAACATCTCATCTATGGCTTCTAGTAAATGGGCTGTAGTAACCAAGCCAGGGGAGTCGGGCTTCTGGCAGGAGAACTCACAGATCTCTGTCGCACGCCTACAAATGTCCAGGCAGCGTCGTGCATCTCCAGAGAGGGCTGCGACCTACAAGAGGCAATATTTTATTCCTTGAGATCCCCTTGTCATCTCAGTCCATGAGAAAAACCAACTGATTCTGTGTTCAGCTAAAAAGGAAGGTAGGGGGACTTTCCTGGTGGTTCAGTGGTTACGACTTCACCTTCCGATGCATGGGGTGAGTGGTTGATCCCTGGTCAGGGAGTTAAGATCCCACATACCTCTTGGGCATGGAACAGAAGCAGAACTGCAACAAATTCAATAAAGACAAATGGACTTAAGCCTGAAATTAAGTACTTAGCCCTTGCCGGGAATGTGGTAGGAGCCTAGTTACACTATAAATTATCATACTGTATCTGGAACTCTTCCCTGAGTCCACACCTTTGTCTTGGCTTTACAGATAATTCCAGAATGGAAAAGGCAGAAATTCTCAGCTGTATTTAATAATAGAGAAATGAAGAAATCTATAAGAAGAGACCCTTGGCCCAAGATTATTATTGAACCATCTGGAAAAAGAAGGGTCTCTTCCTTGCATAAAGAGAAAAAGCCAAGAGACCAAAGTGGAGCCTATTTTGCCACAGCCTGAGGCTCATAGCACGTGGTCAGTTTTGGAAACCACCTGGCCAATGGCTAAATGAACCAGAATCAAGAGGGAATGAAGCCATGAAACTGGAGGACCCAGAGGAAGCCGTGATTCGATGCATCAGACCAGCCCCCGTTCCAGCAGCTGTACTTCTGTGCCTGCCCTTCCATGTGCACTGGGGCCGAGGGGCTCCTGGGCCCCCTCCAGGGGAAGCCTTGCATTTTAAATTGCACTGAGGGAACTCTTGGACTCAGCACTGTCTGCAGGGACCTGTTTCTATATTCCCAGTGCTTTCCAGCAATGCTGTCATTTGCCTAACAACCACTGCAGGCGATGACATCCTGTCTGATGGTATCCCCAAAAAACTATTTTCTTCCAAAATTTATACAACATCAGGTCTCAAAAAGCAAACTGCAGGGATTTCTCTGGTGGTCCAGTGGCTAAAACTCTGTGGCCCCAATGCAGGGAGCCCGGGGTTTCACCTCTGGTTGCGGAACTAGATCCCACATGCCATAGCTAAGTGTTCACATGTTGCAAGTAAAGATCCTGTGCACTACAACAAAGAGGCAGCACAACCAAATAAACAAATAAATATTGAAACAAATCAAAAACAAAGTGATAAGATTAAAAAACAGAATCGCAAACTATATAGGTATACACACATACACCAAATTAGGACATTAAAAAGAGTTATTTCTGGGAAGTGGGATTATAGGAGTTTTTATATGTTTTCTATTTCTGTTTTCAAAATTCAACTATGAGACATTCAAAATACTTTGGGGTCACTTTTCCAGTGACCCCAGACAGAAATACGAACAGCAGTGTATATTATTCCCTCCTTCTACTTTTCCATATTCAGCTGGTGAGGATGTCCTATGGGTGTTTCCTCCCTATCTTTCCTCCTTCCTTCATGTGAAGGAGCTCCATACAGTGGATAATAGCAGGGACTCAAGGGCTGCTGCAGAGGCCTAGAATCAGAGTGGGCAGGGGACCCTGGGAAGCAAGAAAACACCCAAAGCAGTTCCCCCTCCAAGGGCATGAGTCTTGGTGACCATAAGCACTCTTTTTGACTGCTGCTGGTGTGAGGGAGTCAAAAGAAAAAGCTGGGGCCACCAAACATGGAATCTGAGAAGACCTTGCATAAACTTGGGGTCCAGACACTACACCCCCAGTATGAGGGTGAGTGACTCTTCATTCAGAAGGGATGGCAAGAAAAATGGCCTGTGTGACTTTGGTATTAGGGGGGAGTGTAAGGCAACTCTTTGCAACTACAAGCCCTCATATGGATCTGCAGCCCGAATTTATGTTGTGTCTCCTAAAAACCCTCAGTGGAGAATTTTGTTTAAAAATGGCCCCAGTTGGCAGTGCCCCTTGGTAACTGACAGAAGCACAAAACGAACTAAATGAATTCAAGTTCAACCCAGGCCTCAGTCAACTTCCAGATAAAGCTCTAAGGAGCAAAACACAAAAAAAACAAGGAAACAAGGCCATATAGACATGGCTTTGTTTATAGAAGTAATAGAAGTAAACTCACAAAGACATCAGATATCATAACTACAAGATAAACAATATAGGTATGTTTCTTTTTATGTTAAGGCACAAAAAAGAGGTTTGAAATTACAGGCAAGAGTTTTGGGTAAAAACAGCAGCCAAATTTGAAGCCTTCTGAAACAGTATTTAAAGACCAAGAACCCTAAATAAGCAAGCAACTGGAGAGCAGTAAACAATATAATTCTGAAAGTTAGAAAGAGGTGGCAGGGTAGTAGTGGTTGACTTAGCTGACTGTAGAAAGCCCTGTCCTAAATCAATAGTGAGGAATCCAAGAACAAACCTAAAGCTACACTAAAAATCTTCAAAACACACAAATTGTTAGTGGTACTGGAACTGGGGGTAAAGGGGGAACTTTGTCTAAAATGAGGAGGACTGGTTGAAAGTTAAGAAACTGATGCCCTAGATTAGGAGTCAAACTATGGCCTCCACATGTTTTTGTAAATAAAGTTTTATTGGAACACAGCTTTGCACATTTGTTTACGTGGCTGCTTTCACAATATAAGGGCAGGACTGAATAGTGCTAACAGACCATTATGGCCCACAAAACCTAAAACATTTACTACTGGCCATTCACGAAGTCTGCTGACCCTTGCCTAGGCCTCCCCCCATTTCATGCTGTTGGGTGAACATGAGAGCAACTGAGGGCTCTGTGAGAAAATGTTATGCCTTGGTAGTTTGTGCTGTTTCCATAAAACTCTCTGCCCTGGAGATTATCCCACTTATACCACGGCAGGAAACCAGAAATTTATTCTCAAGGAAAGAAAGTTTATCGACCTGGAACACTAGCAATTGTTGGCAAGAAGGGGATGTCCTTTACTAAATATAGACAGTTACTATTTGCATACTGAATTTGAAGACCTCCACCCTCCCTGACTCAGGCCCACCTCCCCTGGTCAAAGGAAGAAAACCTCGAATAAGTAGGATGGTACATAAAAGGACCGTTCAGAGGAGGGAAAAGAACTTTCAGAAAGTGTATGACTGCAGGGGTAGAATTGATGCTTTTGAACTGTGGTGCTGGAGAAGACTCTTGAGAGTCCCTTGGACAGAAAGGAGATCAAACCTGTCAATCCTAAAAGAAATCAGTCCTGAATATTCGTTGGAAGGACTGATGCTGAAGTTCCAATATTTTGGCTATCTGATGCAAAGAACTGACTCATTGGAAAAGACCCTGATGCTGGGAAAGACTGAAGGCAGGAGCAGAAGGGAACCACAGAGGATGAGATGGTTGGATGGCATCACCAATGCTATGGACGTGAGTTTGAGCAAGCTCTGGGAATTGGTGATGCACAGGGAAGCCTGCCGTGCTGCAGTCCTTGGGTTCGCAAAGAGTAGGACACGACTGAGCGACTGAACTTAACTGAGGGGTGGAGAAACTCTACCCAATAGAGGGGGTAGAGAGTAACTTTGAGGTTCTCTCTCCTGGAAAGCATAGCTTGGAGATAAACACCATATCTGGCTCTCTGCTGACCCTAATACTTAACAGAGTGCATAGCTCTGAGCACATGTTTTAGACAAGTGTTGCTGCTATAGCCGTTCAGAATTCACATTGTTTCTGGCAAGAAACTAGACAGAAGCTTACAATTCTTTTAGGTGCTCAAATACTGTGGCCGTGTGGTTTCTTTTGTTTAGCCCCAGGTAGAAGTTTAACCTGCTTTGTTCCTCAGCAGCCTCGGAGAACTCTTTAGTGGAATCTCAGTTGGCATTCTCCCAGTGCGCCTCAAGTGGGAGAATGCCACACGTCATACCCACCACAGAGCATGCACCCTGCTAGGCACATTACAGACATGGTCTCATTTAATTCCCACAATGACCCTATGACATAGCTATTATCATTCCCATTTTTCAGAAGAAAACCGGAGCCCAGAAGTTTTAAAGTAACTTTTCTATAACTTGCTACATACCTATTAGTGTTCAAACCAGGTTTGTCTACCTCATTGACAATGTTGCTCTTCTAATCATACAAAACACTCTGAATCAATTAATCTTCGTGTGTGTGTGTATATATATATACACACACACATATATATATATATAAAAGCCCATCATACTCAGAACCTTTTAATAATTAATCATACAATAAGAAGCTTAAGGAATTTTTCAGAATTTTGTTTCTATTTTCTGGAATTTGTTTTTAGAGGACTTCCTAATTTTTTCTTCACCTCCAAAGCACCCAGCCTAGGGCCTGACATGGGCAGGTAGTCAGCAAACACTGTCAGTGTGGCCACAGGCGCCCCAAAGGCAACTCACCTTCCTGGCTACCAGCTGGATGGCATCATCCTCAAAAGCCTTTACGTGTCTGAGTCGGGACAATAGGATCTGCCGCAGCTGGCTGTGAGTATAAGGCTGGAAGCACATCCTGGTTAGACCCTGGGGAGCCAAGGCGACAGAGGGACAAGTTCATGGATTTCCCACTCAGGACAGTCCTGGTGGAAAGCCACTTGCAAATCCCCCAAACCAAGTCTCAGATAACAATTTACACATTTCATCCCAGGACTACCACTGCTTCCTGCTCCTTTTGTTACTGACAATGGCCGGTGGGACCCTGTAGGGCAGTAGTTCTCAACAATTTTTTCATTTAGTTTAAAAGAAACTTTTATTCTACTGGAATCATTTACTAGTAGATCTGAGCAGAGGTGCTCTCACTAGAGCTAGAGGGAGGATTTTTGGCTCTGTAACATCGGCTGAGCTTCTGGTTTCACTTCTCCTGAACCACAAGGTCCACAAGGCCAGAGACCGGGTCTGCCCTGTTCACTGCCACATTCCATGCATCTATCACTGCCTGCCAAGGGGCAAGCACTTAATTTTTCTTTTAAATAATTAAACCTTTAGTGCTCTGTGCAGTTTGAGTGCAGAGGTAGTAGAACCCCAAGAAGATACATTTGCAGAAAACCATGCAATGGTGACATATTTAATTCTAATATAGAAATTACCAGAATTTCAGAAATAACATTTCTTCCTTTTCCCCATCTATTTTAGATTCCTATGTATTCATTTTTGCAGAACTCCTTGGCCCAGCTTCTGGGACTATAAGAACAGCTCGAGAATGGCCCTACCAGTCGGCTGGACACCCGGTTCATCATGATGCGCTCTGGCAGATCCATGGTGTTAGCAATGGTCAGGACCACAAGGCGGGCCTCCTTGTGAGTGGGCCAGTCAAAGAGATTGTACATTACGTCTTGTTTCTGGGTCCACAGAAGGTCAAGCTGCCAGGAAACGGAGAGAGACACAGGGTCAACCACAGAGAATGAGCCGGGCCCCCAGGGAGAAGCCGGTTACCGCTGCTTCAGCAGCATGTGCCCTCAGGTCACACCACCTGAGCAGCAAGGATGTCGATGGACACATGCCCCCTCCCGACCAGAGAATGTGCCCAAGTGAAGGAGAAGGGAGCCAGGACTTCCCTCCTGCCTTGTATCTGCTCCCGAACATCAGTCCAGAGCCACTGCGGTCCTCCCGTGGGCGCCTTCTCACCTCATCCACAAGCAGCACGGTGGTCTCCTGAGAGGACCCTTGAGTGCAGAATCGCTTAGCCAGCAGTGCTGCTGCGTGGTTGACTGTTGCCCTTTTACCTGTCAGCTTCTGCAGTGAGGGGGAAAAGAATGGGAGTGGTACACTCTAAGAATTTGACTCCCCTTTTAAGAGTTTAAAGTTAAATCTGCCTATAGAGGAAGCTATTTAGCCTGAGGACTTCAGTATCCTACCCTCTGCCTTCCACCAGGAGGAGAAGAGAAGGCCACAAGAGACATAAATTGTGTCTGAAATGCACACGAGTCACAGGCCAATCCCAGAAGCCCCTCCAGAATCATCACTGCATGACTGGACATTACTTGTTTCGGGACAGCAGCTAGTGAGTCGAAAGTCCAGCCTACCCTTTTCCAGTGTACTGCCATGCCTGTGTATACTAATGGTTTTCACCCTCCTGGTAAGTACTAGCTCCCAGACTTCAAGGTCCTTGAGGGCATGAATTCTGCCTTCTTTGCCCTTTCTACTGCTACACATACGGCAAGGTGAAAACATATTATATGCACAAAACTAAGTACACCTTTCCCTTTTCATGTGCCACCCAGAAACGATATTTTCCAAAAAGCCCCAATCAGAATTCCCTGGCAATCCAGTGGCTGAGACTCTCTGCACTTTCACTGCTGAGGGCCTGGGTTGAATCCCTGGTTAGGGAACTAGGATCCTGCAAGCTGCTTGACCAAAAAAACACACCCCAATCCAAAACAAAATAAACCAAGAAAGCCTAACAAGCTCTGCTCACCTGCAAGATTTGCACGTAGACTTGGTGCGGTTCTGTCAGCTTCATGCCATTGACCTCAATGTATTGAAAGGGAGGAACTTCATTGGCTTGGGCTGCCTGCTGCAGGCAACATATCACCTCGTGCACAGTGGCAGTCTTCCCTGTCCCAGGGACCCCGGAGATGTACATGCACCTGGGGCGAGAGAAGACCCGGGCTAGGGCTGTGTCGCTGCGTCACACCATCGTCAGTTATGAGTATGAGAATGTATGCTGAAGGAAGGACCCCTGAGATGTGGAGGTGGGAGGAGTAAGGGTCATTTTTGGAAGCTGATTAGAGCAGGACCTGTTTATATACAGTCACTCGTTCCATAAGCAATGCTGTATGCAAAATGCCTCCCCAAAAAGGCCAGAGTTATTTTCTGTGTAAGACAAAATTTCTATAGAAATACTCTGATAACAAAAGCTGCTTCAGCAGTGAGCTTGCCTGTTTTTCCAACACTAGGGAAAGGCTGCTTGGTTGAACTGCACCTGAGAGGGTAACAGGCAGGAAGGCCAGGGGGCTCCAAAGGGAGGAAATAGCCTGCAAGTGTCAGACATTTTTATCTCTCTTAAGCGGCAGGAGGAAACAAACTAGCGATATTTTTTCCTTCTCTATACAACTTTAAAAGGAGGTTTCTCTTAAAATACTGTGTTGCCATAATGACACCTGGTTTCACCTGAAGTTAACTATTCTCAAACCTAGAGATAAACCAAAGCCTTTTTCTTATGGAAATGTCTGTCTTAAGCTATGTTAATATACTATGCATTTACTCCAGACTCTATCTTCAAGCCGGTTCCTCCTCTTGGCTCAGAACCTACTTGACAAACCAGTATGTTATACTCAGATATTGTTCCCCTAATCTATGTAAATGAAACTATTTGTATGGTTGTCTGCCCTTCTTCAAGATTCAAGTTAATCATTTTATGGCCCAGGATAAACCATTTGGTGCCAAGATTATCCCAAAATGCATCTTATGGGTGAGGGGCCTGGTGCCATTCTGAGTTTTAAGACATTCCTTTCTTTCATTAACAGACTGCTAGTGACTATATAGAAAGTGAGGAGGAACTAAAAAGCCTCTTGATGAAAGTGAAAGTGGAGAGTGAAAAAGTTGGCTTAAAGCTCAACATTCAGAAAATGAAGATCATGGCATCTGGTCCCATCACTTCATGGGAAATAGATGGGGAAACAGTGGAAACAGTGTCAGACTTTATTTTTTTGGCTCCAAAATCACTGCAGATGGTGATTGCAGCCATGAAATTAAAAGA
>NW_011494816.1:3386588-3392365 GCF_000754665.1 Bison bison bison | reverse complement strand
AAGGAGATCCAACCAGTCCATTCTGAAGGAGATGAGCCCTGGGATTTCTTTGGAAGGAATGATGTTAAAGCTGAAACTCCAGTACTTTGGCCACCTCATGTGAAGAGTTGACTCATTGGAAAAGACTGATGCTGGGAGGGATTGGGGGCAGGAGGAGAAGGGGACGACAGAGGATGAGATGGCTGGATGGCATCACTGACTCGATGGACGTGAGTCTGGGTAAACTCTGGGAGTTGGTGATGGACAGGCAGGCCTGGCGTGCTGTGATTCATGGGGTCGCAAAGAGTTGGACACGACTGAGCGACTGAACTGAACTGAACTGAGTGACTGTATAACATCCAGCTGAAGACTAGCAGGGGGTACTCTTTCTGCCCACTTCTGATGCCTATGTCAGAAGCTTTCTCTACCTCCTTTATACTTTAATAAAACTTTATTACACAAAAGCTCTGAGCAATCAAGCCTCGTCTCTGGCTCCAGATTGAATTCTTCTCCTCCGGGGGCCAAGAATCGCGGCGTCTTTGTGTGATTCAACAACAACCTTTCACACCTACAGTGGTGCACTAGCAGGGGCCTCCTGACCATTCTGCCTCCCTCAACACAACTCACCCTCCAGTTTGGTCAAGGAGTTTGCTTTCCACAAAGTTGTAAATGTCCTGGAATTCCTGTTCCCGACAGGGAAGAGACTCCGGTACAGCAGCAACATGCAGCCTACAGTGGTGGTAAATGAGGGAAAAGGAGGACATTAGAAACAATTTACTGTCAACTCCATAAAAAAGGAAAAGACTTATCTATAGTTTCTACAGGAAACCTTAATCACAAATCCACGGGAATGCCTTCATTCTTAAACCTCTTCATTTGGCTCTTCTCCACCCAAACAAATTAAACAGCTCAGTGGTTCTAATCAAGAGTACATATTACTTGGGAGCTTTCCCCAGATCATGTGGGTGGACCTCATCTCACATAAGATTATGATTCAGCTGATTTCTGGCAGGATCTAGGCTTACCTATTTTTAAAAAGTCCCTACAAAGTTCTAAAACGTACTGCAACTGAGAAGCAGTGTCATGACCTTCCATCCCTGAGAAAGGGGTAGCAGTGCACTGCAGACTCCTCCCAGAACTTGTCCACAGTAGTTCACTCAGACACTGCTTGAGAGGTTTCTCCTTTCTAAACATGCACCTTCATTTTACCCTCTACCTTTATTATATACTGGGCTTCCCTGATAGCTCAGTTGGTAAAGAATCTGCCTGCAGAGCAGGAGACCCCGGTTGGATTCCTGGGTCAGGAAGATCCACTGGAGAAGGAATAGGCTACCCATTCCA
The DNA here is from genome assembly GCF_000754665.1 of Bison bison bison. Taxonomy (NCBI): domain Eukaryota; kingdom Metazoa; phylum Chordata; class Mammalia; order Artiodactyla; family Bovidae; genus Bison; species Bison bison. The sequence goes on along the minus strand of NW_011494816.1, from coordinate 3,391,045 downwards.
GTATTCTTGGGCTTCCATTGTGGCTCAGCTGGTAAAGAATTCACCTGCAGTGCGGGAGACCTTGGTTTGATCCCTGGTTTGGGAAGATCCCCTGGAGAAGGGAAAGGCTACTCACTCCAGTATTCTGGCCGAGAGAATTCCATGGACTGTATAGTCCATGGGGTCGCAAAGAGTCAGACACAACTGAGCAACTTTCACTTTGTTACTATATACAGAATGACTAGGAAGTACTGCCAGTTCACATGAATAAAAGCAGAGGTCTGCTTCGGCCTATCTGAAAGGGGCCCCAGAGAGGCGTCACCTTAGCCGGGCCTCTTCCAGCATGTTAGTGGGCCCCTGGGCAGTCAGGTTTCGGCTGCGGATCCGGGGAGTGGCATCACGTGGTGTTCTGGGCTCAGGCTGTGTTCAAAAGAGGGAAATTTAGATAATCAACAAGGACCTACTGTACAGCACAGAGAACTCTACTCAATATTCTGTAATAACCTAAATGGGAAAAGAATCTGAAAAATCGTGGATCTATGTATATGTATATAACTCAATCACTTTGCTGTACACCTGAAACTAATACAGCACTGCAAATCACCAATACTCCAAAACAAAATAAAGATTTTTAAGAGAGAGAACATATTTTAGAAGGGAAAAACAAAGCAAACTCCATCCAGGATGCATCAGCAAATCTGATTTCTGATGATCTGATAAGAGGAAGAGAGGTAGTGAGTCAATTCCTCTAAGTTTTTTCCTGTATAAAGTACCAAGATTCTCCCTTTCTCCCCTCACATTACACATACATTTTGTTCACAGTCCAAACAATTTCTCATTTCTAATTTACATATAGTATGAGGATCTGAAAACACTGTCAGTCTGACTCAATGAAACTATGAGCCATGCCATGTAGGGCCACACAAGACGGGCAGGCATGGTGGAGAATTCTGACAAAATGTGGTCCACTGGAGAAGGGAATGGCAAACCACTTCAGTATTCTTGCCTTGAGAACCCCATGAACAGTATGAAAAGGCAAAAAGATAGGATACTGAAAGGTGAACTCCCCATGTCGGTAGATGCCCAATATGCTCCTGGAGCTCAGTGGAGAAATAACTCCAGAAAGAATGAAGAGACGGAGCCAAAGCGAAAACAACACCCAGTTGTGGATATAACTGGTGATGGAAGTAAAGTCCAATGCTGTAAAGAACAATATTGCACAGAAACCTGGAATGTTAGGTCCATGAATCAAGGCAAATTGGAAGTGGTCAAACAGAAGATGGCAAGAGTGAACGTTGACATTTTAGGTATCACCGAACTAAAATGGACTGGAATGCATGAATTTAACTCAGATGACCATTATATCTACTACTGTGGGCAGGAATCCCTTAGAAGAAATGGAGTAGCTATCATGGTCAACAAAAGAGTCTGAAATGCAGTACTTGGATGAAATCTCAAAAATGACAAAATGATCTCTTCGTTTTCAAGGCAAACCATTCAATATCACAGTAATCCAAGCCTATGCCCTGACCAGTAATGCTGAAGTTGAACGGTTCTATGAACCCACAAGACCTTCTAGAACTAACACCCAAAGAAGTTGTCCTTTTCATTATAGGGGACTGGTGTGCAAAAGTAGGAAGTCAAGAAATACCTGGAGTAACAGGCAAATTTGGCCTTGGAGTACAGAATGAAGCAGGGCAAAGGCTAATAGAGTTTTGCCAAGAGAATGCACTGGTCATAGCAAACACTCCCTTCTAACAGCACAAGAGAAGACTCTACACATGGACATCACCAGATGGTCAATACTGAAATCAGATTGAATATATTCTTTGCAGCCAAAAATGGAGAAGTTCTATACAGTCAGCAAAAACAAGACCGGGAGATGACTGTGGCTCAGATCATGAACTCCTTATTGCCAAATTAAAACTTAAATTGAAGAAAGTAGGAAAACCACTGGACCACTCTGGTATGACCTAAATCAAATTCCTTACGATTATACAGTAGAAGTGAGAAATAGATTCAAGGGATTAGATCTGATAGACAGAGTGCCAGAAGAACTATGGACAGAGGTTCGTGGCATTATACAGGAGGCAGGGATCAAGACCATCCCCATTCACGAAAAAGAAATGCAAAAAGGCAAAACGGTTGTCTGAGGAGGCCTTACAAATAGCTGTGAAAAGAAGAGAAGCTAAAGGCTAAGGACAAAAGGAAAGATATACCCATTTGAATGTTGAGTTCCAAAGAATAGCAAGGAGAGATAAGAAAGCCTTCCTCAGTAATCAATGCAAAGAAATAGAGGAAAACAACAGAATGGGAAAGACTAAGAGATTTCTTCAAGAAAAGTAGAGATATCACGGAAACATTTCATGAAAAGATGGGCACAATAATGGAAAGAAATGGTACGGACCTAACAGAAGCAAAAGATATTAAGAAGAGGTGGCAAGAATACACAGAAGAGCTGTACAAAAAAGATCTTCATGACCCAGATAATCACAATGGTATGATCACTCACCGAGAGCCAGACATCCTGGAATGCAAAGTCAAGTGGGCGTTAGGAAGCATCACTACAAACAAAGCTAGTGGAGGTGATGGCATTCCAGTTGAGCTATTTCAAATCCTGAAAGATGATGCTGTGAAAGTGCTGCACTCAATATGTCAGCACATTGGGAAAACTCAGCAGTGGCCACAGGACTGGAAAAGGTCAGTTTTCATTCCAATCCCAAAGAAAGGCAATGCCAAAGAATGCTCAAACTACCACACAATTGCACTCATCTCACATGCTAGTAAAGTAATGCTCAAAATTCTCCAAGCCAGGCTTCAGCAGTACGTGAACCGTGAACTTCCAGATTTTCGAGCTGGATTTAGAAAAGGCAGAGGAACCAGAGATAAAGTAGCCAACATCCACTGGATCATTGAAAAAGCAAGAGAGTTCCAGAGAAATATCTGCTTTATTGACTATGCCAAAGCCTTTGACTGTGTGGATCACAACAAACTGGAAAATTCTTCAAGAGATGGGAATACCAGACCATCTTACCTGTCTCTTAAAAAATCTGTATGCAGGTCATGAAGCAACTGGACATGGTAAAACAGACTGGTTCCAAATCGGGAAAGGAATACGTCAAGGCTGTATATTGTCACCCTGCTTATTTAACTTATATGCAGAGTACATCATGACAAAGTGGGCTGGATGAAGCACAAGCTGGAACAAGATTGCTGGGAGAAATATCAATAACCTCAGATATGCAGATGACACTACCCTCATGGCAGAAAGTGAAGAACTAAAGAGCCTCTTGATGAAAGTGAAAGTGAAAAAGTTGGCTTAAAACTCAATATTCAGAAAACTAAGATCATGGCATCTAGTCCCATTACTTCATGGCAAATAATGGGGAAACAGTGGAAAGAGTGACAGAGTTTATTTTGGGGGCCTCCAAAATCACTCCAGATGGTGACTGCAGCCATGAAATTAAAAGATGCTTGCTCTTTGGAAAAAAAGTTATGACCAAAAGAGATGGCATATTAAAAAGTAGAGACATTATTACTTTGCCAGCAAAGGTCCATATAGTCAAGACTATGGTTTTCCAGTAGTCATGTATGGATGTGAGAGTTGGACTATAAAGAAAGCTGAGCGCCAAAGAATTGATGCTTTTAAACTGTGGTGTTGGAGAAGACTCTTGAAGGAGATCCAACCAGTCCATCCTAAAGAAAATCAGTCCTGAAATCTTCATTGGAAGGACTTATGCTGAAGCTGAAGCTCTAATACTTTGGCCACCTGACGCGAAGAACTGAGTCATTTGAAAAGACCCTGATGCTGGGAAAGATTGAAGGTGGGAGGAGAAGGGGATGTCAGAGGATGAGATGGTTTGATGCCATCACCAACTCAATGGACATGTGTTTGAGTAGACTCCAGGAGTTGGTGATGGACAGGAAGGCCTGGTGTGCTGCAGTTCATGGGGTCACAAAGAGTCAGACACAACTGAGTGACTGAACTGAACTGAACTGACGAAGGAATGAATAAAAGTACAGATAATATACTTTTTCAAATAAACTTATCTTAAAAGAAAGACAAATATTAAGAAATCCTAAATACTCTACCCCAATACAGGGTAGAGTAGAAGGCATAAACTAGGTTTGATTCATAAGATCCTCCTCTATTCCACCCCCGTGAGTTGCATTTACTGATTAAAATTTTAAAAATCATCCCTAAAAAAAAGATTCTCCTTTAGACTTTTTGAAAATATGGCCAAACTTTAGTTCAGAATTTCCAAAATTCACTACATAGTACCCAGAGAAACCTCCCCAGACTTTTCCACTCCAGACCTCAGGGTCACTGTTCAGCTTAGGCCAACAGCCCTATTTTACTATTCTGTTCCTTGCCTCTGGCTCACTAGAGCAGGCCTGCTACCCAGCAGTATCCACAGGGTTTTCACAAAGCACTCCCTTTTGTGGGGGCGTTTCACCTACCAACCCTCTGCTTCCAG
>NW_011494816.1:3378178-3386488 GCF_000754665.1 Bison bison bison | reverse complement strand
CCAAGATATAAAGTGATAATCTCTGCACCTTTTCTCAAAAGCAGAGAAGCACTTAAGACTCAAATCAGCTTTATATCTATTAACTTGGAGAAAACAGGAAATTATTAACAAAACCTTGCTAAGAAGTTATTTTTTTAAAAAAGGCTGTCCTCTGACCTTTTTTTATTATGCTAAAGAGGGCCCCCCATACCCTAAATCCATTCTTCTGAATGGGACTCAGAAAATGGAATCAAACCAGAGCTATTCCCTTATATAAGATTGCCTGGTCTCCAAAGGTGATCCATTGGAGAGGCCCCCGACCTCCTCACGACTGGAGGTGGAGCTTACATAATAATAATAGAAATAAAGTGCACAATGAATGTGATGTGCCTGAATCATCCCTAAATCTACACAGGCCGCCTCCCTCAACCCAGTCCATGGCAAAACTGTCTTCCAGGAAACCAGTCCATGGTGCCAAAAAGGTTGAGGGGTGCTGAACTGGATTTCTTTCCCTAAAGGTCTTTTGTTGACTTCAACCCAAGCTCAATCACATTTTTCTTGATATGGAGAAATGGAGATCAGCTTTAGAAAAAGTCTCCTAATTAGGCATTTCTAAATTGCTCTAAGGAACAAGACGCTTCATGAAGAAAAGTTTCCTAATATACTAATAGTCTCCTGGAAGGTCACAATAACATAAGTTAAAGGCCCTGAGAAGTCATGTGACAGTGAAACCAATTTAACTTTGTTTAATCCAAACATTTTTCAAACATATCTGAACACGGTAGGACCCTCTTTTCTCAATAGCTTTCAATGTTATTCTGCTCAGTTTCACACAAAGCAGACAGACGTCCCCATTTTCAGTCCTAGGGTTCACTTAGAACTTTCCTCCATGAATACACAAGGCACGCTACTCAATATCCTGTAATAACCTATATGGGAAAAGAATCTGAAAAAGAACTGATATATGTATAGCTGAATCAACTGCCTATACACCTGAAACACACTGTAAATCCACTACTCTCCCCCCCAAAAAAGAAGCTTTCCTCTATGAATATTCCAGGCGGCATAGCTTTGAATTTGAGAGACATGTTCTCAAAATCCAGCTGTTACTAGTTGTGTGACTTCAGTCATCACAATTTCTAAATTAAGAGAGGAGCTTCACTGGGAATAAACCTAAAAGAACCTTACAGTTTTCTTTGGTGTCTTGGAGGGGGTCTGTAAGGAAGACTTCATGGAAGAGCGTAGGTTCCTGGACACACTGTTGGGTGTTCTCCTTGGAAGCGGGGTTGTGGAAGCCTCTTCCTCCTCACTGTCACAGTCTGAAATCTCGGCTGCTGGCAGAAACTCTTCATCATTTTCGTCACTTTTACTGTTACCTAAAAACCTAAACGGTAGGACACATTATTTTCTGATATTCAGTGTGTGAAGTCTAAATAAGAAGCTCCTATCAGGTCAGTGTGGATGCGAGTACTGCAGTCTCTTCCTGCAACTGAGCAATATTAGACATGCTCCAGTTCTTGGGCCCTTGCTACTGAGAAGCTCTGCTAAGGGCTTTATTCATATTATTTCACTAAACCCATCAACAACTTTGTGACTTGTATATTACTTTTCCCATTTTACAGATGAGGAATCCACAGCTTAGAAAGGTTAAGTAATCTTCCCAAGGTTACACAGATAGTATTAGGCTGGTGCAAAAGTAACTTCAGTTTTGCACTGGTGAACTTTGTTGTTTGATATTGTAATACATTCTTAAATACATGTGGCTATGCTATACATCATCTTAATGCGTATTTGTTGCTTCATGTTTTTTTGCCAATGACATTACTTGCTGTTTATTTTATGTTTATTTTAGACTAGGGAAATGATGTTAGACAAAAGGCAAAAGGCAGATTCAAGCAATTTTCTTATTCGAGTTCAAAATGAGTTGTAAAGCAGCAGAGACAACTCACAGTATCAGCAATGCATTTGGCCCAGGAACTGCTAACCAACATACAGTGCAGTGCTGGTTCAAGAAGTTTTGCAAAGGAACAACAGTCTTGAAGATGAGGAGCGCAGTGACTGGTCATTAGAAGTTGAGAATGACCAATTGAGAGGATCATCAAGTTACTTGCTGAGTTGTGTCTGATTCTTTGTGGACCCCGTGGACTATAGCCTACCGGGCTCCTCTGTCCATGGAATTCTCCAGACAAGAATACTGGAGTGGGTAGCCATTCCTTTCTCCAGGGGATCTTCCCGACCCAGGGATGAAACCTGAGTGTCCTGCATTGCAGGCAGATCCTTTACCATCTGAGTCACCAGGGAAGCCCCTCATCGAAGCTGATCCTCTTACAACTAAACAAGAAGTTGCTGAAGAACTTAATACCTGCCTTTCTACATTCTACATTTGGCATTTGAAGCAAATTGGAAAGGTGAAAAAGCTTGATACCTGGGTGCCTCATGAGCTGACCACAAATAAAAAAATTGTCATTTTGAAGTGTCTTCTCTTATTCTACACAACAATGAACCATTTCTCAATCGGATTGTGAGATACAATGAAAAGTGGATTTTATATGACAACTGGCGACAGCCAGCTCAGAGGCTGGACCAAGAAGAAGCTCCAAGCACTTCCCAAAACCAAACTTGCACCAAAAAGAGGTCATGGTCACTGCTTGATGGTCTGCTGACAGTCTGACCCACTACAGCTTTCTGAATCCCAGCAAAACCCTTACATCTGAGACATATGTTCAGCAAATCAATGAGATGCACTGAAAACTGCAAAGGCTGCAGCCAGCATTGGTTGATAGAAGGGCCCAGTTCTCCACAACAGCAGCTGACTGCACGATGCACAGCCAGCGCTTCAAAAGTTGAACGAATCAGGCTATCAAGTTTTGCCTCATCCATTACATTCACCTGACCTCTTGCCAAACAACTACCACTTTCTCAAGCATCTCAACAACTTTTTGCAGGGAAAACACTTCCACAACCAGCAGGAAGCGGAAATGCTTTCAAAGAGTTCCTCGAATCCCAAAGCACAAATTTTTATGCTATAGTAATAAATAAACAAACTTATTTCTCGCTGGCAAAAATAATTTGATTGTAATGGTTCCTGTTTTGATTAGAAAAGGTGTGTTTGAGCCTAGTTATAATGATTTAAAATTCACGGTCCAAAACTGCAATTATGTTTGCACCAACCTAATAAATGACAAAGCCTAGGTTCAAATCCAAGTCTATGAGAATCAAAGTTCATGGTCTTAGGCACCCTACTAATAGTCTTGCTGGGTGTGATAATCTTGGGGCCCTGGGAGCCATCTAAACCGAGAGCAGTGTTTCTTGTCCCTTTCAAACTATAATGTTTATGTGAAATTAACAAAATTCCAGACATACTAGGTAAAGGTAAATTTCAACGGATTAGCAAATAAACAAGAAATGTTAAGAGGATTTAAGAAATAGGATTACAGATTTCACAGATGGCAGTGATGTTTTTCTGCCTGCCAAGGAGCAGTCTTACCTAAGCTGCTGCCTAATCCGATTCAAAGTCAAGACAGAACTCTTCCTGCGGATACGGGAAGTAGAGGGAGCTTCATCCTGAACTTCTGGCTCTTTACCCTCCCTGCAAGATATCACAGCATGATTACGGAAAGCGGTTTTGGGTGCCAGCTATCAGCAGCAGGACTGGAAGTGAGTCAGGTAGCCTAACAGGCTCCTATTCTTTTGGCAGCTACTTTGGAACGAGCTAAGCAAAATTTGCCCAAAAGTTTATAATGGAAGTTTGACTCAATCCCAGAGATTAAAATTTGCCAAAAGTTTATCATTTAAAGTAGACTCATCACCTCCACAACTAGAAATCAGAATATATTAATACTAATTCTATACAGAGTTTCTTATTCTTTTTAAATTTTTGATGTATCTATAATTTACTATCCACTCAAGGTTAGTAGCTATGCAGGTATACTCTCAATGCAAAGCATTTATCAAGAAATCTAGGTAAAGGACTTTACTGGAAGTCCAGTGGTTAAGACTTTGCCTTTCAATTGCAGGGGGTGCAGGATTGATCAAACAAGGTCTGATCCCTGGTTGGTGAACTAAGATTCCATATACCTTGTGGCTAAAAAACCAAAACATAAACAGAAGCAATATTGTAATAAATTCAACAAAGACATTAAAAATGATACACATTTTTAAAAAAATCTAAAAAAAAAAAAAGGAAACCAAATAAAATCAGGAAAGCCAGGTGCTAGAGTTTCTGAGCAGCAAACACAGAAATTTCAGGATTGTCATATTTGTACAGCCCATTATGTACAGACAAGGCCCAGTGTCAAACTTCAGAGTTGTTCTAAATGCATTATCTTATTGTATTTTATGTATTTGAAAATGGTTTCCAGTTTAAAAAAGAAGAAAGAAACTGATTAAGAAAATTACTGTTAAAATGTGGTAAAGAGCCAAGCAAGTAATGAAATCCAAGACTGTGAAGCAATTCAGGTCTGGGAATTATCTTCTGGAGCAGCAATCCCCAAAGGACAGCTGGGTATGTCAGAATTATCATAAGAGTGTCTCAAAAATACAGATTCCTGGGCCCAACACTTGGAGACTGATTCACTACATCTGGGGAGAGGCTCAGAAATCTGGATTTTAGAAAAGCTGGTGATTCTGTGACACAGACAGATTCACTGGCTGTGACCCACACATTTCCATCATGTGAAGGATCTTGATTTGCTCTGTGGGAGAGAGGGTAACATCCCCAAGTCACCTTCTTTTGATGTATTCTGGTTTCAGAATCACAGAAGGCACCACTGAGGATTTCCGTCCCCCGCCGATAGGAGTAAGTGTTCTTTCTTCACTAGTCTCTGTTATTTTCAAAGCTGGGGCTCGAGCTCTCAGGATCATGCCATGATCAGGTGAGGTCTTCTTGGCATCTTTGGTACAGGAGTGTTGAATCTCTCCAGTTTTCTCTGGGGCTTTCAGAGCTGGAGATGAGGTCTGAAAACCATCAGGCAGAGACCTCTTTGAAGGTGACATGACCTCAGAGAAGGCCACTTTCCGTTTCATTCTTCCAAGAGAATCCAATGAGGCACACGAAGCTGCCGGGGAAATCCTTGTGTTAGGAGTCCTAGGGAAACCTAAGTTCAAGAGAAATCACCATAGACAGTGTGTGAATTTTCTAACAAGCACTGTACAGATTGCTAATCTCTTTAGAGATAAATTCTTTCACTGAGCGATACAAAGACATGAATTATCCATATTTGGAATTATTCTATACTTTCTTTTCCCAGGTCAGGTAGCTGTTAATTTTTAGTCTCTCTCTTAAATTCTATGGGTAATTTTGCTAGCTGGAACAGTTAAATGAGCCTTCATAGATAAATGTTTAAACATCAGGTTTTCCGTGAAGTAATCTCCTAGAACAGTTGTTCTCAACCAGGGTGATACTGCACATCCTCAAGCCCCATTCAACCCCATCTGAAATTTATTCCAATGGCTCTGTTGAGTAACACCAAGGCCTTACATTTTTTCTTAACCCAGACAATACCAGTGGAGAGATGGATACTGCAGGCAATCAACTGGGCTTTGAGAGTACACAGAACCACATTTGGATCTCCTCCAATTTCATCATGATCAAAGGCATCAAGAACCTGGACATTCATTCATAGACAAATAGCTCATCAATTGAGCTATTAAAATGGCAAGGTATATACCAGGTGCTAGGAGACAAAAGTTGAATGAGACTCAATCCTGGTTCCCATCCTAAGATACTCTAGTCTAACAGGGCAGATGAGATGCATAAATGTCTATAATATCAAGTTTAATAATGATCCTAAAGCATCTAGTGCTAATAAATAGGGCTTCCCAGATGGCTCTAATGGTCAACAACCTGCCTGCCAATGCAGGAGACCATAAGAGATGCAGGTTCGATCCATGGATCAGGAAGATCCCCTGCAGGAGGGCATGGCAAGCCACTCCAGTATTCTTGCCTGGAGAATCCACTGGACAGAGAGGCCTGGCGGGCTACAGTCCATAGGGTCGCAGAGAGTCAGACACAAATAAAGTGACTTAGCTCGCATGCACTAATAAATACAGCTCTTGAGACAGGCCTTGAAAGAAAGACAAAATTTCAACAGAGTTGAAAGGGGAAGGAGGGGGATGAGCGAAGAGAATAACTGAGACTGGTGTGAGCTAAGGCAGCGAGGCAGGAAAGCACTGGGCAGAGTTCACTTCAGCCACAGCACAGGGCGTGTGTGGAACTGCTGCTGCAGGCAAGGCAAGAAGTCAGCTAGCACCTGTGTGGCAAATATGAGGATAAAGCATGTCTAGACTAATATAAAAATGTCCCAATATCCTAGTCTCCCTTATGCCTCATTTCTCCATCTTTCTGTCAAAAACAATCCATAATATTTTCCTCATAACTGCCACATCTAATTATGTCACTGTGTCAAGTTTAAATTTCTTACCCTAACTTTCAAGGTCCTACAAAATCAACAGTGAAAAAAACACCGCAATTATTTCTAAATGGTGACTGTATAAATTATTTCTTTAGTAGTTGTCTGCATTTCCAGAAAGTTTCATATGTTCATATTCAGCTCCTAAACATACAGAAACTGTGGGAAATTCTTAAAGAGATGGGAATACTGGACCACCTTACCTGCCTCCTGAGAAACCTGTATGCAGGTCAAGAAGCAACAGTTAGAACTGGATATGGAACAACAGACTGGTTCCAAATCAGGAAACGGAGTACGTCAAGGCTGTATATTGTCAACCTGCTTATTTAACTTCTATGCAGAGTACATCATGCGAAATGCCAGGCTGAATGAAGCACAAGTTGGAATCAAGATTGCCAGGAGAAATATCAATAACCTCAGATATGCAGATGACACCACCCTTATGGTAGAAAGAGAAGAACTTAAGAGCCTCTTGATGAAACTGAAAGACAACAGTGAAAAAGCTGGCTTAAAACAACATTCAGAAAACTAAGATCATGGCATCCGGTCCCATCACTTCATGGCAAATAGACAGGGCAACAATGGAAACAGTGAGAGACTTTATTTTTTTTGGCTCCAAAATCACTGCAGATGGTGGCTGCAGCCATGAAATTAAAAGATGCTTGCTCCTTGGAAGAAAAGCTATGACCAACCTAGACAGCATGCTAAAAAGCAAAGACATTATTTTGCCAACAAAGGTCCACCTAGTCAAAGTTATGGATTTTCCAGTAGTCATGTATGGATGTGAGAGTTGGACTATAAAGAAAGCTGAGTGCCGAAGAACTGATGCTTTTGAACTGTGGTGTTGAAGACTATTGAGAGTTTTTTGGACTGCAAGGAGATCCAACGAGTTCATCCTAAAGGAAATCAGTCCTGAATAGCCACTGAAAGGACTGATGCTGAAGCTGAAACTACCTGATGCGAAGAACTGAATCATTGGAAAAGATCCTGATTCTGGGAAAGATTGAAGGCAGGAGAAGGGGACGCCAGAGGATGAGATGTTTGAATGGCATCATTAACACGATGAACATGAGTCTGAGCAGGCTCCAGGAGTTGGTGATGGACAGGGAAGCCTGGCGTGCTACAGTCCATGCGGTTGCAAAGAGTCAGACACGACTGAGTGACTGAACTGAATTGAACTGAAACATACGTTGTACTAAGAAGTTTCAAGAATACTCACTGGACTTGGCACAGAAACAAAAAAATTAAGGACACATAATGGGATGAGGATGAACTTGTAGAATGGCCATGGAGCAGTTTCAGACACATTATTAGTGAAAAAAGTTAAGAGGGAAAATAATATATCCAGTATAATGCTCTACTGGCTTAGAAATAATGGGAAATAAAATTAGGAGAAAAATAAACCGGAAACTAATAATATTCATTACCTATAATAGATGAGGTAGAAGCAGGGTGAGAGGATAAAGAAAGGAATGGGGCTTCTCTGAGGACACTCGTCTTAAATAGTTTTGACTCTGTGCTAATGTTTCACATTTTAAAAGTCAAAGATGGGAAAAGCCCTAAAATTAAACATAAATGAAAGAACTTAACTGTATATCACCAATAAATAATGATTAGCAGAAGAAAAATATTTAATCAAAGTAACATTACTCCTTCAGTGGAATATATTCTAAAAATATAAAGAATAACAAATCAATTACGATTTGGAATTACGCAACGTGGGAAGGACAGGAAGAACCCTGTGGTGTAGATTAGAAGTATCAGTATGAATTTAAGAGTTTTAACATTATAACAAATACATATATATAGTTCTTAGAGAAATCTGTATGCAGGTCAGGAAGCAACAGTTAGAACTGGACATGGAACAACAGACTGGTTCCAAATAGGAAAAGGAGTTCATCAAGGCTGTATATTGTCGTAT
>NW_011494816.1:3332115-3378078 GCF_000754665.1 Bison bison bison | reverse complement strand
ATACAGAAACTGTGGGAAGTTCTTAAAGAGATGGGAATACTGGACCACCTTACCTGCCTCCTGAGAAACCTGTATGCAGGTCAAGAAGCAACAGTTAGAACTGGATATGGAACAACAGACTGGTTCCAAATAGGAAACGGAGTTCGTCAAGGCTGTATATTGTCACCCTGCTTATTTAACTTATATGCAGAGTACATCATGAGAAATGCCAGGCTGAATGAAGCACAAGTTGGAATCAAGATTGCCAGGAGAAATATCAATAACCTCAGATATGCAGATGACACCACCCTTATGGCAGAAAGTGAAGAGGAACTCAAAAGCCTCTTGATGAAATTGAAAGTGGAGAGTGAAAAAGTTGGCTTAAAGCTCAACATTCAGAAAACGAAGATCATGGCATCCAGTCCCATCATTTCATGGCAAATAGATGGGGAAATAGTGGAAACAGTGTCAGACTTTATTTTTTGGGGCTCTAAAATCACTGCAGATGGTGATTGCAGCCATGAAATTAAAAGACGCTTATTCCTTGGAAGGAAAGTTATGACCAACCTAGATAGCATTTTCAAAAGCAGAGACATTACTTTGCCAACAAAGGTCCGTCTAGTCAAGGCTATGGTTTTCCCTGTGGTCATTATGGATGTGAGAGTTGGACTGTGAAGAAGGCTGAGTGCTGAAGAATTGATGCTTTTGAACTGTGGTGTTGGAGAAGACTCTTGAGAGTCCCTTGGACTGCAAGGAGATCCAACCAGTCCATTCAAAAGGAGATCAGTCCTGAGTGTTCTTTGGAAGGAATGATGCTGAAGCTGAAACTCCAGTACTTTGGCCATCTCATGCGAAGAGCTGACTCATTGGAAAAGACTCTGATGCTGGGAGGGATTGGGGGCAGGAGGAGAAGGGGACGACAGAGGATGAGATGGCTGGATGGCATCACTGACTCAATGGACGTGAGTCTGAGTGAACTTCGGGAGTTGGTGATGGACAGGGAGGCCTGGCGTGCTGTGATTCATGGGGTCACAAAGAGTCGGACACGACTGAGTGACTGAATTGAACTGAGTTCTTAGTTCTTCCGCTAAGGATCTAAAAGTAATGTCACCTTAGTAGCTGAGCTCTTAAAGAATTAGCTGATTATAGGGCTTAACATCAGTAATTATTAAGAAAATGTTAATAATGACATACTACCTCACACCCATTAGGATAGCTACAGTCAAAGCCATGGAAAATAACAATATAAAATAACAAGATCTAAATACTTAGTGAGGACGTGGGGAGATGGAACTCTAGTATTATTAATGAGAAGGTAAAAAGAAAATTGATGCAGCTGTCGTGGTTCCATTTCTGAATACATACCCAAAGTGAAGGCAGGGACTCGATACGATATTCGTAAACTCAATTCCATAGCAGCATTAGTCACAATAGCCAAAAGGTGGAAGCAACCCACACGTCCACTGACAGTTGAATGAATTAATAAAGTGTGGTTATATGTACAATGGGCTATGATTCAGCCTTAAGAAAAAAGTAAATCTCACTCCAACAAGCCAAAGCAATCTTGAGAAAGATGAACAAAGCTGGATGCATCATAGTCCCTGATTTGAAGCTATATTATTGGGCTGGCCAAAAGGGTCATTCAGGTTTTTCCGTAAGATGGCATGGAGAAACCCAAATGAACCTTTTGGCCAACCCAATACAAAGCAATAAGTAAGCCAAATAGTTTGGTTTTGGCATTAAAAACAGACACACAGATCAATGGAACAGAATAGAAAGCCCAGAAGCAAACCCAAGTATATATGGTCAATTAATTTACAACAAAGGAGACAAGAATAAACTACACGTAGAAAGGTGGTTGCCAGAGGATGGGGCATGAGGGAAGGGGAAGTTATTGCTTAAAGGTTGGAAAGACTGTTTTAGAAGAAAATGAGGGTGGTGACACAACAGTGTGAGTGTACTTCATGCCACTCAACTGTACACTTTTTAAAATGATGAAAATGGTCAATCTTACACGACACATATTTCAAGGTATGTCCAATCAGTACTTGGCCCACTGCTGCACTAACTCAATGCTGTACTGTAGCGTGAATTAATATTTTACCACTGTCCTTTAGCCTCAATACTGCCCACTGTCACCCATTTCCCACTTACTGCTGAGCTCCAGCCTCTTCCTTGCCCTTGGGGTGACAGGATGGGAAGCAGTGTGACGAGATTTGGACGTGGAATGCCTTGATTCAATCCTTTTGACTGCATGTTCTGTTGTGGTCCAAGAAGGGCTTTCTGCACTCTTAGTTTTGGCTTGCATGGGCTTCTGGTATCTATGATTGTCTTCTTGAAGCTTATTCAACTGAGCAAATACTTCTGGAGGTAGTGGTTTGAATTTTTTCTCATTCCAAGATAGTTTCACAAAGAATGTCTTCTTATTTTTCAGATCTATAGGCATGACTTCATCTGGGGCTAAAGCTACTACCTGAATTTAGGAAGCAGAGATGACAGAATGAAAGGAGAAGCAAAAGAGTCAAGGAATGTTCTATGAGTGCTATGATTAAAAAGCATGTAAGCCTGCATCATTACCTGGAACATTACTTTTCTAAACAAAAAAGGCATGAACATGATAGAGCATATTTCCACAGACTCCTCCTTGCTGATATGAATACCTCATGTTGTTTTTTCAATCCATTTTATTCACCAAGGCCAGATTTCCCCACAAAAATTTATCTAAGCATAGTCCACAATGCTTCAATAACCTAGTGGTTACCTACTATAACAAGATTGGATTACTTAAATGGATTTGCAGTGAGTTCTAAATCTGACCCCACTTTATCTCTTGAGTCCTCAATACTCTTCAAAATGGCTTCCCACCACTAGTCGACTGTGGCTTGTCACAGTCCTGCTCATTCCCGCCTAAACGCCTTCTCTGCCTTTCCAAATCCACCCATCTTGCTGCTTCAACTTCTACATCCGCCTTTCACTTCTTCACTCATTTAACTCAAAGGTTATTTTGTGGCACACAATATGCTGAGCCCATAGATTGGAAAAATCTGATTATAGTCCTGCCAAACCATGGTTTCCTTGCCCTACCAACCACCTAATCACCACATGATCGCATCATGACCTAAACCCATTTGGGAGGCCTGAAGTAGCTTGAGAAATAACCCACACCCTAGTCTCCAGTGTCCCAGCTCAGGCTACACCTCATCAGAACCTGATTTATCATAAAATCCCATAACATGTATTTGCCTGTAGCAATTAGCACTCTTTGTACTGATTTACTGAAGGTGAAGTCCTCATTTAAGCAAGCATATTCAGCCTCACAATGCTTTATGCCTGCCACAATCATAGCTAAATGTAATTTCCAAACGGAGATACTTCTGCCAACTTCTGCTCTTCCCTCAGGTCACAACCTAAATGTCACTTCCTCCAGAAGGGTCCTAACACATGGTAAGTGCTTTCAGTAAATATTTGTTGAAAGGAAGTAGGCAGGCAAGCAGAGACAATGACAAACAGGAAAAATTCATTTCTTTGAGGTAAACTAGAGCGAGTAATATATTTGAAGCCATGCAGTTTAGGAGTCAAGTCATAAATAAGCTTCACAACAGAACTGAGAATCAAAGTACCACCTACCCGCACACAGCCAATGATGGTCTCAACACTAATGTTGCTGTTACAGGTCGGGTTGTCATACCAGAATATCTCTTGTGTGCCAGGCTTCCGGCCCAGTAAGTGCTGTTTACAGACAGGGACTTCACAGAATCGGATAAACCACTGTACTCGAGCACGTTTTTTGGAATAAAGTTCAGAATCTAGGAAGGACAGATGGAAAAGGTAAGGTTAATAAAACACAATTAACATTTCATTAAGCACTTCTTTGTGCCAGACACTGTGCTAAGTACTTGATAATACTTGATTAATACATTATCCTTAATCCTCACAATAATTGTACAAGGCAGACACTAAGGCTGTCTCCCATTTACAGGTAAAGTAATCCCATTACAGGGACCTTAAGTAATGTGTCAAAGGTCACAGGACCAACCAGCTTGCTGACTCCACCCAGCACCCATGTTCTTCTCATTTTGCCCCATTCCCAATGGTGTCATCAGTCACCAAATAAATTATAAAAGGCATTTGAGAGGAGCAATTCTAATCACAGGCACTGAATAAATTTTGCAAATCTGTGGAAAACTCCCAGTAAGACTCAGAGCATAAGCTACTGAGATGACTTCTGGCAAATATATGCTTGCAGTCTTGAGCTTTATCATTGTAATGTACTGTTAACACCACTCCATACCAGTCTTAGCTCCACGTGCAAGCACACACCCTCACTAGTGCCACGATCACCACTGCCTCTTCTCTTCCTTATCTTGCTTCAGAGAAAGACTGCAGCCATTCGATGCAGCACAATACACAAATTCTAAAATCTATACAGAAAGGTTCGAACCCCATGTATAAAAGCCCACCCTGCTGACGTGCTCCCCCTAGTGGACGTTAGGTTGATGACGTTTTCCTCCATACTTGGTGAAGAATCTTCATCTCTCTGCAATGTAAAACATCTTCATCCACTCTATGAGTTCTTTTAGGCACACAAACTGCCACAGGCTAGGACTAACTACTACATACTCTTCTCCTAGCTTTTGGAAGAAGCAGTTTTATATCATTTAAATTGTTATCCTTCATCTTCCGTTTGGAATTCTGCCCCATTTCCACTTTTCAGTGCTCTTCTCTACTCTGCAGAGGGTTAATAGCAGAGAAAATTAGCAGCCGCTTGAGTGTGGCCTTGCAGGTCCCATTTAACACTCCTCTCCCTTTGGCTTCTCCAGCTTTAAGGGCAGTAGTGGCTTTCTGCCCTTACTGATCTCTGGAAAGCACCAATGTTTGCTCTCCTACCTTCTCAACACTTGTAGACAAGTCCCTCTGCGTAAATAAAACACCTCGTGTTTTCGTTTTTCTGACGGAACATCAGTTAACTAATACACAATCCAACTTAAGAACTCCTCGGTAAAAGTAACTGCATTTGCAAAATTACTAACTTCCTGATGCCAAAATAAAGGACACATTTCTATTAGAGTGCAAATCACCTATTTTTTCCCTTCCGCCCTCTTCCTAAATCATCCTTTCCACTTCAACAATCCTGCCTTCACAGCCATTCTCACTGGCTCCTAAAAATAATGGACAAGCTAAATTATTGAGACCCCAATCCCACTCTTTCCCAGTACTGCTCCAGTGAGTAAAGACGTTCCCTAGGTAGAAGAGGGTACAGCTGGTGGTTAAGTGACCCCATATGCACACCTGATACACTGCTCTGAGCAGAGGAATCAGTAACCACCCTTCTCCCCCATCATGGAGCACTTCCCAGTCATTCACAACAAGGAATGCTTTTCATTCCAGCCCCAAACTCACCGTCTTCAAACAACTCAACCAATTTAGCAACGTATGGATTTTCATCATCATCCCCCTCAATCAACACAAACTGTCCAACTTGGATGTGAATCTCAGTTGAATAACCTTCTCTTTTCATACTCATCTCTCTAGGAAATAACAGAGAAACAAGTTAGGAAATCTTGTAGGGTGGGCCAAGCTCTTCAGACCCCTTGGCACAGAAGAATATGCTCTTTAACTGGAAAATCTCCTGAATAGTTTTTCTCTGCTGACCAATTATACTAGAAACCAACATACCAGTCATATACAAGTGTAGATGAAATGAGTTAAGTGAATTGTTTTACATTGGATGATTAATCCAGAGGCCTCCGTATGAAACCTAACTTCTCTCAATTATTCACAAAGAACAACAAAGGCTTCCTAAGACATGAAAGCTGCCCAAGAGCAACATCAAATTGTTCAGAGAAGTCTTGGGTGAAGATATAGTAACATCTAATCCTACCCTGCTATCATGCAGAATTACACAGAACCTATCTGAAATAGGTAAGACATTATCATACATATCAAATTTTATTAACCTGATATAACGTCTTCCTGTCTCACTAGCTGCTCTATTTATGCTAGTATCTTCTTCCATTAAACAAACCCCTGCTGCCTTATTATCAATTCATATTTACTGTCCCTCTGGGTCAGGAAGATCCCCTGGAGAAAGAAATGGCTACCCACTCCAGTATTCTTGTCTGGAGAATCGCATGAACAGAAGAGCCTGGTGGGCTACAGTCCATGGAGTTGCAGAGTCAGACATAACTGAGTAGTCATAAACGCACACACACACACTCCTCAACCTGTAATAACTAGGACACTTTGGATACAAGTTATTAACAGCTTAGCTTGGACAAGCTATTAGTTTCAGTACTAAAGAATTCTATCACTCACTTGTAGGTTTGGTAGTGTAGTTTTTGATCCAACAATGGCCTGCCAACCCAGGAATAAGTTTGTCTGGTCCTCAGTCTTGCAGAATAGTACGCCATGGCTCCTGTGTAAAAGTCACTAACTCTGAGTTAACATGACAAGCTCTGATGAATTCTAGGGCACAGTTCCTGCCTTCAATGGGTTCAGCCTTTTTTTCTGCCCCTACCACACTCCCACACATTTTAGGCTTAAAAGAAAACTTTTTGAGGAAAAATTCAGGCTCTGTGAAGATCAAACATAGGCAATTCAGTAAGATCTGGTACTATGCCTTATCTCTTCCTATCCAGGGAAACAGAAAGGTCAATATAAGAAACTACAGGTATTTAGAAGTACTTGGCAACAAGGCACAACGAGATAAGAAACATCTACCAACATGAAACTAAAAGCCAGTGATACAGTAGTTTTAAGTATCTTTATAACATTTATAATCTAGGCAGGGATAAAATAAAAATGCACAGAAGGACAACTAACAGTACAAAGAGCCGAGAGAAAGAGCCAGAAAGGCTAAGGTAAAGGACCAGGTCTTTTGACTTCTGGGAGGAAGGGTTTCTTAGAGGGGTTTTCTAAACTGAATATTGAATAATGGATAGCTAATTGATAAGATGGATGAAATGAGGGTTTCCAAGGGATGGAGGGAAAAACATGCAAGAGGCATTTGGGGGAATGGCAATGGGTTTTATCAAATGTATCATTCCACTTACATTAAAAACAAAACAAAATCCCAGTGTCACTAACCTGTACTGCTCTGGCAGCTGGAAGGAGTATTTTTCTTTGCAACTGATAGGTCCTAGATATAAGTACTGTGAATAGCTGAAAAGAAATGATTGTATTAAAGTACATGAAAAAAAAAAAGACATTTTACTGACAATACTGAAACATGAATGAAAAATCCAAACATATTTAACAATCTTTACAATTTGGAAGCGGCAATCTACTAGTCCTAATAATAATGCCAATTCATCATCTTAAGTTTGCTATTAAGAAAATAATAACTTTCCTTTAAATTCAATGCTTTTCTTATAGAGCTAAAGTTTGCCAAAACTAGGTTTAAAAAAATTTTTTTTAATCCAGTCTGACAGAATACTCTGACTTACTCAGAGAGGGACCAATAATTTCAGTCCATGTCGAAAACAACAGAATTAGAACAGTATACAGACATCCTGATTAAATGAGCTGATTTCCTAAAGTCCAGTAGCATTATGTCCTACATTCTACTTGGGAACACTTTGACCCATAAGATTTTCTGCTTTTAAAAAATGTATCTTTTAATACACTGTGAGGAAACTAATTAGCAAAAAGAAGCTATCCAGTCAATAAATGCACAGCTTACAAATGAGGCCTCAATGGTTACTATTAAGAACATGTAGAGTGTAATTCACAACACAGTACTACTAAAATCAATCCAATTTTAACAAAATACATTGTAGAAATGAACAAACAGCAGACTGAGGAGTTAACACAGGTTGGAGACTTGGGTTCAAGTAAAAAATGCATTTGCATTCATTATATCCAATAATCTTTCGATAAAATATTAATAAAAGTGTTTGGATCTCAATAAATGTCCAAGGGAATATATTAACTCTAACTTCCTTTCAATATATGTTCCTTTTAATGGAAGATGTAACACGGAACTATTAGAAGTTCCTTGGAACTTTTCACCTTTCCACAATGAAATCAGGCAAAATAGGCTACTGAGGTACAGACAAAAGATGCAAGTAAATAAGTTCAATCATTTTTGGAAAAAACAGAATATCACTGAGAGTGGTATTATAGCAAATTGGAATCTCCCAACACATTTTCTTCCCTGGTGGCTCAGATGGTAAAGAATTCACCTGCAATGCCGGAGACCTGGGTTCAATCCTTGGGTTGGGGAGATCCCCTGGAGAAGGGAACGGCACCCACTCCAGTATTCTGGCCTGAAGAATTCCATGGACTGTGGAGTCACAAAGAGTCCCTGGGATCCATGGGGTCGCAAAGAGGCAGACATGACTGAGTGACTTTCACTTTCACGCAACACATTTTCTACAATTCTTGAATAACCTAACTGAAGAATAGATGCCCTGACCTGTCACATTATCTATGATATTTGGTTACACTGGCACAGGGATCTCAGTTTTTCAAACCAAAAACTGGCATACAGAAGGACTATCTCCATACTCCTCAGGTATTCACGTGTATCTAAGGGCATCAGATCCATGCTTTCAATGATTTTAAATACAGACAATATTTTAGCTTACTAAAGCAGGCATCCTAGTTCAAAAACTAAACCAAGATAAAATTTAACACTCCTTTTCTAGATCAGGAGCTCTATACACTGAGACCAGTATATCTGTATGCAAGGGTGGATGATTTACCAAAGGCTGAGAAGGCAGGAGTATCAGAAGGCTCTCTGGGCCTGGATTACATAACCTGCCTTGTCTTGGTCTATCCCTACGCTTCAGGACTGCTTTTCTGAATCTCAAGCAGACGAAGGTTGTTAGTCCCCTCAGACTTATACAGTTGTTGTTCTCTCTTCTTGCCTATCTTTGCAGGGATGGTTCAGGTCTTAGTGCCAGTAAAACTTCCTCAGATAGGCCTTCACTGATGCCCAATGGAAAGTTACTCCCCACCCCTTCATACTGTCCTTCAGGGTCACGTTCTACTGCACCACTCTATTATCAAAGCGATAACCATTATATTACTTTCTTATTTTTTGCACTTTCTACATCAGAATGTTAAATTCCAAAAGAGCAGGGATCTTGGCACCTTGTTTGTCTGTTCATAACTGCATCCCCAGGGCCTAGGTTAAGACTTCACACATAATAGGTGAACGAATGAATGAACGAATGAACAGGTTTTTAAAAATCATTTGGACAATACCAAGTGTGATAAGGATGTAGAGTGGCCAGAACTCTCATACACAGATGGAGAGTGCATAAATTAGAAAGTGGAAAACAGACAGTATCTACTAAAACGGAACATGTGCATATCTTATGATCCAGTAGTTCCAACAAAATATATTCAACAGAAAAACAAACAAACCATCAAAGGACACGCACCAGAATGGTTGTAGCAGCACTATAAAGCAGTGAAATTAAACCAGTCACGACTGCACACATGAGGAAAATTTTACAAAATAACAATGAGCTAAGGGAATCAGACACCAGAAGAATACATACTATATTGCTTCCATTTACACAAAGCTCAAAAGCAGGTAAAACTAACCTATGATGCTAGAAGTCGGACTAAAAGGAAACCTCAATGACTGAAAGGAAGCACAGGGAGGGAATGGGGTGCTTCTAGGATGCAGGTTACACAGGTATGTTTTCTTCAAAACAACTCACTGCGCTGTATGCTTATGATGTGAATTTTCTATATGTAGGTTATTTTTCCATGAAAAGTTCAAAAAATTAATCAGGAGTCCTTCTGAAGAGGCAGCACTTTCCTACCCTTGACCCAGTATTGCATCTCATCATCAGAAAGAGGTTTCCCAACAGGAGTGATGAACAGAGTGGAAAGACAGGCCAGATTTGGCTCAGCAAAGACTTTGGCTTCTAGGAAACACACATTACAGGCTCTCAATGTTGAAGATACCAGAAATCTTGAACATACACACTATCCAGTCGAGGAGCCACACCCAAGAAAAACAGATACGAGTTGCAGAAAAAAAAAAAAAATAATGTCCGTGCTCAGTCACATCCGACTCTTTGCAACCCTATGAACTATAGCCCACCGGGCTCCTGTGTTCATGGGATTTTCTCCGCAAGAATACTGGAATAGGTTGCCATTTCCTCCTCCAGGGATCTTCCCGACCCAGGGATAGAACCCATGTCTCTGGGTTCTTTACCACTAAGCCACAGGGAAGCCCTAAAAATAACGATAGCATATATTTATTGATCCACCAAGACAAAAGGTAGAACCAAAACTCTAGCACTTCAAGATAGTAAGTTGTCCCAATGTTACACAGAACGGCACAGCCCTAATTCAAACCTTGAGCAGCTGGATTCCGATGACTGTGCTCTTAAGCGCTTCACCTTAGAACACCTTGTGTGAAAGTGGGTAATGTTAATACATGTCTAAGGGGAGGAGGCAATAGCAAACCACTCCAGTATTTTTGCTTGGAGAATCCCAGGACAGAGCAGCCAGGCGGGGCCACAATCTATAGGGTCACCAAGAGTCACACGCGACTGAAAATACAGGCACACAAGAGTTTGCTTCTGGTATGCTTATTACAATAAGCCAGGCTTCCTACCTGCTGACTGAGCAGTCAAATGGGTCTCAATTTCCTTACCCACAAAATGCAAATAATAATAGAAGCTTTCTTTTATTCAACCAATATTTATTTATTAATCATCCATTCTGTGCTGGGGGCATTATTCTATGATCACTGAGGATGAAATGAGAAAATGCAAAATGGTTGATTTATTTCCCCACTCTTTTTAAAAAAAATTTATTTATTTTTGGCCACAGCACGCAGGATCTTCGTTCACCAACCAGGGATGGAATCCGCGCTCCCTGCAGTAGAAGCACCAAGTCTCACCCACTGGACTGCCAGGAAAGTCCTTCCCCACTCCCTAACCCCTTGCATTTATTTATAAGCGACAGTGGGTTTTTTTGGTTTTGTTTTTTAATACTTTGATGAATGTTATGAAACAATTCACACAAAATTCTGCGTTCAATTTCAAGGAATTCAGAAACCTTCTAAAGTTGCATATTGCCCTGTTACATTAAAAACTGTTGCAAAGGGACTTGATAAACATGACCTCGCACAAAAACCTCCAGTGGCATTCACATGTACCCAAAACAGTAGGGAAGAGGGTACCACTTTTACAGACAACCAAAATAGAAAACTACCATATCTAATCATTGCAATTTGGCAGATAGCCCAAGATAAGAAGCTTGCATCTCATTTCTCTAAGTCCAGTGCTTTTTCCAATTTGCCAGAAAAGAAGGCCCTTCTATTTCGGGGTTAGACTAGAGAAAGTAAAAGAGGTGCCACTGCAGTTAAGAGCAGCTCGTTTAGGGGGAAAGATATGAGTAGGAGCTCAGGCCCTTTAGTCACGAAAAGGGACTTAAGACTAGCCCCTTTTTCCCTCTGGGAGCAATAGCGACATCCATATCGAGTAATAACTCTGCTGCTCCGCTTCCCTGTGGTGCTTGTTACACTACCCTGAAAGGAAGAAGGATGCGATTGCTTCCCACGGGCCATGTGGATATAAGGTTCATATGACTCAGATCAATATTGATAGTCTCAAGGAGCTGAGGACAGGAGTGTTCACGCTTCTCCGCTGTTGGCTTCCGGTTTCCCACTGCAAGATCGCAATCCCCGGCAGAGGCAGAAAGCTGTTAGAAATCGCCATGTGGAAAGTAAGACGCTCCTAATGCACTTAGAACAGTACCTGGCATTTACCAGGCGTTTAGTACATATGTGCTGAATGGATTTATGGCTCAATGAGTCCGCAGAGAACAAATTCCACAGTCCCGCGGCTCAGGTCCCTCTCCAGCCCGGGACGCCACACTCACCGGGCGCCAAAGCTTGTTGGAGATGGGCGCAAGCCTCCTTCCAGCGTCCCCGCTTCAGGAGCTCGTGGAACTGCAGCAAATCTACCTGCCCCAGGGGGACTCTTCTTACAGCTGCCAGGCGCGCACAAACGCCGAAACGGAAGCCTCACTAGGAATGGAAAGAAGGTGGAGAAAAGGAAATTTCGCGCCAAACGCCGTAGCCCCGCCCCCAGGGTGTCTCCATAGTCCGTCAGCAGCCAGACCTTCCGCCCCGCCCATCTAAGGAGGGGACGCACGACGTACACCCGCCAACGTGCCGCGGCCATCATTGATTAGGTCTGCGAAGCCGTTCGCCGAAGAAAGTTCCTAACTCGAAAACATTTCCGGGTTCAATATGGACGCTCGAACCGTTTAGTGAGACTTCCTCCAACCTTATCTTTTCTCTCTGTTTTTTTTTTAACCTGGATGTGACGTCTTAAGGGACCCGACGGAAATAGAACGTCAGGCGTTCTAAAATGGCGAACCGTACGGTAAAAGATGCGCACAGCATCCACGGCACCAACCCTCAGTATCTGGTGGAGAAAATCATTCGGACGCGAATTTATGAGTCCAAATACTGGAAAGAGGAGTGCTTTGGACTTACAGGTGAGCAAGAGCGTGCTGAACACCCCCCTTCCCTGCCCCAACCCCCATCGTCCCATGGCCCAGTTTTCCGGAGTAGTACAATAGGACGGGCCCACTGGGGGTGAGATTTAGGGAGAATTTTTCAGTCATTCAGAAGAATCTGAGCGCCTACTCTGTGCCTAGTGTTGTGTTGGGCTTTGGGAACACAGATAGACCTGATAGGAGTTTATTCGGAAGGGTGTCACAGGTCGTTTCTTCGAGGCATTCCATATTTAATGAGAACTTACTGGGTTCCAGTGTTAACCCTGAAGGTCTTAAAGGAGCGTCAGTATTCCCGAAACCAAATTTATAATCTTATTACCCCCAAATCTGGATCATTTGAAATATTTTCACTTCCCAGTCCTAATATAAATATATGTTTTTAAAAGAAATCTTCCAGGTCGTCTTTGATACTTGTTTAATTCTGGCTGTTTTTGGTACCTGTGTTTCCCCCGTGAACCATGAGTTCATCTACTGTAAAACGAGCGCAGTAATACCCACATCAAAGGTCTACGGATTAAATGATTTAACCCAAGAAACGTAAGGATTAAAGGAAATAGTGTGTAAGAAGTGTTTGGTATATAGTAACAGCTTGTTATTCATTCGCTAAGTAGTGTCAGACTCTTGTGACCCCCTGGGCCGTAGCCTGCCCGGCTGCTCTCTCCTCCACTGTCTGCGAGTTTGCTCAAATTCATGTCCATTGGGTCGGTGATGCTATGTATATTTAGCTACAGCTATATATTAATAAAAGTACTCAGTAATCAGGGGTGGTAGTGGTGCTAGTTGTTACCACTGTTAATTACTCCTGTGCTGTTACTGCGCTGCCATCACCCTAGCTATGTGTCCACGGAGGCGTCATATTGTTTTTCTGAGTCGCCATTAAATTTTGGAGTCATGTAAGATTTACTTTGGGGGCCTTTTCTCATTCCAGAGGTGAAATGACTTGCCCTAGTTTACAAAACTGGTGTCTGATTTTGATGACAACATCGAAAAGTTATTATCCCCATTGTCTAGATAAACTTTAGTTAGAGTTACCTAGTTATTGAGGAGTGGTTTGTTACAGTTTTCGTCCTTCTAACTCTTATTTAATCTGGCAGTTTTTCCTGTAACATGACGGTGACAAGCACAGACTCTGAAGTTAGACTTCTTGAACTAAAATCCAGGCCCTGCCACTTTCTGGCTGTGAATCTTGAGCACATCACTTAACCTTTCTTAGCCTTCATTTTCCTTAGCTGAAAACAAGGGCAGTGCTAGAACTTAACCTCATGACTTGTGAAGATTAAATGAGGTAATATGAAATGCTTAGCAGAGTACTTGGCATATAATTCAGTGTATATTGGCTGCTGTTATTATTTAATACACACTTGTTCTCCTAATTCACACTTGAATTACAAGCTGTTAATTCAGGAGCACCAAATTTTGAACTAACTTTAACTCTCTGCACTTCAAACCTGTAAAAGCTTAGTCCTAATATGTTGCAATGCCACTCTGTTTTGTTTTTTAGCTGAACTTGTAGTCGATAAAGCCATGGAGTTAAGATTTGTGGGTGGTGTCTACGGTGGCAACATAAAGCCAACTCCTTTTTTGTGTTTAACCTTGAAGATGCTTCAGATTCAACCCGAGAAGGATATCATTGTAGAGTTTATAAAAAATGAAGATTTCAAGTGAGTGAAATATTTACTGGCTAATATAAATATTTTAATTTCGTGGTTCAGAATTTGGCTTTGGTTAAAAGAAGTGAAAACACTGTATCTCATTTCCAAAGTCCCACTCCAGTATTTTGTTCTTGAGCCCCTTGAGTTTTTGTTTTGTCTGTTTTGATTGTATTAACCTTCTTCTTTACTTTCTGAGCCTTGGTGACTTTTCTTCCAAAAAAGTATTTCACAAAACTCACTGACATATATTAAGCAGATGTTAGTGCCAAATATGTTGGTAGCACTGAATACTTAAGGATGAAGAAAGCAACATAAAGTGTGGTAAAGAAGAAGGAAACATTTGTGTTAATTGTAGGTTCATGTCCAGACCCTATTACCTATGAACTGTGACCTTGGAGAAGTTACTTTCTTTTCTAAATTTTACTTTCTTTACCTGTAAAATGGAAACAATATTACCAACTCAGGATAGATGTGAGGATTAAGGAAGAAAGAGCTGTAAATCTCTATCGGTGCCTGTTGCATGGTATCTGGCCCCAAAAGATAAGCTGCTCAAGGAGCTCACAGACGAGAACAGGAGACAGATGTAATAATAGATTGTTATTGCCAATCTCTATTCTAAGAAATTTACATGGGATAATTTATTTAACCTCCACAACTACCCTGTAAAATTATTATCCCCATTATGTAGGGGATGAAACTTAGGTACAGAGAGATTGATTTCCCCAAGGTCAAATGCTGATAAGTGGCAAAGCTGGTTTCAGAGTCCATTTCTTTCGCCACTGTATTCTGTTTGTCATATAAGGAAATGAATTTCAAATGCCTACTGTTTATTGAAATGAAGATTTGAGTAGGTAGTTGGGGTATAGGAGAAAGGGAAAATAAAGGAATCTTATAAACATTAATGGCTAGAAAATAACTAACTTTTATTAGGTACTTACTCTGTGCTATATACCTCGCTTAGCATCTTACTCATTTTTTACTTAATATACCAAGCCATCAAATTAGGGACTATCATTTTACAAGGATTGAGAAAGCAAAAGTAAATTGCCTAGTGTTACAGAGTTAGTAAATAATAGAATCAAAATTTGAACCCAGATGACTGACTTTTTTCCATAATCAGCATTCTGCTTTCCAGCAAGTAGCAATCTGTGTAAATTATATTGTTAATAAATAAATCTCTACTTTCTGTTGTTAAATTCAGTATCTCATTTGATTCTTAAAATAATCCCATGAGGTAAATAGGTTGTATCTTAGTTCTACAGATGATATAATAGACTATGAAAGTTGAGCGTTATAACCCAAGTCACTGCAGCCAGTAAGTGGTAGAATGAGAACTTGAACCCAGGTTTCCATATTTTAGCTATTTTTTCTGCTGCCCTATGCTACCTCTAAAAACGTAGCTTTCTCATCTACCAAAGAGAAAAAAGAACTTGTTTATCCACTGCTATCATGAGAAAAGCTACTGGTAAAACTCAGGAACTTTGTGGAATGGCCTGTTGTTTCACTGTGGTCCATTTGTCAGGTACGTCCGCATGCTGGGAGCACTTTACATGAGGTTGACAGGCACTGCGATTGATTGCTACAAGTACTTGGAGCCTCTATACAATGACTATCGAAAAATCAAGAGTCAGAACCGAAATGGAGGTGAGTATGGTGCTAAGTATCTAGGCCTTCATCTCTGAGCCAGTTTTTATTTCACCAGTATCTCTGGCATCACATAATCCAGATTGTTAGCGTCTTCAGTCAGGTCCTCCATCTCTCCTGGGGAGTAATAATACTGCATTAGACTACTAGCTTCCTGTCAACCTCACCCAGTCTGCCCCTGTCTGCCTATCTTTCCAGCTGCATCTTATGTTAATCCCTGCTTTGCGTCATGTGCTACATCCCGTAAGATCTAGCTCCTGAATGACCTTTGTTTTCCATTTGTTGGACCTTCACAGTTCTTTCTACTGGCCTTTGTTATATGATACTTCACCCTGTAATACGTGGACTGAGTGTGCTCATACTTATGTAGGAATCTTCCTAAAACATAAGTATATCCAGGAGGGGCAGCTCCATACCTTTTACAAAGAGACACATTTTATGGTAAAATGGGATTCAGATAATGCAATCAGAACTTTTTCTCACTTAGTGTCATAACAAAAGATTAGTAACATTGGTCTTTACCCTCTAAATATTACATTAAGGAGTACAAGGTTAAGAATTTGGTATTATTCTTCAAACTTTTGTTAGCTTACTTATTCATTTGAATAAATACATACTAAGTGACAATGTTGCGCCGGGTTACTGTACTACATACTGGAAATAATGTGATGAACAAGATGGACATGGTCCTGGCCATCATGAGATTACTTGTTTATGACTATATTATGCTAGACTAAGATAGGGTTTTTAAACCTAGTGATCATTTGGGCCAGATATTTCTTTGTTATGGGGAGCTGTCCAGTGCATTGTAGAATGTTTAACAGCATCCCTGGCTTCAACTCACTAAAGGCCGTTAGCACCCCATAGTTGGAGAGGCAACACCCCTGGTTGAGAACCACTAAACTAAGGTAATGTTTACCATAGAAATTCTAAAAAGCTGTTGCTCCACTTACCATGTAAGATACATGATTCTTAAAAATAGCAAATCACTATCACTTGGAACTAATATAATATCTTAAGTCAGGTTGCCACATGTGCTCGGTTGCTAAGTCATGTCCAACTATGTGTGACCCCGTGGACTGTAGCCAACCAGGCTCCTCCGTCCATGGAATTTTCCAGGCAAGAATACTGGAGCGGGTTGCCATTTCCTTCTCCAGCCTAGAGATAAAACTCACGTCTCCTTCATCAGCAGCCAGATTTTTTATCACTGAGCCACCCAGGAAGCCCCAAATCAGTTATACGTTCATTTAATAAAGTTTGCTGACCCACATAGGGGAAAAGATAGATATTTTATTTTTAGGAACTTAGTAGGTTCACAGGAGATGCTATACTTGAGTTGTAAATTTTATTCAAAAACATTACCCTTTTGTAATTCAGGACTTATTGTGCTTCTTTTTATGCTTGTCTTTCCTGCTAATTGGGACAGCTTCATTCATCCCATTATTCCCAGTTCCTAGAAGAAGCATGGCACGTAAATGGCCTCAATAAAGGGGAGTTGACTGGTTGAAGATTGGTGGTGGTGACAAGGCAGTGAAAGCCTGTAGGTTGAGCCCAGGTTTGACAGTAATCTATTCAGTGTTAATTGCCACACTGTAGTAGCTTTATTAGTGCATGTGTAGGCAAAGGGAAGGGGCTTCCCTGGTAGCTTAGATGGTAAAGAATCCACCTGCAATGTGGGAGACTTGGGTCCTATCCCTGAGTCAGGAAGATCCCCTGGAAAAGGAAATGACAACCCAGTCCAGTGTTCCTGCCTGAAGAATCCCATGGACAGAGGAACCTGGTGGACCACAGTCCATGGGGTCAAAAGAGTCAGACACGACTGAGTGACTAACACACACACACAGAGGGAAACTGCAGAGAGTTCACACTTTCTATACCAAATACCCTGTTAGATGTCTTACATAAAGAGTCTTAAACTTTTTTAACTTTTTGGCTATTTAAACTTACTTCCAAGTTACTTGAGCTTATGGTTTTTCTTTCAGAGTTTGAGCTGATGCATGTAGATGAATTTATTGATGAACTACTGCATAGCGAGAGAGTCTGTGATATCATTTTGCCCCGGCTGCAGGTAAGAGATAAAGGTCATACATACACAGTACACAATAACATGTGTGTAAAGATCTCTTTATACACATGCATTATAAAACACCGTGGATCTCAAAATCTTTTTTTAACTGAAGTGTAGTTGATGTACAATATTATATGTTATAGGTATACAGTATTGTGATTCACAATTTTTAAAGGTAGTATTCCATTTATAGTTATTATAAAACAGTGGCTCTGTACAATATATCATTGTAGCTTATTTTATTTCGAATACTTTGTTCCTCTTAATTCCCTCCCTCTTTCCCTCCCCTCTCTGGTAATCATTAGTTTGTTCTCTATATCTGTGAGTCTACTTCTTTGTTATATTTAGTAGTTTGTTCCTTTTTTGAGACTCATATAAGTGATATCATACAGTATTTGTCTTTGTTTGATTTATTTCACTTAGAATAATATCCTCCAGTCCCTTGGACTGCAAGGAGATCCAGGGAGTCCGTTCTAAAG
Source organism: Bison bison bison (assembly GCF_000754665.1). Classification (NCBI taxonomy): domain Eukaryota; kingdom Metazoa; phylum Chordata; class Mammalia; order Artiodactyla; family Bovidae; genus Bison; species Bison bison. The sequence continues at coordinate 3,359,758 of NW_011494816.1, read as the reverse complement.
GAGATCAGCCCTGGGTGTTCTTTGGAAGGAATGATGCTAAATATGAAACTCCAGTACTTTGGCCACCTCATGCGAAGAGTTGACTCATTAGAAAAGACCCTGATGCTGGGAGGGATTGGGGGCAGGAGGAGAAGGGGACGACAGAGGATGAGATGGCTGGATGGCATCACCGACTCGATGGATGTGAGTCTCAGTGAACTCCGGGAGTTGGTGATGGACAGGGAGGCCTGGTGTGCTGCGATTCATGGGGTCACAAAGAGTCGGACACAACTGACAAATGAACTGACTGACTGACTGAATATCCTCCAATACTGTATAGCACAGGGAACTCTGCTCCATACCCTGTAATAACCTAAATAGGAAAAGAATTAGAAAAAGAATATTTTAATCTTTCCTCACTTAACATAGTTATTTTGGAATATATCCATGTTTTTGCATATACTAACAGTTTTTTATTTCATTTGTTGCTCGATAGGAATAATATTCTGTTGCATGGGTATATATACCACAATTTGTTTATCCAGTCATCTATTTATGCAGAATTGTGGAGTGCAAGGTCAGTGTATAATAGTCAGTTGTGTTTCTGTACATGAGCTAGGAACAATTAAATTTGAGATTTTGTATAAAAGATACTATTTATAACAGCATCAAAAATTATAAAGTAATTATGGATAATTTTGTTTAAAATGTGTAAGACTTTAAACAATATAAAACATTGCATTACTGACAGAAGTTAAAGAAGACATAATTAATGGAGATATATCATGTTCATGGTATATCTGATGATGACTTAACAATTGTTGTCAGTTCTCCCAAATTAATCTATAGATTCAATTCAGTTCCAATCCAAATCCAAATAAAACTTGATAGAACTTGGCAAACTGATTCTAAGATGTATATGAATATGGAGAGGACCTGGAATATCCAAAGCAGCTTTGAAAAAGAACAAAGTAGGACAAACGCTACCTAATTATAAGACAGTGTTGTGGTGGCATAAAGCTAGACAAGCAGATCAGCGGGACAAAGTGAAAGAACCAGAAGTAAGTGTATAGTACATGTTTATGGTCAGTTGGTTTTCTGCAGAGATGTTAGGGCAATAACAATTGAAAAAGGATAATCTTTTCCACAAATGGTGCTAAAATGATTAAATACCCATATGAGACAAATGAATGTCCCCCTAACTCACATTATATGTAAAAATAAACTTGAAGGGGATAATAGACTCATAAAAGCTAAGAGCAGAAAACTTATGGAAAACATAGGTGAAAATCTTAGTGACCTTGTGTTTGACAAATTCCTGTAATAAAACGTGAACTATTTATTAAAAATTAATAAATTGACTATAAAAATTAAGAACTTGCCTTTCAAAAGGTACCATTACAAAACTAAAAAGGCAAGCCACAGGCTGGAAGAGTACATTTGTACAACATATATCCATAAAAGTTCTTTAATCTGTACTTTATAAACGACTCTTGAACTTACTAAAAAGAAGGCAACCGAGTGGGAAAATGAACAAAAAATTCTAACAGATCTTTTACCAAAGAAAATACATAGTTGACCAGTAGTACATAAAAAGGTGTTCTATATCATTAATCATTCAGTTCAGTTCAGTTGTTCAGTCATGTCCGACTCTTGGCAACCCCATGAATCGCAGCACGCCAGGCCTCCCTGTCCATCACCAACTCCCAGAGTTTACCCAAACTCAAGTCCATCAAGTCGGTGATGCCATCCAGCCATCTCATCCTCTGTCGTCCCCTTCTCCTCCTGCCCCCAATCTCTCCCAGCATCAGGGTCTTTTCCAGTGAGTCAACTCTTCGCATGAGGTGGCCAAAGTACTGGAGTTTCAGCTTCAGCATCATTCCTTCCAATGAACACCCAGGGCTGATCTCCTTCAGAATGGACTGGTTGGATCTCCTTGCAGTCCAGGGGACTCTCAAGAGTCTTCTCCAACACCACAGTTCAAAAGCATCAATTCTTCAGCGCTCAGCTTTCTTCACAGTCCAACTCTCACATCCATACATGACCACTGGAAAAACCATAGACTTGACATAGCCTTGACTAGACATTAATCATTAGGGAAATGCAAATTAAAAGCATAGAAATATGCACTACATACCTATAAAATGTGTAAAATAAGACTGATCGTATCAAGTGTTAGTGAGGATGTGGAGGAACTAGTAGTCTGCAGAGCCTATTGGTGACAATATAAACTGGAACAACCAAACTTGGAAAAGTTTGGCAGTTTCTAAACCATTCAATCCAGCTATTCCACTTCCAGGAATTTACTCAGGAAATGAAAGCATATGTCCACACAAAGACTTAAGCACAGATAATCTTCAACAGTTTTGTTTGTAATGGCCAGAAACTGGAAGCAACCAAATGTCCATCAAGTGAATGATGTGGCCATACAATGATACTGCTGCTACTGCTAATACTCTGACTCTGTGCGACCCCATAGACGGCAGCCCACCAGGCTTCCCCATCCCTGGGATTCTCCAGGCAAGAACACTGGAGTGAGTTGCCATTTCCTTCTCCAACGCATGAAAGTGAAAAGTGACAGTGAACTCGCTCAGTCGTATCTGACTCTACTCAGCAGCAAAAATGAACTGTTGATAAATAGCAGTAGCATGGATGAATCATAAAATAATTGTGCTGAGTGAAAAAAGACACAAAATTGTATGTACTGTATAATTCCTTTCTAATGTAAACTATAGTGACAATAAAGAACAGTGGTTGCCTAGCTATAGAGTAAGGGATTGGGGAGGAGAGGGAATGAGAAATCCGAAAGGAGCACAGGTAAACTGTTGGGTGGGGCGGCTCTATCCGTTATACTGATGTATTGACTTACATTTGTATACAACACAATACTCATCAAATTGTATACTATAAAAATTACAGTTTATTGTGTATCACTTATTCCTCAGTGAAATTGTAAAATGTATTGCAAAAGTCATTGGAATACCTGTAGACTAAGAGTCTTTGACTCTCAGATTCTGATATTCTGTGTAAAATTGGTAGCATTGATGAAAGGGTCCCACAGACAGTGTTTAAGATGGGGCATGGGAACAGATTCTTCAGAGTTTTAAGCAACCACAGAAACCCAAATTGGGAAGACCCAGAACTTAAGATCTCCTTTTTGATGCTGCTGTAGCTCAGTAATTCTGAATCAGTTTGCTGTATCCCACCTTGCCTTGATAGATAAAAGCCAAGAAGGAATAATTTAAAGATCAAAAATCAACATAGCATTTTTGCTGTTCAGTTGCTAAGTAGTGTCTGAATCTTTACAACCCCAAGAACTGCAGCACGCCAGGCTTCCCTGTCTTTCAGTATATCCCAGAGTTTGCTCAAACTCATGTCCCTTGAGTCGGTGATGCTATCCAACCATCTTATCCTGTGTTGCCCCCTTCTCCTCCTGTCCTCAATCTTTCCCAGCATCGGTCTTTTTCAGTGAGTGGGATGTTTGTATCAGGTGGCCAAAGTATTAGAGCTTCAACTTCAGAGTCAGTCCTTCCACTGAATATTCAGGGTCAATTTCCTTTAGGATTAACTGGTTTGATCTCCTTGCAGTTCAAGGAACTCTTAAGAGTCTTCTCCAACACCCCTATTCAAAAGCCTCACTTCTTCGGAGATCAGCCTTCTTTATGGTCCAACTCTCACATCTGTACATGACTACAGGAAAAACCATAGCTTTGACTACATGGACCTCTGTCAGCAAAGTGATGTCTTTACTTTTTAATCCACTGTCTGGGTTTGTCATTGCTTTTCGTCCAAGGAGCAAGGATCTTTTAATTTCATGGCTGCAGTCAACTATCTGCAGTGATTCTGGAGCCCAGGAAAATAAAATTTGCCACTGTTAACATTTTTTCCCTGTTAGCCATGAAGTGATGGGACCAGATGCCATGATCTTTGTTTTTTGAATGTTGAGTTTTAAGCCAGATTTTTCAGTCCTCTTTTCACCCTCATCAAGAGACTCTTTAGTTCCTCTTCGCTTTCTGCCTTTATTTAGAGTGGTATCACCTGCATATCTGAGGTTCTTGATATTTCTCCTGGCAATCTGATTCCAGCTTGTGATTCGTCCAGCCTAGCATTTTGGATGACGTGCTCTGCATAGAAACTAAATAAGCAGGCTGATGATATACAGCCTTGATGTACTCCTTTCCCAATTTTGAACCAGTCCATTGTTCCATGTCCAGTTCTAACTGTTGTTTCTTGACCTGTATACAGGTTTCTCAGGAGGCAGGTCAGGTGGTCTGGTATTCTCATTAAGAACTTGCAACAGTTTGTTGTGATCCACATACTCAAAGGCTTTCACATAGTCAGTGAAGAAGAAGTAGTTGTTTTTCTGGAATTCCCTTGCTTTTTCTATGATCCAGTGTATGTTGGCAATTTGATCTCTGGTTCCTCTGCCTTTTCTAAATCCAGTTTGTGCATCTGAAAGTTCTTGGTTCACATACTGTTGGACCTAATTTGAAGAATTTTGAGCATTACCATGCTAGCATGTGAGATGAGTGCAGTTGTGCAGTAATTTAAACATTCTTTGGCATTGCCCTTCTTTGGGACCGAAATGAAAACTTCTTCAGTCCTGTGGCCGTTGCTGAGTTTTCCACATTTGCTGGCGTAATGAGTGCAGCACTAATAGCATTATCTTTTAGGATTTGAAATGACTGAGCTGGAATTCCATCACCTCCCCTAGCTTTGTAGTAATGGTTTCTAAGGCCCACTTAACTTCACACTCCAGAATGTCTGGCTCTAGATGAGTGACCACACCATTTTGGTTATCCAGGTCATTAGACCTTTTTTCTTTAGTTCTTCAGTGTGTTCTTGCCCCCTCTTCTTGATCTCTTCTGCTTGTGTTAGGTCATTGCCATTTCTGTCCTTCATCATGCCCATCTTTCCGTGAAATGTTCCCTTGGTATCTCCAGTTTCCTTGAAGAGATCTCTAGTCTTTCTTCTGTTTTCCTCTGTTTCTTTGCCTTGTTCACTTAAGAAAGCTTGCTTTTCTTACCTCACTGTTCTGGAATTCTGCATTCAAATGGATGTATCTTTCTCTTTCTCCTTTGCCTTTTGCTTTTCTTTTCTCAGCTGTTTGTAAAGCCTCCACAGACAACCATTTTGCCTTCTTGCATTTCTTTTTCTTTGGGATGGTTTTGGTCATCACCTCCTATACAGTATTATGAACCTCTGTCCATAGTTCTTCAGGCACTCTTGTCTACCAAATCGAATCCCTTGAATCTGTTTGTCACTTCCACTGTATAAACGTAAGAGATTTGATTTAGGTCATACCTGAATGGTCTAGTGGTTTTTCCTACTTTCTTCAATCTGAGCCTGAATTTTGCAATAAGGAGCTCATGATCTGAGCCAGTCAGTTCCAGGTCTTGTTCTTGTCAGTCTGATTTCAGTATTGGCCATCTGGTGATGTCCACGTGTAGGGTCATGTCTTGTATTTTTGGAAGAAGGTGCTTGCTATGACCAGTGTTTTCTTGGCAAAACTCTTGTTAGCCTTTGCCCTGTTTCATTTTGTACTCCAAGGACAAATTGCCTGTTCAGACAAGGTAAATACATAAGAGACAAAGCAGAGATTAGTAGTTACCAGGGGATTCAGGGAAGGGAAATGAGGATTACTTAATAAGTATGGCATGTTTTTCTGGTGTGATGAGGAAGTTTTTAAACTAGTGAGAGGTGGTGATGGAAGAATTTTACACTTTAAAATTGCTGATTGTGTACATTGTGAATTTCACCTCAATAAAAAACAGATCAAAGGGACCTGAAAAACATCAATGTGGAGTACAGAATGGATTGTAAATATGATAAATGGGTAAGGTAAACTTTCTTGAGGCAGCAAAGCAGATGGATGAAGATAGTTGGTAGTGCTCACAGATAAGTACAATGAACCACTCTTCCTCCAGAGTGACTCAGTTACAGAAAATCATAGAAAGTAATTCTGAACATTATTTCTCTTTTTCCATATTGATTATTATAGACTAGTGAAAAGGATGACATTTCAAATCTGAAAACCTGATTTCAGGGTCCAGTTCTCACACTTTTTATCCTTAGCTATGATTATTAAGTTTAGAAATACTGTAAAAAATGATATACTCTGAACTACAGTCAGGTTGTGACTAAGGTTTCTAAATCCAGTCATCTCTGAGCAAGAGTGTTGATGCAAATGGGGTAGTCTGCTGGAGTCCAGAAGGAAAGACCGCAAAGCAGACCTCACTGAGGAGAGGAAAGTTAAAATATGACTGATACATGTTACCATATCACTGAGAGGTGTGTTCTGGTGTGGGCCTCTATGTGCTGGATGAAGTGACCCTTAAGACTACCTTTAGCTTTGATTTGTTTCTTTCAAGCAATCCATAGGGCATAGCTTCTCATGTGCCCTGGCATTGGCAGGGAGCTGCTCTGGAATGAATTCTAATTTTATCAAACACAAATACTGGAAGTTAATACATTGACGTTGATCACTTCCAAGTCTGGTGAGCATCAGGGATTCTGGATGCCCTGTCTGATGCAGTCCTAGATCCCAGACTGTGGTGATCTTTTCCAAGGAACCCTTTTTCAAGGGATTCACGTCACTGAATGGCATCTTTATCTCATTTCTCCTAACCTTTATAGAATTTTGTTAGGGATGAATGAGAGCAAAATAAGAGTACAAATGGTACTATTTATTTTAGGGCTATCCAGTGATCTGTATGTCCTTGGCGTGCACACACACACAAACAAAAACAAAACCATAAGGGTCTTATGACCCAGCCAGTCCTTTTGTCTGTTTTGAAGTCACCTTTGCCTTTCAGGTCCTTAGTCACTTAGGATTGCTAAGTCACATCTTAGAAGAAAATGAAACTAGGAGGTGGTTTGTTTATATCCTGAGCCTTGTTCAGAATGCATGACAGCTCCCCAAATCCTGGGTCTAATAGAGAATTGGTGCTACTCAAGAGCAGGAGGACCCAAACCCCCACAGTGGACTGAGTCTTAGTGAATCTCTTAGTGGATTCTGGTCTGAGCTGCTCCTGGCAAAGTCCCAGCCAACATTGTCTTGAACTATTGACCCTTGTGTGTGAAGCCCATAATTTCTATTCAAGGCTACAGCTATACTGATTGATACTCTAGTGACCTTGGAGTATAAGGTCACAGGGAATAGAGGCAATAGAAAAGTGATATTCTCTTCATCTTTGTATTTATCTCTTTACAGGGAAACTTAAAAATATATATAGATCTTAGGTATGCTAAAGTCTCTAAGAATATCTGTGTCTGGGATGTCTTTGAAATGAAATTGCCTCGGCTGTTGTGCCATAGGTTTTCTGTCACTTCCAGAAGCCCAGTATTGGAGCTTCAGGACATAGAGGAGATAGAAGGGCCCTCTCTAACTTTCATTGTTTTCTCTGTAGAAACGCTACGTGCTAGAGGAAGCTGAACAGCTGGAGCCTCGGGTTAGTGCTCTAGAAGAAGACATGGATGACGTGGAGTCCAGTGAAGAGGAGGAAGAAGAAGATGAGAAGGTCAGGCACCTGGGAGCTTAAGGGTTGAAGGAGGGAGAATTACAGGGAATGGGAATTTTTTTTTGTTTTCAAACTGTATTTAGTTTTAACCAAAAAAGAAAAACCCCAAAATACAGTATTTCATCATTGAGAGTATGGGTCCTAGAGTTAAATGGACTTGATCTGTGTATCAGCTCTCCTGTTTACTAGTGGCCTTATGTTATGTAAATTATATAATCTCCATATATATTTTCTCTTCTATAAAGCAAGGATTATGATGCCTTTCTTTTAGGACTTTTATGAGTATTAAATGAAATTACATACATAGAGCCCTTAGCTTTGGGACATTATAATTGCATAATAAGTGGTAGCTATTAAACACTTGGGACAAAAATAATAGTGTTCATAATTGAATGCATACTAAGAAGTAAACCTAGTTTAGGGAAATAAAAACCACCTACTGCATAGTCATGTTCTTCCACTATTTGTTAAAATGCTGAAAACTTGAAAACAAGCAAGTTGTCAGGGAGCAGTCAGGTAAACTATTTTTAACAATTCAACAGTATTAGGCCACCATTAGAAGTATTATGAAAAATAACAAATGAACTTCCTTGGAGGTCCAGTGGGTAAGACTCCCGCTGTGGAGTGGGGTGGTGTGGAGAACTAAGTTCTAACTTAGTTCCCCCTGGTAGGAGAACTAAGATCCTGCATGCCACTTGGTGCAGCCAGAAAAAAATGTATGTGATAACGTGGAAACGATTACAGTAAGCTTTTTTTTTTTTTTTTTAAGATCTAAAACATTTGTGATTAAAATTACATGTGTAGAAAAAGCTAGGGGGAAATATAAGAAATTCTGGCCTGTGGATACTAAGGTAGTACAGATGAAAGTGTAGCTCTGAGCTTAGTAGGCTCCATATAAGATAAGTGTTAAGGGAAGCACAGTCATTCATTAATGGAAAGCCAGGCACGGCTGAGGGGCTTTTCTGTGGTGAGTGAACCAAAAACATGCATTGTTTTTTTTTTTTTAATGGAAAATTTAATCACATACCAAAATGGAGAGAATAAACCTCCATTTACCCATCACCTAGCTTCAACAGTGATCAGCTCAGCTATTCTGTTTCCTCCACATCTACTCAGTTGTCCTCCACCAGTTATCTCAAAGCAGATCACGGCCATCATATATCTCATATTTCATTCGTCTATTTTATTTTCTGTTAACTAGTTCTTGAGTCTTTAATTGGATTTGGGGTTTTTGGAGTGAAGCAACACTACTTCATAGGTATAGTGTACTTCCTCCAGGATGGAATAGTCTGCTCTCTTTTTGTAATATTAGGATCCACTTGATGATCTCTGCATAGATCCATTAAGGGTTGTAAAATAATGGTATTTTTTAAAAAACCTCCCAAATCAACATTTAGTTTTTTTTTTAATAAAGTTTATATAAGAAAAGTAAGATAAGTTATTTCCCTTTGTCATGTTTTAAAATCATGAGTTGATTTTATAGTATTCTCCTAAGAAGATTTGCCCTTGGTAACATTTGAATTTATCAATTTAAATATATTTGGTGTCTGGACCATTATTGTCCTTGTTGGTGCTGGATTGCCCTCTGTCTGGCCAGTGGGGCCCCTCAACTTCACTGTTTGAAACAATCATAGTAGTTTCAGCCCCTTGCTGTCTGATACAATGACGTGTTCTCGTTATGTCTTGTTAAGATTGTAGCCTGGACCTAAAAGTTGCCATTTTTCCAAGAAGCTCTTAGTTCCATTAATTGAGATATGTTATTCAGAGACCACAGTCTGGGCTCATTGCTACATGGTGTTTCTAGGACTTTACAGTTGATAAAGCTAAAGGAAAAAGAAATTGTAAGCTTAAAATACAATATATTTAACCTCATCAGTCTTACATCTCTATTTCTTCTTTCACATTGGAAATCCAACTTCTTAGGAGATAAGCATACTTAGCTCTCATTACTCTTACATAGTTCCAGAATAATGGTACCAGCACAAGAACAGTAACGGATTATTAGATTTTGATTTTTTTATTTGGTAATGTGTTTTCTTGTCCTTAGTGTTATCCCATATATATTCAGAGTACTGTGTTTTAAAGTCAGTTAGAGGTGGAATTTGGGGTGGGATGGGGAGGAGGGTATAAGCCATGTTCCTAGTTGGCTCTCTGTAAGCCTGTGCTCATCACTGACCCAGACCCTCTCTTTTCCAGTTGGAAAGAGTGCCATCACCTGATCATCGCCGGAGAAGCTACCGAGACTTGGACAAACCCCGTCGCTCTCCCACACTACGCTATCGGAGGAGTAGGAGTCGGTCTCCCAGAAGGTAAGGCCTTAGGCATTGGCATATTCCAGGGATACTTTAAGCACTGGAGTGTAGAAGTTTGGACTTCATGGAAGGAAGATGCTAGCCTATGGATAATGTGTGCTCACCAATGTATTAATTGCTACAAAAACACCACCCACAAAACCTCAGTGGCAAACATTTATTTAATTCACAGGTCTGTGGCCAGTGATTTAATCTGGGCTTAGGCAGTTTTTTGAGTATAAGCTATGGTCACTCACTTGTTTTGCAATATTCTCTGTTGGCTAGTGTAGCTGGCCTTAGCTATGATGACTGGAGCAGTTCATCTGTGTGTGTGTCACATTCTAGGCTAGGTTAGGCCTGTTCCCATGGCAGTGGCAGAACACAAGACTGAACAAGCCCAACCATGAAGTAATCTTTCTAGCATCTGCATCACATGTACAAACACCCCTTTGGCCAAAGCAAGTCACATGGCCAATCTTAAAGTTAAATGACAAAGACATGGATAACAGAGTTGGGTTAAGAATTGGGGCAATTTTTGCAATTTTCAGTGTCCAGGGCACCTACTAAGGTTCTTTTTTCTCTTTTTTCTTTCCATATAGGCGGAGTCGGTCTCCCAAAAGGAGGAGGTAGGCCTTTAGTGACTTGTGATGAAGGATAGAGATTTGGGGAGGGGGGATGTTGTTGTGTTTATATTGTCAGGACAGATACGGGAGTCTGACCAGTCATTTCCACAGCCCCTCCCCTCGCAGAGAACGGCATCGGAGCAAGAGTCCAAGACGTCATCGCAGCAGGTCCCGAGATAGACGGCACAGATCCCGCTCCAAGTCCCCAGGTATAGCACTGGGGCCTTTTGCTTGCTGTTGGTTGTCTTAATAAAGAAATGCAATAGGAGCAGTTAGCCTCCTACAATACAGGAGTATCTTACTCTATTACTGTCTAGAAAAGGAAGTGGACATAGAATTTGAAAATTAGAGTTCACATTTTAACTGTCATTTATCAGCTTTGTTGATAGGATGGTGAGCTTCAGTTTTTGTCTGAAATTATAGGAGTAAGACATGACAAAGTAGTGGTAAATACCCAGTGTGGTGGTAGTGAAATTTAGCCATAAAGCCCTGAAGGCTAAGTGGGTTCAGTTCTTCACTACCAACAAGGTGTCCCTATCACAAGCCAAAAATGAACTAGGGGAAATAGCAGAGTGTGAGGGTAGAAACTGGTACACTGAATAGCCTTTTTTCTTCTCCAGGTCATCACCGTAGTCACAGGCACAGGAGCCACTCAAAATCTCCTGAAAGGTATGGATTAACTTCTATTTTGACTTAAGAATATAAGTCTTTATTCACAAATTAAAGTCCCAATTACAAGTCAGTTGGACCTTGTGTTAATGGAGGTATAATCTCCATCAATACAATTTAGGAATTCTCCTTAATTACAGGAAGAAGTGGTCTCTTGACCTGAAAATTATTAGAATTATATATACGTATGTAGTCATTTTTCCTGTAGGATTGCGGCTTTGGATAAAGGCATGAGCCTTAATCTCAGGAGCCCTGGGACTCTGTCCCAGCTTTTAAGATTTTTTAAAACATATTTACTTCTGGCCACACTGGGCTTCTTTGCTCCTGGGCCCTGTCTAGTTGTGGCGAGCGAAGGCCACTCTCCAGCCACGGTGTGTAGGCCTCTCACTGCAGTGACCCCTCCTATTGCAGAGCACGGCGCTAGGGCTCATGGACTTAGAAGCTGCGGTACACAGGCATAGCTGCCCCACAGCACGTGGGATCCTCCTGGACCAAGGACTGAACCCGTGTCCCCTGCAGTGGCAGGCAGATTCCTAACCACAGGACCACTAGGGAAGTCCCAGTCCCAATTTTTAATACTTAGCAGTTGAGTGACACTGGATAAGTCATTTTCATTTGGTAAGCTTCCATTAGATACCTCTAGAAACTGTACACTGTTGGAAGCACTCGCTCTCTCAGAGGTCAGTTCTTCAATGGTAAATTTTGGAGAGTAATGCCTAACTCAGTGTTGCTCTTAAACATAAAAACACCAAGTACATTTAATGAATATTGACTGTCTTTGTCCCCATCAGTGTTAGCACGTATCAGTCTTTCTCAAAAATCCTTACTCAGCTCCTAAAACAGCTGGTAAATTTAATGATTTGTATGTGTCACCATTTCAGGTCTAAGAAAAGCCACAAGAAGAGCCGGAGAGGGAATGAGTAATGGACTCAGTTTGGTTTTAATACAAGTGGCCTTCTGTGGAGATGAAGGCATCTGTCTACGAAGATCTACTCAGTCCCAGGCAGCTATGAGAGTATTTTAGATTTTTTTTTTAAACCAAGTTTTCACTTTTTTTTTTTTTAACATGAAAGAGGTGCTGAGTTTTGTATCTCTTTATGAATTGTATGTAATCCACACATTTGAAAGATAATGCTTCCTGAACTGAGCTGCTTTTGGCCTCTTTGTACAATCAGCCTTGTTTGTACTGAAATTTATGAGGGTAGAATGGATTCAAATAGGGTGTATGAAACAAGGGGAGAATGTGGCCACATTGTTATTTTTGTTATTAAATTTGACACACCCATTTCCTGTTTTTCTGTGGTTTTAGTTTTGGTTTACACTGAGATTAGAACTGTTTCGAGAATTCTGAGATAGGGGCTACTGCTTGCTGTTCCCTTAAAAAAACCAAGTCGGTAAAATATATTAGCTCCAGGTTTTACTTCCAGCAGCAGCAAATGGTAATAAACATGAAAACTGACCTGTTATCAGCAACTTTATAAGAATGAATTCAGTTGTAAGGCTTTTTCTGGATTATTTAATCCAGTTGCATTAAATGTTCAACAAAGAGTAAAACTTGACACCTATTACATAGCATTATTGTATAGTGTTTCTTCTTCCCTACAGCCTTGAATTCCAAATTAAGGTGCTCAGCACCTTTATGCTGTGAGCGTTGATACTGTCAAGACTAGGCAGTAGCAGTAGGGCAACCAGGGTGAAAACATTCAATGGAGAGAAAAATATCTAATGCCACTCAGGGTTTTAACCTGAGTTACTAAACAACAGCACCATTCACAAAACCAGAAAATACAGCAGGAAGAGACCAGGTTTTAGAGGGGCAGGTAGTGAGAATTGTGGTAGTAGGGAGAAAAGAATGCATTCAGCTTAACTTGAAGTTTACTTTGAGACAGCTATGGTATATCTAGATAAAGCCCAGACATTATAAATAAGAACTGGAGCTGAGCTAGTGATCTAACCCTGAATTGACAATGTTCAGGTAATTGTAGAAGGTGTAGAATTGAATGCAATGCCCAGGGAGCGTACATTTGTAAGGAAAACCAGTAGTAGAATCATAAGCAACACTCACTCTGTTGAGGAAGAAGGGCAAACACTGACTGAAAATTGAATCATTTCAGAAAGGTAGAGGAAATGGGAGAGAGGGGTTAAGGATGCTAAGGACAAAGCAAAATAAGGATTAAATAGTGCCCATGGGTATTGATAATCAAGAGAGTGTTGGATCTTTGCTAGAGGAGTTCTGTCTACCTGTACTCACCTTTCCTCCTTTAAAATGGAAAAAAAAAATTGATTTCCTGCAGCTCTGCCCCTGGCAACAATTGTGAAGACCAACTGCCACACAGGATCCAGTTTCTTGGGAAGTCATATCTAGTTACAGGCTGAATATCCTATTGCTTGTTGAACTTAAGGACTTTAGTATCAATATTAGTTTGGGGATTGTATTTGAGATTTCATGTTGTTCAATAATTGCTCTCCTGATAATATTTGAGCTAATAAAATCATAAGAGTTATTATGGTTCATCATACAACTATATATAGGACTGTCTTTAAAAATTAAATGTAAGCGCCTCTATTTGAATCTGTTACATAGAGTCCTAGCAGTTATTTCTTTTATCAAAGTGCTCTAAATCGAAAAAAAAAAAGTGTATTCTGGCTAAATGACCTATGGACCAACCAAATTATCATCCAGTATATTAGTTTTAAAAGTATATTTTTAAAGTATAAAAATGTAGAAACCCACCCTAAACCCCAGTAATATTTAATACCAAAAATAAACCTTCCCAAGCGTAAACTACACACTGACAGCCTACTTGAGAGTGGGACATGTCAAACCTCTCTCTCTGGAGATCCCTTTGATAAACTACAGAATTGTAGAGCAGATGACTTTAGGACAAACCTTGCTGAGGGACCACTTCTGCCATCTGTGTGCTAGCCTACTGCATGAGTGAGGCCTTGGAACTAAAGGTTTACAACTTTCTTTGGCCTGTATTGAGACATATTTTACATCTTACCTCTATACTTTTACATATTCTGCACTAAAACAGATTTCAAGAAGATACTCCTTATGCAAAATACATTCTGATATTTCATTATCAGTTTTACCGTTGGGTATACAATCACTAAATGGTTTATACTCCCCACAATTTGAATTATACTGCTTTAAAAAGTTTGCCATTGGGCATGATGACCTTTTAATACTAAAGAATGAAGGGATATGTATTCTCAGGGGCAAAGGAAACAATGGATTTGGTGAGAGGCTTCCAATGTAACAAAGTTCATTCCTCTAGCCCCTTTCCATTATTTTTGGCAGATCTAAATTTAAATAAGCACTAATCAGAAAAAAATGCTCACATGCTGGTCATTCCTAGCCAAAAAAAGGAACAAGTTTCCACAGATTCAAAAAAGATAAAATGATCTGTTTTTTTTTTAACACAAGAATACAAGTTCAAAGAGATTAAAAGATAAGAGGTGGAAAGTAAGCATGGCAGAGCTTGAAGAAATGAAGATTTGAAAACTGAAAATGAAAGCCTTAGAAAATACAAAATAGATAAGGCACAGAGAAAACAGATCGGAGGAAATAAAAAATGGTAAAAGCTACAGAGATAATAAAAAGACATGGAAAGAAATCTTGCCCATGATTAACTGATATTTCTGATAAAGAGAATTGAGCAAATCAACTTAAAAAATTCAAATAGAAGAAAAATCACCTTGATTTAAAGAGAAAAAATATGGGCACCCAAGCAGAGAAATCAAGTCATGTATAGTGAGGGAAAGGATCAGGATGGCCCCAGGCACTGCCATTAAGGCAGTGAAGCAAAAGGCTCCAAAGGTCTAAGGAAAACAGTGTGCCGGGAACTTTATACCCAGCCAAGGTTGTCCTTAAAATATAAAGGGAATAGACATTCTTAAGTTTTCAAGTGCTTATAAGCATACAACCACTTGGGGGGAAAACTGCCTGATGTTACTGAAAAAGAAATGAATCAAATTAAGGACTTAGGGGAAAAAAGCAGCAGTAAAAGAAATGGTAGTAAATGCTTTAGAAATTTTACATAAAAATAATGGAAAATCGTTAAGACAAATGAAATATTTGAACACTGTACAGAAATAAGCAGGAAGTAGGAGAACTCAGTTTTTTATGACAGGAGTCATACGATCTCTAAAACATACATGAAACTGGGGAAAAAAAAAACTCCAGCCTCTTTAATGTTTTCTATACTTGTCCTTATTTTAGGAGTCTTTAGATTCTCTTGTAGAAAAAAATTTTTTATAAGTTGAAAATTTTACATTTTTTTTCTTCAGTTAAATTGATGTAAAATTAATTTGCTATATGTACTAAATACAGCATATGAACCCACTTTTGTAAAACTTTTCTTATGTATGTGTAACTATATGTTATGTGTGTATTAAAGAGATGGTTTGAAAGAATGAAACTCTAGATATTAATATTTCTGGCTTATGGAATTTTTAGTGATTTTTATACTGTTATTTAATGCTCTTTTTGTAATAAACATTATCCTTTACAAGGAAAAACTGTTTGGCGTTTAGGGCTTTTTTATAAGCTTATCAACACATTTTATATATTGTTTCTTGGAATTGCAAATTAGTAACCACTTTTTGACAATACAGCAATTTTGTAGTATGTAGCTTCCCAGGTGGCGCTAGTGGTAAAGAACCTGCCCGCCAGGAAATGTCAGTGTAAGAGACATGGATTAGATCCTTCCATCCAGAAGATCCCCTGGAGCAGGAAAAGGCAACCCACTCCAGTATTCTTGCCTGGAAAATCCTATGGACAGGGCAGCCTTAAGGGCTAACAGTCCATGTGGTGGCAAAGAGTTGGACACAATGAAGCAACTTAGCATAGCACAGCAGGAACCTTTGAATGCTTATCCTGAAAGTGAAAGTGATGTCTGACTCTTTGTGACCCCGTGGACTAGCCCACCAGGCTCCTCCGTCCATGAGATTCTCTGGGCAAGAATACTGGAGTGGGTTGCATTTCCTTCTCCAGGGGATATTCCCAACCCAGGGATCGAACCCAGGTCTCCCGCATTGCAGGCAGATGCTTTAACCTCTGAGCCACCAGAGGTTTATCCTTTTTATCTAATAATCCCATTTATAGTAAAGTAGCTTCCAATTAAAATAATTTATATTAAAAAAATAAAAATTCTGACTTAAAGTGCAGTGATAATTGCCATTTAAGATTTGTTTTTGCCTAAAAGGTAAATTATCATTTCTTTTATCACAAGATCTATAGTTTGTGAATAAATGCTGTTTCTCTCTGGGTTATTATGCTTTTAATGTTCAATTGAATATAATTTCCTAGCATCTGTTTTGATTTCTTATGATTATTTAATAGTGAAATTTAAATCACTCATTTAATACTGAAATGGGTTATATTATAAATCTTGAATATACAAGATAAATAAAAAACAATGCTAACAGAATAGTTAACAAAATAAAGAATTAAGTATTATAAAAAACTGACATAAAAATTGAGATATTTCATTTATAATAAAATGTTAATTTGAAAAAAAAAATTTCACCATAATACAGTTGATCTTTGAATAATGTGAGTTTGAACTGCATGAGTCCACTTGTATGCAGATTTTTTCCCAATAAACATTACAGTTCTACATGATCCAAAATTGGCTGAATCTGCAGATGTGGATATGGAGGGCCAACTATGGGATTTAAGCACCTGTGGATTTTGGTATCTGCCACAGATCCTGGAACCAATTCTCTGGATACTGAGAGCTGACTATAACCAAATACAAGAGTAGCCTATCCTATCATCATTTTACATATATATTTTATAAATTAGAAGAGCTGGAAACAGCAGAAATGTCTTATCTGCAGGGGACTGAATGAATATATAGTATGTTATTGTTCATATTTTTAAATAATCTTTAATGGCAAAGGAAAATGTTAATTACTCCATGTGATTGAACACTATACAAAAATTTCAAAGCAATGTGATCTTAAGCGTGTATATGTATTCTCTGCAGAAGACTGAATTTCAGACTTTTCAATTGATCTACAAGAGATTTGAATTCATAATAAATTTTATAGTTTATATGAAAAGTCTATAAATTGTAAAACTCAGCTACTACCACATAAATTACAAACAAATTTTCTATTTTTCAACTTGGAACAGTTCTACAATTGAATACTAGCAATTACTGAAGGAAGGACAAGTGAAATGCTGAAAATTACTACATAGGAACACTGTTATATAAGTGAAACTTAGGTGACTGGGGTTTATTGCCCCATAAATACCTTTTGCCAGATAGTATACTACCTACCTTAGAGAAGGAAGGCTGAACTGGGGCAGTCTCTTGTTGCAGATTAATTTTGGGGGCAAGAGGAGTGTTGCGCTGCACAGCTTTTGGCATTTTAGTTCCGCGACCAAGGATTGAACCCAGGCCCTTGGCAGTGCTCGTGCAGAGTCCTAACCACTGGACCACCAGGGAATTCTCAAATCATTTTCTTTTTAATGAATATTTAAAATATGTACAAAAGTAGAACAGAAAAACCAGCACTCTATTCTCTAAGACCTGAAAGGACATGAAATGCTTAGAACACTGACTTTAAAGAAAAATCTTGAATTATCTTAAGTCATATTTTAACAGAAAAGTGTACATTGGGCCAGTTACCTATCTCATCATTAACAAAAACAATAAGCTAAACTCCACCACTTAGGAGGATTCCATGAGATTGTGAATGAAGCTTTTTTTTTTTAAGTTTAACTGACCAACAACACTATGTTAGTTCCAGGTGCACAGCATAGTAATTCACAATGATCGCCAAGGCATGCTGAAGCTTTAATATGAAAAACTAACAGCTTAACATTTAATAAATTCCTTTCCAAGGCTATAAATACGGCAGGAAAGCCTTCCAACCACCTGCAATAGATTTCAAGCATCTCCCTTCCATACTGGAACTGTGGCAAAAGCCCACGTGCTCTCCTATTTAAGGAACACATATCTGTGAGGAAGCAGAAGAAAGATAATACACTGTTCTTAAAAGACATTGTATTTACTTATTCTGCAGATTTCCAAATAAATCTATAGCATCGTTTAGTCTGAAATCTCTGGCAAGTCTCTCTCAGTTGTTCATATAAGATGACCTCACTTCAACGTAAAGTACCAGGAACTGTTAAATACACCACCACCAACACAAGCTTGAAATCCAACTATAATCACTGATCACGAGGTATTATTGGTAAACACCATCCTTCCAAAGCGTACTTTGAGTCCAGTAATACAGGACTCAAAACAGTCTGGCATATGTTAGTTCCTCAGTAAATAAGAATTACCTTCCCTCCATTCTAATTGTCAGTGTCCGTTTCAATGGTTTAAAAACTCTACTTCAAAGACCTGTTTCAAATTGATTCCCAACATGTAACTGTCCTAACTTTAGAATTCATTTTGTTTTGCACCTCCAGTTTTTTCAATGATAAAATGAGATAGTATCTGCTTCTATCAATCTCATATGGGTGTTGTGAAGATCCAATAAAATAAAGTGAAAAGATTCTTAGATCTTTTTCTAAAATTAAGTCTGTGATTCAGAATAGTCTATTCACTGGGAGAAAAACAAATCTCTGGGGCTTCTCTGGTAGTCCAGTGGCTAAGACTCTGTACTCCCAATGCAGAGGGTCTGGGTTCAATCCCTGGTCAGGGAACTAGATCCCACATGTAGTAACTAAGAGTTCACATGCCACAACTAAGACAGGGTGCAGCCTAATAAATAAATGCTTTAAAAAAAATCTCTGAATTGTAACATTATATTCCTATCATCTAAACAACTAGATGAATTAACCAAATTTGACTCTTGTCAAAAAGATTTATTAACTTAAAATAGAATTACTTCAAATACAGACAAAAGCAAATTTCTGTTCAAGTATGAATATTTTCAATATACAAGAATGTAAAAGAAATTCTAAATCTTCAATCTTGAGGTTTTATTTTATTATTTTTTTACCTTTTAAAAAGTTTTTGGCACTACAAGGTTCTGTAAAGAATAGAAGTGACAAATTTAAAACACATGAAAGTCTTTCCTAATTCTTAAGAACAATATATATAAAGTCTGAAGCAACCAAAGTATGAATACAGCTAATAGAAAATAAAGAATGTAATTTTTAAATTCTCTCTTTATACAATTCATCAAGGTTAAACAAAACAAAATTCCCTTAAAAATAGGGTAATAAAATAGATGAAATTTGTATCACCCAATTTGGTGATACTAGTAAAAACTATAGTTCATATTTATATACAAATAATACAGTCTTTAAAAACAGTCTTAGAATTTAAATAAGCTATCTAAATGTTAAAATTTTAAATCAGAACCTGATTTGTTTTATTTTCCATTAAATGTCACTTTTTCTGCTGAATGTAACTGACACTGAGGTACGGATACCCTTGAGACAGCAGGATTGGCTGGTTGCTGTGCATCTGTAGACCAGCTGAAAGAAAATGGACTTGCATTACTCCGACACGTTTCCTCTTGGTGGGTGGGGACAACGCTCTCTACACCGACGGGTGGCACATCTGTCTGTTGGACACAACACAGACAGGAAACTGAAAGGCTTGTGCCTATTTACCTGATAACCACTTAGAATTAACTTTTTCCCCCTAGACATTCCCTATTTGAATTGAGATACTGTGGAGGCAAATAAGACTAGATAATATGCTATTCATTACTTAGATCAAAGCCATTACTGGTACATAAGTACCAACAATATAATCAATTCAAATGTCATTCAAATCTCAGTTTTACTAAACAAACTATTACACTACTCAACTCAAAAATTCTACTAGATTCCATTGCTTACTAAACTAAATCCAAACTCCTTTATAATATGACCTCAGCTGACCTTCTCTAGCCTCATTACCTACACATTTTTCCATTTACCTCATCTACTATTATTTTTTCTTTTTTCCTATTCTTTTTACTGAGGCAAAACTCAGTGATTTTGCGTATATTTTTGCCTCAGCTAAGAACACTCTTCTCTAATCTCTACACAATCTCTAGGGAAAAAAATTCCATATATTTCAAGACTTAATTCAAATGTCAAAATCTTAGGCAGTTTGATCCCTGGTGTCCATATTCTGTTCTCTCTGCTAGGGCAAAGTTAATGGATTCCTCTAAGCTCCTATCCTTGTCTGTTTTACATGTCTAGCTTTCCTAATAAAATATGTATTAAGTGTAGGTGTTATTATTTAATTCTGCTTGAGCAGTAAGCATCTAGCACTATCTGACATACAGTATGCTCTCTCAATGAATATTTACTGAATTCCTGAAGTTTCACTCCCAGATCCTGGCCTTTACAAAGGCTCCATTGTCCCAGAACAAAACCCACTCAGCCTTGTAACAAATATGTAAGCAACGGTACCTTGAGTATAGAAAGGTTTGTTGGGCTGGAATCTGGCATTTCCCTGATGCATGAAGTTCTGATGCAAACCATAAGGCCACGAAGCTGGGACAAGAGGGAAATGGGGTCGTGGTGCATGTTCCCAGGGAATTGGAGGATTCAGTCCTGGAAATCCTGGCTCTGCATTTCAAGAACAAAGGAGAGATATATGTTAAAACATCACCTTGTTCATTCAAACATCCCTTCATTCCACAAAGATTTATGGGTCATCACTGACCAAGAAATATGCTAAATGCAGAGGATATCCTCCTCCCAAATTTTTAAAAAAATTTTTATTGAAGTATTGTTGCTTTATAATCAGCTATATGCTACACATATACCCTTTTTTAAATTTCCTTCCCATTTAGATCACCAAAGAGCACTGAGTGGAGTCCCCTGTGCTATACAGTAGGTTCTCATTAGTTATCTAAATGTCTTATTTAGGAATAATTTGAGAACAATTACAGTGTTTTATTTCTTAAAAGTTTTTTTGGTTGACATATCTACACAATTAATACTATATATTAACAGTGTAAATCATATCAATTTGTGTGTATATATATATATCAATAATGTACATGTCAATATATGTATTATGTACAGTGTATACATGTTAACCAAAAAAACTTTTAAGGAATAAACACTGTAACTGTTCCTAAATTATTCATAAAGGAAATACTTAAGAAGACATATACAATAATATGGGTAATCGCTGTAACAGATTGGTGATGGTGTCTAAAGAGGGGACTAATCCAACTGTTCAAAGACAGAGAAAGTTTTCCTAAAATGATTGACTAAATTGAATTTTAAAAGACAAGAAACACGTTAGGCAAAATGGGAGAGGGAGGGAATTTCAGACAGAAGGAATAGTGTGTTCAAAAGCCAGGAAGCAGGAAAGTACAAGTTTGGGAAGCTGCAAAACAATTGGCAATACAGAGACAAATGCAAAGGAAAGCAGTGGTAAGAGGAAAGGCTGGACAGGTAGGTAGAATTTATATTTCAAAGAACCTTAGTATGTCATTAAGCAGCTTACATTTTATCATAAAGACACTGCCAATTATCCTAGAATCAATTATATATTGGCCTGGAAGATTCTGTTAGAAGCTGAGACATTGTGGTGAAATGGTTGAAAACAGGCCTTGGTGCCAAACAACTTTAAGTTCAAATACTAATTACAAAAATTACTAAAGTTTAATTATGAACCCCAGGTTGTTATGAGGATTAAATAAGATAACAAAAATAAAGTGGCCTGCACAAATTCTGGCATATAACCAGGAACTCAAAAAAAAAACCAAACATGAGTCCTATTCTACGGCAAACCACCCCTACCTATCTTAGAGTAAGTCTTTCAAAATGCAGTAACCCCTGAATCTTCTGGATCATTTCTGGAGGCTTTTCTCATTCAGGATCAAAATGTGGCAGGAAATAATCTGAAAGACACTGGCCCTTATTTACTAAACTTCCTAGCAGGAAGTTAGGAGGGACAGGATAGGGAAGAAGAAAACCAAAACCCATACTAGCCACACTCCTACAAGCTTGGTCTTCTTAGGAGGTAGCTAGTAAACATAGCAGCTGGTTCACTGCAAGTTCGTAAAGCCAAGTTACAACTGAGAGCTGAAGCTACAGAGCTCAGAGTTTACAAAAAATAAGACTGGGTATACATCACTGAAATCCTTACTAACTGAGAAACATTTTTACATAAAAGAGTATTTTTAGGATATAGTTCAATCTCTCTTGGTCGTTTTTCACAACCAAATATTTTTGTAATTCGAGATAGTCTGAACAATTACCATTAAAGACAATTTGAAAAATGGGGGGACACACTCATACAACCCCCTATTCTAACGCAAACACTATTATCATTTTAATGTATCCCCATCTGGTTTTTCCATTTTTAACATAATGTTAATTTTAGCAGTAATAGTAACTAGAAGTTGTACACCCATCCAACAAATAATAAATTTTTTTGTTGAGTAATAGTTTATTATATAATAGAAGTATACAAACAACATCTATCTGACAACAGTCACTATACTGGACACTAGGAAGACAATGATAGACAAGAAACAATTTACAATCTCTTAAAGTTCAGTCTAATGCATTATGCAGACAAGTAAACAGGCAATTTCAACACAGTAAGACAGGTCTTATAATATGGATATTAAGGAAACATGGAGGAGAGAAAAGAATACCTAATACAATTGGAGGAGAGGATCTATAAGAATTAGAGACTTCCTAAAGAAAGTGATCCAAATTTTAAAATGAAGGATAAGTAAGTTAGCTAAGCTTTTGGAGAAATGCAGAAGGAGGCGAGAGTGAACAGGAGAGTTATTGCAGAGGACATTCCAGGCAGAGGGAACCAACCACTTAAGTAAATAATCAGGGGTAAGAGCATGGTGTGTCTGTAGGGTGTTAATTAATTAGTTCATTAAGGCTAAAACAGAGATCAACTAGTGGTAGAGAGAGGAAGAAGTTAAAACTGTTCAAACTGAATCAATATATCAAAAGGCAAAGCATGTGTCTGTCTTCATGGTTATATAACTCAGTGACTATCACAGTGTTTATCATGGCATGCATATAATAAACATTCGTTGAATGAGAAAAGCAGAGGCCACATTAGAATGGCCATGTATGACATATATCCTTTGATCCTTGAAATCTAAATGAGTTCCACATTCTGGAATTTCTGCTCAGCAAAATATACTATCTGTATTATTCCAAAAGAGGTCAGAGATTCCTCCATTACAGTGCTTTAAGAAAACATATATTGATTTAAAACTATCACTAAAATTATTCTGAAAATTTATAAAGGTAAATAATCAAGCTTTTATTCTACATTTCCTCTACAAACAATATATGAGGATAACCAAGTAGTTAATAAGGAAAAGAATCACAGACAGTAAGTTACAGAAGAATCACAAACAATAAATAGAAAACATAGATAACTTAAACCCGGGTAATGGGAGGGTTATACTTAACTCTCTCCTTTCGTGTTCAAGTTTTCCATGATAAAAGTTTTAAAAATAAATATAATGTAAAACTAGTTTAACAGCATTTATCAACTATTTTTAAATACATAAAAATGAAAAAAATGACTGGCTAGCAATAAACCAAAATACTTCTGAACAATTCTACCCAGGAATTAAGATTATAGATGGTTTATTTTTTCCTTTTCAAATGCTCTACAAAGAATATGCATTATTTAAATATCAGTAAAAAAAACTATTCTTTCTTAAGCTATAAAGGGTTACTAATCTTTTTCTTTTTAGAAAACTGCTTCTTAGTAAGTAAGGAGACAGTAAGAGTCCAAAGCAAAGATTACAGGTTTTAAAGAAAGAAATTAAGTTTAAATCCTGGATCTACTATGATTATGACAGCATGACAGTTATTTTTAACTCTTCACAATTTCCTCAACTGTAAAAATAAGTGCTAATAATACCTACACCAAATGAGACTGTAATGAAATTTTAAAATAATAACATTTATATTTATTATCTCATTTAATATTCACAACATTCCTGAGAGTTAGGTTCTATTAATACACACTTATTTCACACATGAAACCAATGTACAAAGAGATTAAGCAAATGCCTGATGCCACATAATAAATGGCAGAGCCACAATTCAAATCCAGGTGGTCTGAATCCATAGCCCATACTCTTCACCTTACCTTATGCTCCCCACTCCACAAATAATGATTGCCATCTTTTTACTCAAATTTATCTCCCCAGGTTCAACCAATAATACAATTCATCCAACCTTTCTACAGAAAGATACAAAAGAAGAGAAGAAAGGGTTACCCGAATTCCCCACTGTACCATTGTTCACCAGGGAATTTGGAGCCACAGTACGGGGCCAGTGTCCATCATGAGAGGAGCTAGGGATCGCCACGGGTCTGGCAGCAGGCTGTGCAAAGATGATGCTGGGATCGTTCAGGCCAATATTGCTGGGCGCACTGCCTGGTGCAGAATGGATCACTGGGCCGTGAATAGGCCAGGACGGGGCAGGGATCTGGAGGGGATGCATTGGCAACAATCCCATGTTGTGCATGGGAGAATACTGAGCTGGTGGTGACTGAGGAAAGTTATACATAGGCATCTGGACCTGATGGGGGTGCTGGGTTCCCTGCTGAGGTGGGCCAAGCTTGGGCTGGGATCCTGGCTGGGATGGAGGCTGGGTAATGGCAGTGGATTGGGAAGAGTTCTGTGGAAATGGCTGGGGCTGAGGAGAATAAGATGGCGAATCAGACTGCAGAGAAAAAAAAAGATATATTTTAAAATTAATTTATGAACATCTTAATTTTATAAAAGCAGAAATTATAAAAATATAAAACTATGGAGTTACTTCATCAGAATACTATAAACAGAACTCTATGATATACATACTAACAGATAATAACAGAACCTCATTTTATATGAAGGTAGAGTTTTTCCCAAGGTTCTCAACCCTCTCTCACATAGGTTTTATCTATAAATCTTTTTATTGCCCAAAGAAGACAAAGTCCAGACAACATACTTATCACATAGAACCCACAACTCCAACTGTAACTAGAAGTTTACATCTAAGTATCTCACACTGACTTTCATTTAGCTCCTCAACAAACATTTACAGGGTGTCAGTTATGTACTGGGCATTGTTCTAGGTATTAAAAATAAAATACTAACATGTATGCCCTCATGAAGCTTAAAGTCAATAAGGAAAAAGAGGAGGAACAGATAAAAATTACATAAGCAATCACAATAAAATATAATGATTACTATGATAAAGACTGTATAATGTATAATGAAATCCCAGAGCAGGAATACCTAAACCCACTTTGGGAGAAGAGGAGAAAACAAGATGAAAGCAAGTGGAAATTAAGGAAATCTTCCTGAAGGAAACGATTTTTAAGCTGATACTTATATAGAAACCAATATGATAAAAGAGAGTAGAAAAAAAGGAGAAGGGAAGATTCAGTTAGAGAACAACATAACTGAAGGTATACAGAAACAAAAGCACATGGCCTTTTAAAGTAACTGGAATCTGAAATGACAGTTACCTAGGCTAGGGAAGCAAATGGATGTGAACTATTTTTTATAGATAGAAACAATAGGACCTGGTGACTGACTGGATGCGGAGGTTGAGGGAAAAGTAGTAGTGGCAGGAAACTAGAGACAGTGAGATCATTCAATGAGATGGAGAAGACAGGAGCAAGAGGCAAACTTGGGAAGTTGGAAAGAAATATAAGCTACATTCTAGACATGTTGAAGCTGAAGTGCTTTGTGAGACCTTGAACTGCAAAGTCCATTAGTCAGACTCTTACCCAGTCTCAGGTGGGGTGAGTGCTAGAAGTAGAGGATGAGAGTTAGGGGCACCATAGCAAAGTGGTCAGAGCACAGGTTTTGGAAACAGAACCTAAGGATACAATTTCTGGTTCCAAGTGTTTATTGACCTCAGGCAACAAACTTAAATCTCAGTTTCTTCACCTGTAAAGTATAAATAATAGAATCTACATCATAGGTTTTTGTGAAGATTAACTACAATAATATATGTCAAAAACATAAACACCAAATTCAGAATAGTAGATACATTTTAGTAGCAAGGAAGGGATAGTAGGAAAGTTTTAAGAAGGGAACAGCATCCAAGAGGAATGCATAGGAGTTGTCAACTGTGGATACACTTAAATAAAACCAAAATAAGAAAACATTGAGAATTGTTAAAGCCTGGTAGTAGTGCATGGATGTTTATCATTTTCTATACCTTTTCAGTATTTTAAAAATATTTAATAAGAAGAAACAGGAAAGATGCATAGATAGCAAACAGCAATCAATAAATGTTGTTACTGTAATATAATTGTTATTATATAATTTTTATGAAAATGTCAGACCCATAGTGGTACATATTCAAGTGTTGGAGGTAGGGTTAGTGGGATCCTAAATGTTTTTTTAAGACAAGTTCTACTATTGTTCTTCAAATGCTCTAAGAATTTTTTTCCAAAACACAGATCACATCAGATTTAGCATGTTTAATAGTTAACAGTTTTGAAGTGATGTAGACCTGTGTTTGAATCTTTTAATTTCTCTTATTCTCAGCTTCCCAATTTGTAAAATTTGATCATACCAATACCTATTGCTTCACATGGCCATTCGAAGGATTAAATGTGATAACAGGTGTGAAGCACTAAAGCACAGTGTCAGATTTAGAATAAGCATTCAATTAGTATTTACCTAATTTAAAATGTACAAGGTGAATACATATTTAGACAAAGGTTAGAGCAACTCAGCAAAGATAACATGAAACCTGTGAATCAGAAATCTAATTAAATACTCTGTCTTTTACAGGATACATTTCACTAGGTATCCATATCAGCGATGAGAAGCCAAAAAATTTCAAGCAAATGAAGTATCATGCATGCACTGCCTTAACAGTACTAAATCCTTAATACATCTCAATTTTGGGGTCTATTTTTAATTAACAGTGTTCTTTCATTATAGAATATTCTTCCATATTCCTGCATTATGCAAAACCTAAAACCTTAAAGTTATTACTTTATTATAATCCAACCAACAACCTTATTTGGTAGTTACCTTATTTTATAAATAAGAAATAGGTTCACTGAAGTTAAGTATCTTGCCCATAGATTAAAACTCAGATCTATATTACTCCAAAAGTAATGCTCATTCTAGCTGATGTGCCTAGCAAGGACATCTCTATAAAGCACTGTGTAATCTGAAAGACTGAATTTGCCAATCTCAAAGATCAACCTTATCACCCACCAAAATTAGCTGTTTTCCTGCCAAGACCAACCCATCTGCAAGCAGAGTACTCACGCATTCTGAGGACTGCCTAGTCCTTATGGACTGATCACCTTGTTGCTGGGCTGAACCAGCCACCTGCTGGGCATTTACAAGATTGCGGACCAGCTGGGCTGCTAAGAGAAGACATCAAAAAGAAATAAAATAGATAAAATAACAGAAAAATGGTAATCAATAAACTCCCTTCTTCAGTACAACAGTCTCAAATCTATGATTTTACAAACTTGGACTTTTAAACTATGATTATGTTAGCAAAGAACTTTTTAACAACTCATTTTTAAATTTTTTTTAACTTTTATTTTATTTTAAAACTTTACATAATTGTATTATTTTTGCCAAATATCAAAATGAATCCACCACAGGTATA